>NC_143013.1:158543710-158846615 GCF_055824585.1 Amblyomma mixtum
CATTAAAACGTTTTAAAAAGACTACTGCGGCACTTGTTTCATGCAGACGGTCCACGTACGCGAACTCCAGCTCTATGCATCTTTTAGCGTGCATTACCGGGCGAAATAGAAAAAATGGCTGAGGCTTAGCTTAGGTTAAGCCTAGTCAGATGCGAAGCTAGTCATATGCGAAGCGACCAAGGAGGCGTCCTCGTTGGTCGCGACGCCTCGCGCGACTGCGCTAGCTGGGGCCCCGTTTCTACTATGTCGTTACGACACGCATCACGTGGCCCTCCTTGGTCGCGACGCCTCGCGCGACGGCGCGAGCTGGGCCCCCGTTTCTCATCTGCTGTGACGTCACGCACCACGTGGTCATCCTTGGTCACGACGCCTCGCGCGACGGCGCGAGTTGGGCCCCCGTTTTCCATCTGCTGTGACGTCACGCACCACGTGGTATGACATGGACGTCACGAAAGGTCAATGGTAACGACAGGAGCTGGGTTGGGCTATTTTAGTATGCTTCGCATAAAAACAGTTTAGCACCATATAGGGCTCAATTAGCTCCTGTGTACGCTCGTCTGAAAGTTGATCTCAGTATATTCACGGTATACATGCAATTAGAAATACAATTTGTCTAAGCACTGATGCACGAACACTGTTTCTGCACCTGTTTCATACAGGCAACACGTTTTGACACTGAATGATAAACAATGAAAACTGACATTATGTTTACAGCCAGAGCTGAGAGCCAATACCGGCGATTTATGCACTTAGCATCAGTATCGAATAAAGGTCAGCTAAATAAAAACTAAAAACTATAAAGAAAACGCACGCGAGCATTCTTACTTCGCCTCTTGTTCCTGCGTTTTCCTTAGGCCAGCAGGAGACGACAGCACTCAACGGGAAGCAAGATTATTGCAGCGCTAACCTCGTGACCTGTACAAGGACCACCTTCCGCGGATTACCAGGATGGGAAGCTGCCAAACTGGTTCAATTCTATTATCATTGGGCTGGGCGCTGTCCATAATTGCTGGTTAAGGAATGATTCCTGCTTCACGTGATATTACTTGCCGTTCCTCAGCATAAGCCTGCGAGTCAAACGCACCTCCAAGGCTACACGTTTATGCCTGAGTGTGTGGTCAGGAAATAGTGTGCTTGCTCCCATCTTCATCCTTGATCGTGGCTCGAAAGCGGAAGTGGACTTCTTTCAAGAAGTACTTCTTTGGGTCGTAGAACTCAATCGTGTTGATTGTGATGGTTGCCTTTGAGGGTTCTTCAATAGTCATTCGCACTGCGATTCGGAGACGAGAGAAGACGGGATAAGGCTACTGAACGAAGCTGCAAACTTTCGCGCACTATTTTTGCGAGGAATAAAATCTCTTCGCACGGGCGGTAAAAAAAAAAATGCATCCCAACTGCTCAAGTCGACAGGTACGCATGAAGGATGGGAAGGTCAACTTACGTCGTGCGGTTGCAGTATTAGCCCGCCTGGTCTGGTCTCAGCAGCCGTATGCAGCAGCGACTGAGTGCACAAGCTGTGCAAGTGCAACAACAGAAGTGGCTGCTAACGCCAATAGCGAATTGGTGTTACCTCAAATTAGAGAGATTTGGGGCCGCAGAAGATTTACGGAAGCATTGGAAATATGCCGCCCAAGAAACGGCGAACCGAATATTTAATAGAAGCCCTGCTCACAGCTTGCTTATCGGAGAGCACTTCTAGTACCGCTACAACTTATGCGCTTCCATCCAAAGAGGCTGGCGCCAAAAGACACCATATTTCCGGCTTTGTGCACCACAGCACTGTCCACTACCACCACCGGACTAAATTTTATCAAAGCAGAAATTTAAAAGCGTTGTGTCCATAAATGAGGTCTCACTGCCAGGAATTCTGGACAAGCGCCTCTAGTTCCTTTGGCGGTCAACAGCCACGTGGCGGATGGCTTTGAACATTTAAAAATAGTGCGCCAATGCACCAGACTTAAGAATGACATTTTTGGCTGGCATTGCAGCGCTATTAGCCGCTATGCGCAATTAGTGCTTGCTGCAGTCCCAAATCCCTGGTAATGACGAATTTCTCGTAAAACGTAATTATCCCCACCAAGAAGTGGAGAATATAGAGGCTCACTGCCAGGGAGGCACTCTAATATGGAATGCACACAAACACTGCAAGTGCGCACTTACAGAATTTGTCGAATGTCACGTTGAATTTCAAAAGCGCTTGATAGTTGGCTTTCACTGTCATATTGTACACCCAAGGTAGCAGCACCACTTTCTAGATTGATGGCAGACTGTGACGTGCCCGTTCCGCACTTGTTTTCTGAATAGCAAGTTAGGTCTTTCCACGCTGATATATCTGCGTGAACACATGACATTGTCTACACTTTAATCCGACCTACTACCCCGTGCACTTACCGTAATGTCATCGCGTGAGCGTGAAAACCTCACGACAATCTTACACACTAAAGGCTACTATTAAATGTTAGATCCCATAGCAACCGGCAACAGTTTTTTTACACTTTATTTTATAACGAATAATCCTTGTCTCTACGTCCGGTCCTCCGGCGCACCACAGGACCCGTCGCTCAAAAGAATTCGCTAATTTACATAAATTTATTTCAATACCTCTCAATATTGGCTTATACAACCGGCTCCTCGGTTTTCTCGCTGTTCAGTGACCACGGCGCACATTTTTTGATACAGCCGCAGCCGAGTTATTCAGTCATCTCCTCACGCAGCTCCGTCCAATGAACCATTCTCTTGGATGCCTTTTTCGCTATTTTTTTCACTGCTGGACTGCCGTCGCCAATACGTCACATCTTATGGAAGTTCCGAAAGATGTGCTTGTCACTCACGCCCGATAGGAGGCGCCGAAGCAGCCGAAGCAGTCCGCAAGGAGCGAGCACCGGGATGGCCACCGAAGCCGCTCCGACAGACGACGACCTGCTGAGCAGCCGCCATCTTCAAAAGCTTCAGCCTGAACACAGCCTTCTCCCGGACCCTACTCGAACCCGGAACAAAAGGCTCGACTCGATGATGACCCCGCTAAAGGCGTTAGCTCAGCTTATCCTCAAGCATCCCCGAACGCTAATGGCTCGTTGCAACACTACGGGCGACATCTTGAAAAATTTAGCGCGACACACAAGGACAGAAAGAGTAGACGACACGAGCGCTCGTGTCGTCTACTCTTTCTGTCCTTGTGTGTCGCGCTAAATTTTTCAAGATGTATGTTAACCAACTCGCCCAATCTGCAGTATTGTTAAACTACGGGCGAGTAGCAGGTCTGCGTATTCAACTGGGACGGTGCTATGAACCTTCAAAACTTTTTCTTTGCACTTGATGGGGTTCCTCGTAGGTACTACGAGAACCACGAAATCTTCCTGAGGAGATGAGACACATTTAAGAATGAGCTCCTGAGGACTCAATCTGAGGCCGAGGACTCAGGTTGAGGTATGAGACTCGGACATTCTGAGGACTGGCGCTGGGGAGCCTGTTCTTCAAGAAAAGCGCTAGCTGTAACAATAAGATCCGGACGAAGGAGTGGGCGCATACGTCGAAGGAATGGGGCGCCCGTTTCATCGAGCAAATCCCGAAATAACATAGGCAAAGAAGCAGGGCAATTGCGTAGCCAGAAATATTTCTTGGGGGGTCCACGCCGGCGGTTAGAAAAGGAAAGAGCCGGCGCGCAAACAATATGTTGGTCATTCTTCTTCTTTAATAAAGCAGAAGGGCTAGTTGTTCGGATAAATGCAATATTTACATCAAAATACGAGTGCATACCGGACTCTGAGGACTTCATCCGGAAACGACATTTATTGCGGCAAAAAAAACACTTGTGTAAAAATCTCGGCTATTTCCACTACTTTTCACATAATATTGTCACGGACGCCGGTAGAACGTTCTATCGCTGGCAGAACAGTACCTGTTGAGCACATTGGGCAGAGCGCACCCTTACAAAAATGGATATCAACTTTCTTCAGAATTTGTATTAACACTCTATTGACTCTAGTAACCTTGTATTAACTTTTATATTCTGTCAACAATTGTTCATACAACGTTGGTAGAAGTTACTTCTTTGTATGTACTCCTGTCACTAGAAAGTTACTAGAAAATAATTTTTACATTCTATGCACCTTTGTTAATACAATGTTGGTAGACTATTACTTCTTTGTATTTACTGCGGTCAATAGAAAGTTACTAGAAAATCTGGGTACAGTTTGACACATCGAGAGAAATAAATGAACAAACTGCATTGTGTTCGAGGTGATTAACACTATGTAGTTCGCATAATCGTGACGACATCTTGCCTAATTGCATGGTGGAATCTGTTGCAGCTAGTCAACAATTTCACTATGTCGAAAAGCGACCAACATTATTCGCAGGAAATGCGTTTGGAATCAAATCAGGATATGGGAAAACGTTTTAAAACAGAAGATATATTCCATTTTAATACTTTATGTACTTTACGGACTGCTGTGAGCAGAAATACTCTAGAAACATTTTAAAACATTTTTGCTCATGCGAATAGTTGCCTCAAATCATGTACCGTGGGCGAACACTTCAAAGCTATTAAAACAACCTTGAACACGCAACAAACATTACAGCCACATTCTCTTAGCCGAGCATATTCTATTAACATTCGTTGACAGGAAGTTCATACAACTTCCTTACTGCTTTCTATGTACTGCTGTCAGTAGAAACATACAAGACACCGACAGAACGTTTTATCATGGGAATAAATGCCTAAATTAATTAAGTACTCTAGCCTAACATGTCAAAGCAACTAAAGCAACCTTGAACACGAAACAAACATTTGCAGTCACATTTTCTTAGCCGGGCATATTTTATCAACATTTCTTGATAGAAAGTTCATACAATTTTATTACTGCTTATATGCTGTCAATAGAAATATACTACAAACCGAGAAAGCATTTTGGTGATGCGAATCAAAGCCTTAAGTAATCAAGTACTGTAGCCGACAACTTCAAAGCGGCAACTAAACTAACCTTGAAGACGAAACAAAAATTTGCAATCACATTCTCATAGCCGAGCACACTGTGGTTTTTTAGAAATTTCAGTTCAATTTTCTCAATACTAGCCTTACTGCTTTTGAATTCTCGAGTGCGGGAAAAAGGGCAAAGTTCCTAACAGAACATTCATCCCGAAATTCAGAAATGCGCCCTGAATCGAAGATATTTAGTGACACTTTTAGAGCGCAGCTCTTTGGCGTCCGTTCCTGTGTTTCGCGTCGTCGTCGGCGTCGGCCTCGTAACCAGCTCCGCCCCCCCTTCCATCCCCCCAGCGCTATCGGCGTCAGCGGCATCAGTCAGTCGCTGCTATCTCTTCCCTCCTCCCTTTATCGTGTTGTCCGCTTGCTGCGCGCGCTTCTGCCCCCATCATTTGCCGCTGAGTGTACACGCCGCCCCCCTCCCCCCTCTTCCTGCGAGTCTCCGGTTGTCAAAGCGCCGGCTCGAACTTAATTCCTTTCTTCGCTCCTCCTCCAATGCAACCCCTGTGCGGTGGCAATCAGAGCCAGGTCGGTGGCGCCGGATCTGTGTATGTGCACCGCCCGAGCCGAAATTGCGAATACGTGTGAAAAATTAAAAAAAAATTCTGTGATAGCGCATACATGTGTTGCTCGATTTCTTTGCCTCAATCTATCGAAAAGGTGAAACAGCTTATTTGCTGCGCTCAAATTTCGCATTAGGAAGTAACGTAATCGTCGGTAATTTTTTCATTGTATGAAGTATTGTACGAAAAAAGTTACCAGCAAGCGAAATAATTTTGGTACAAAGTGAATGAATTCATAGAATACTCAAGTTTTATTGCCTCGCACTTCAATGAAGTTAAAAACTTTCTAAGCAAAAATAGGAGTTAGTGACATATTGAGTTACATAAGCGCAATGATGACTTCGTTACAGCGAATAAGTTTCAGTGATGGCTTCTTCCACACGAAAACAATGCTTTGTGCTTCGTATTCGGCCTTAAATTCTGTACTCAGGCAGTCATTCATCAGATTTAACATTTCAGAACTAACAAAGAGTTTCAGCAGAGCTGTACAACCACTCTGCCAATTCGATAACATGATGGTGTTGCTATTGTTGCAATTCTTGATAGGTCATATTTTAACGTGCAGTCGAACAGTAATGTACCGTACGACGGTGCTAAAACACACTAGTGGTAAGAGCGTTTCGCTCTGAGGTTTCAGAGGGATTATTGTTGCGAGCTAGAAAAAAAAATTCAAGTTTAGCATTGCACCGATGTGTTTCCACACTCATTGAATGACACGTTCTCGCTAGCTCAAAAGGCGCCCAAATTATATCGCCAGCTTCAGGAGAACTCCTTCCTGAACCTCCACCGCAAGCACACTTTCTTCCCCTCACAATAACCTGCACACTGCCCGCCATGCAAAAGTGCCCGGTACACTTTATGCCACTCCACGTGGGAGCGCCGAATTTAAACCCTCTCACTACCCTCCTCCTCGAGCGACCAGCAATGGCTGATCGCACGGGACTGAAAAACCCGCGCGAAAAGGGCCGTCCCGCTTCGCGCTCTGAGTAAATTCTGTGTAACGTGTGCAGGCTTACAGCTTCGAGAACTCAAGCTGCTTTGTTCCTCAGCGACTCTACATGCGAAATTTCGCGCAAGGCAATATTAATTTTTATTCATGTTCGGCGGCTGATACTATAAGAGAACTATAGAGAAACAAAACAGGTAACAGCGGCCCGCTGTACTCAACTCCGGTAACAAGGGCTTTGCATGAGGAAGGTGCACGGCAATTGGAGCACTTTAAGCCCTCATTCTTGACTTGTTACATTTTTCACTAGTACTGAGCCACAGAGGAGCTTCCAGTATGGAAAAAGCTAGGGTGAGAGCAGCCCCCGCTTTGAGCACCGCTAAAGCACCGGCGCAGTGCCTCTTCCGCATCTTAACTTGCATCTCCTTCAACGCAAACACGGTACGATGCTGTGGCGAGGGAAAACGTGGCGATAGCTGTATTTTCTATCTTCCCGTAATGCAATGACTAAGAAACCCTGGAATAAAGTGTTGGGTTTTAACGTACTCATAGCGAGCAGACGCGCGAAAACGTGTTCATTCTTCGCCTTTTTTTACTGGCATCAGCGGACGTGAGGCCGAGCAGAGGACCGCGAAAGGCAGAGGCAAAAATCAATCACGGTAGCACACAAAAATACTACGGTAGCGCGACTGTCGGCGCGGCTCGCTCGAGCAAAGAGCGTGCAAGGTGTCCAGTGGCGTGATATAAACACACACAAAACAGAGGCAATGCTGCAGCGCGGCCTTGAAAGTTTCGCATGTCACGCTAGAGCGGCGTGCAAACGCTCGCATCCCCAAGGCACACAGACGTACTTACACTAAATGGCATGAGCCAAGCCGTGTACACTAAGCGACACAATATGAGAAAATCAAAACCGAAACCATTAGCGTTCGCCAACATCATCATCATTCCTGATTCTGCGACGCAGTTACGGGGAGCTCGATTATAGTCTTAGAACTAAATAGTTAGTGCGGCCATGTAGTGGGTCCGGCTTCCCGCATGAGCCCAGCTCCGTCGCCTGTAGCTGCCCGCCTCTGCAAGCTTTCGTTCGCAGCGCCGCCAGAAGCAGATGGTTGTGAATAGTCATTTTTTCGCCTAAATTATTATCAATTTAATGACTTTGTAATTGAAACAAAATATTTTGACATTTAATGCACAACTATCTGACAAAAAGAGCTTTTTCAATGCTTTTTTTTAAGTGTGTAACAATAGGCGAACTTAGCGCCCCCTTTCCGTTCGCTGGCGGCGGATTGCGCGTCCCATTTAGCCCGCGCGCTACACTACCTTTTTGAGTACGCTGAAACGACTCTTTGTTGACGGTGTGCGACGGTTGTGAAGTTGTGGGTGCCTTTCTTCGGTTTGTTTGTGTTGAATGTGCCGCCTCGTTAGTGTTGTGGTAGTGTGACTGAACTCGGAAGGTGCAGCGCCTCCTCTATTTTTTTATTGCCGGGCAGAAAGACTGCGCCTGACGCCGCTAGCCCTCTCCTATCGCCCTCACCCATTCGCCTGCTTTCGCCGCTCGTGGCGCTGGCAGCTGTCAGTACTCGGCGACTCGGCTGCCGTCCCACCGCACCAAGGCTTCGCGTTCGCGCTTTGTTTACGGCGACAGCTGAACGCCTGCTTTTACACCTTGGTTCTCCCGATGATCAGCTTTCATCATTGAAACCAATAAGGTTTCTGACCCGCAAACATTTGTACCCCACAAATATAGAAAAAATGAGCGTCAGACATGCCGTACAGATCATTTCGCCCCCTGTCACAGCTGCACTGCAGTACATGAAGGATCAGGCAGACCACACTTGCGACATTAACAGTTGGCCCAACTGTGTAATTTATGGTTGCGATGCACAAGAGGTTTGTTCTAATGGATGTTAGTAACACGCAGCAGCATATCCATAAGAATGATCCTGACACTCGGCACTTCACTGATCCAAATGACTCTAGGTTGGAATGGCTGGAGAAAACCTTCCTGGACTATCTGAAAAGGCTAAAGGATGAAAGTCACCCTGATAGCTTCTTGAGCAAAGAGACTTACAACGCACTGGTGCTTACCACAACCTCAAATGTCATGTGCATCAGGTTCCTGCTCTATGAAAAAAAATTCATCTTTGTGCTAACACGAAAATTCTCTAGTGACCCAATTGAGGCACTATTTGGATTTCTTCGGAGAACAGCAGGGTGCAACGATGCTATGGACGTAAGAAGTGCGCTATCTGGCCTTGAAAAAATATTGAAGACCGGCATCGTTTCTTCATCATTGCAAAACAATGTAAATGCTTCAACATCATTCTGTGCTGCCACAGCAATTTCAAGCCCCAGCACCCTGAACGCTAACCACCCAGACAAGACATTTTTTCCACTGGCAGCAGAAAATAGGCTGCGAGAGGTGTGTGTTAGGCAGACTCAATGGCTTCCCAATCCAGAGATTGCCAACTTAGCTCCGATAGGAGGATATTTGGCCCGTGTTGTGGCAGAGAAGCTGTGCTGCGAAGGCTGCAATGAAATTGTTGAGAAGCCTAAAGGAAATGCTCCTGTGGATGGCATCATTGCTTACCAAGACAGGGGAGGACTGAAGTACCCGACCAAAGAGCTAGTTTCTGTTTTGATAAGCCTCAAGAGGTTTGTGGGCATTGTGCTTGATTACAGGAAAGCAATTGAAAAACCACTGAAAACTAGTGTGGAGCGTGCTGTCAACATTTTGATGGACCTTCCAATCTTGGAATGCAAGAACGAAGACATGGCTCACAGGAAACAGTTTTTACTGCTTTTATGCCGCAAGTTTATTAAGCCGCTGCTGAGCAATCACGCCGTGAACATCACAGACAAGAACTCTGTGGCAAAAATGTACGCGAAAAAGCCATTGTCGCGTAAGGTGCTCAAACTGTAAGGAGTGGACGTTGTGTTGCTTTTGTCATTTCTAGTGTTTTGTGATTTTGTCCACTGTGCCGAAAATATAATCGCCCTGCCTTGTATTTGTGTCGTCATCATTTATCATTCATGAAGCTGAGAAACATAAAAGCATTCATTGCTCAGGATAAAGTGGCATATATTAAACGAAAGCGCGTTGCATAGCTTTTTGTGAAAACAACGGCAGAGCTAGTGAATGAGCCAGTTTAAACCCAGTCGTAAAATCCGCCTGCTTGCGACATATAAGAGTAATGCAAAGTTTTTGTATTCGATAAACCAAAACGTAGCGTGGGAATGCAGCCGATTCAGTAACCTGCACAGCAAGCGTGCAGCGCGGGTGCTGGGCCGGTCATCCAGGGGTTGGCCGGCGATAGTGTCAGCTGGTGGCGCCCCACTGCGGCAACGGTGCGAAGCGCGGCGTCCCGCGAGCTCTCATTGTTCGGCGCACGATCTGACCGGCATCTAAACATAGAGGAGGCGCTGGAAGGTGACAGTTGGCTCCAGTGCTGCGGAAGACGTTCTTACGCGCATGCAGTTCTCAAAAACTGCTCTGACGTACTGCATCCAACCACGCCGAGAGCGGCCGGCGCCCGATGCCCGATAGAAGAAACGGCTTGCCGCGAACGTTGACGAATGTAAGTACAGAACTGGAAAGTGACTTCTGCGATATGTCGGGGGGATGCTTGAGGGCTGCGAATGCATTTGGGTTGCTCTTCCCGTGTTGTTCGCAGTGAGATGCAAAATGCGAGCACCACGCGATCGTTTGCAGAGAGAAGGTGTTCTGACACGCTCGCTTGCCAACTATGCAACTTTTAACCCGCCGCCTTGCGCTCTTTGCGTCAGCTACTCGGCGGAGAAGTTATGTGCAAGAATTTGGTTGCACACTGAGAACCACGACCGGCTTTATCGGTCATGCTGAGAACTATGGGGTGCTGCTTGATTCGTTATTCCGACTGAACAGGAGCAGTGCGTGAAAAGGAGATCATAAGAACGAAAAGTGCTTGTATCGGCGTGCGTCTTTTGATTCTGCTGTCTGAGTGTTTACTGGATATGGAGCATTGCCCGTTCCACATCTCATTCACGTCAAGTGCTGTGGTTCTTAATACCTGTGGTCAACGTAACGACGATTAAAAATAGCAGAACCATTCGTTTGCAGTGCAGCTGAGGTAATCGCACAGTGGAAAGTTTGTAGTCATTTTATTTGAATTACATTCAGTACATTCATGTCACTCCCATATTTTCAGCCCGAAGTGATAAATTATAACGTGATTCGCGAATAATAGCTCTAAGAAAAGTATGACTAGCTTTGTAAACCATTTTTATGCAAACTATAGGAGGCGTAGGCAATTAATCGTTAGCCTCCACTCCTGAACACATTGCACTGAACAGCTGGAGGTTGCAGTGGGATGTGGCTTCTGTGATGATGTTTATGAAAGCATGGCTCTAATACAGCCTTTCTTCAAATGTGCCAGCAGTCAAGCTCTGTACGGCTGCTCCACCGGTATCATCACGCTACTTTTGCACCAGCTTTCATCTGTCATCGAGCCAGTGCTACCTCAACCGGAGGCAAATGACATCAAGACCTGCTGGTGCAGCCTGTCAGCCATTGGCACTGGCTATCAAGCATGTGCCACTTGTAAAAGGATAGGTACACGAGTGGGTATTTTTTCCTTGTCTTTTTTAGCCTGACAAAAGTCTTCTGGTCCAGGCTCCCCCTTTCTTTCATTTTTTTTTTATCTTTTAAAAGAGGACCAAGAGAAAGGGAAAAGATATTGCGGGCGTCATGAAAGCACTCCCCCGTCAAGCGCATGGTGTAATAGTGTGAAATGCTTTTTTATAGTTTTTCCCTCATGCCTCTCGTGCTTGGGAATCTTGATCATAGTATAGACCAAATTAAAACAATTATCTGCTTCATGACCTTTATACAGTAATCTAAAAACAGGAAATAAATTTTATAGGTATACTTCAGCAGTACCTACCTCTTACAAGGTATGGCATGTTTGAAGTGAACCAGTGGTGTGGTAACTGTATGCCAGGCATAGGCTAACAGGCATAATTGCATAATTGAATATTAGCGTTCAAGTGGAGCACTCTGCTTTAGAAGCATAGGTGTTGTTAGCATCAATAATTGATAACTTACCAGATTATCCTTGCATTACATGAAACCCTGTAAAGCTTATATTGAAGCTGTACAGAAGAAAGGTGCTTATTCGATATGTCATGAGCATTGCTGAGGTTTTCTTTCACACTCCTTTTGTCACACCCGACTGCACTGTACAGTTGAAATGCATTTGGAATTGAGTATTGGTGCATTGTTATTTTTATTCATGCCGAAGTTCAGTTACTGGTTCCATTACACTAGCTGAGCTTAAGTCAACAAATATTGCTGTGACCTTAACATGACCCCTTGCTGTACTTGAAACAATGCGTTTGATGTTGCCTCTCTCCCGTGCCATCAAGGTTTGTAATAAGCTGTGTAAACAACTTAATTTACTTTCTCAAGGTATTTATTGCTGCAATTAGTAACAGGTAATTTCCTAAAGAACAACCTAAGTACTCCTTTGGAACACTTGTTTGCTTGTTTCCCCTTAAACAGATATTAGCAGGCCTCAGCACTGGAGGGATGTGCTGTGGGACAAATAAAAAACTACCAGTCCAGCTGCTCCCTTAGGGGCACGTTGCTGAGGCTTTTATCGCTTGTAGTTCTATGCATCTTTACTTACAAGTGTTGTATCTGACGCAGTGTGTGCCTTAATATTTTGATTCATTTGCTTTAGAGTGTGCCACTCTTGCCCTGAGAACTTGCTTACCTCTGTACTCTTTGTTCATACATTTTCCCCTCACACCTGGCATAGCTCCAAATGATGCAACATTATCTACAAGCTGGTAAATAAAATGAACAGCAAGTAAAGTTAAGTTACTCCCTCCTAGCCGCTCTAAGGGAAAGAAACATATGCGTTATATTGCAATGTGTTTGTGCGATCACTTTTGAAAACAAAAGCTGCCTGAATTTTTGTACTGACAGATCAGAAACACAAAACAATTTTCATATTTGATGGCCTGCATCTTATCTTCACATGACAGGAATGGCTAAATATCTTTGTGGTAGCCTAATTAGGCGTAACACGTTAATGTCAGTTCCTGTGAATATCATTCAGTCTTTGAATGGAGGGGGGGGGGCAGAATTGAACAGAAAAGCATGTTATAGCTTTTTCTTTTTCAGGGAAGCATTGCATTTAGCTCTAGTCTTGTGACTGCTGCTTATGCTATTACTCACCAGACTTATCAAACTCACTCGGAGTGCTGAATTTTAGTGCACATTTAACTGATTATTGCTTCTCTGTGTTTGATTCTATTAGAAGTTACTATAACTGTGTGCGTTGAATGTTTTCTTTTGCAGTTCTCTTGCTGCTGCATTCCGCCATGGAGGAGGCTACCTGTTAATTGGTGCACACGTCTCATCACTAAGACGCTACCTCTTCCGCTGGTGATGCAGACAAGTAACGACAGGGTTAATTGGAGAGACATGAGAGGCCTTTTGCCCTGCAGTGGGCGTAGTCGGGATGATGATGATGATGAACAAGCAGGCTGCCTGACTTTGAGGACTAGTGTCAGGATAGTGCACCAACAAAGTTGCTTAAGAATTTCTGTGCTGCTGTATGTTTATTAAAATCAGCTCATAGCTTGATATCTACATCCATGTGGACATTTATCATATGTTTGGCATCCTGTCTGACTTTTAATTGACTAGTGTTTGCAGCCTTTCATGTTGGTCTTAAGGCAGCGTAAGCATTGTTTCACTGTGTGGGATTTTTTAGCTGTTTTGGAGAGGTGTGTGTGTATGCATGCACCGTTTTTTTCCACGGGTTTGTTATGTGGCTCATGGAACCGTCATGTTAGAGAAGAAATTTTTTCATTTCTCATGTTGTACAGGAAAGTGAGCAGTATTTATATGCACCAAGCGTTTCAGGGAAGAATAAATAGTTTTCAAAAATATGGCTTTTGCTGCATAGTATTGCCAGTGTTAGCAGACACCAGAAAGCTGGTGAGGTGTATTTAGTAAGCTGGTTAACTAATTTCTGATAATTAACTTTTTAACTAACACAGGTATGCAACTGGTTGCAGTTAGAGACTTTTAGCCGGTCGTGAGTAGTAGCCATATCAGTTTTTAGAATGTACAAAACATTACTTTCGCCGCTGTGGCTCGACAAAATTTGGCTGCATCGTGCGAAAATACATGCTCTTTTGAAAGCACACAGGGAGAGCAACCCCTCCAGTTCATGTAACTGCTACAAGTCTCTAATTGCAACTAGACGCCTAACTCTGATAGTTAAAAAGTTCATTAAAAAAATTAGTTAACCAGCTTACTAGGTAAGACGATTCACCAGTTTTCTGGTGCCTGCCAACACTGGCAATACTATGCTGAAAAAGCCATATATTCATCTCAAAATACCTGTTTTTTGAAAATTACTTAGTCTTCCCTGAAACACCTCGTATATATGTAAGAAAAACCTAACGGTATTTAATTCGCGACGTTTTGGTTGGAGGGCCAGCCGTTTTCAAGTGTACTACAGCATTTGAAGCACACAGCTTTTATTTTGAATGCTTTACTATACTAGAAAAAGGCTGGACCTCTAGCCGAAACATCGTGAATTAAAACCTGTTATCTTTTTAAATTTCTTTTTGTCAGTCATTGTTACTAAGAGGGAACTGAGGGGAACTGTGCCGAAGGCAATATTCTGTTCCTCTATTCTTCTCCATAAAATATTTTGATGCATCATGCATATCTTCTAGCGCTTATGTACATTTGTGCACAATAAATATAATCATTTGCATTTTGCTTCTATTATTCTTTAAGCAGTCCAGGATACAGTGTTCACAAAATGATTTTGATGTGATAACACTATGTTGGTAAAAGTGTTGTACTGTGTAGTTAAGACACACTTTTCTAAACGTTGATGTAAGAATTATACTTTCTTCGTACTTGAGTCTTTTGAATAACGATGGCCAATTGTCGGAAGACCGTTGATAGGGTGTTGGTAGACATTGTCGGTATGTGGTTGATAAGAAGTGTAAAGACTGTCTATGTACTTAAGACTTTTGGATAACGATGGCCAATTGTCGGAAGACCGTTGATAGGGTGTTGGTAGACATTGTCGGTATGTGGTTGATAAGAAGTGTAAAGACTTTCAATGTACTTGAGTCTTTTGGATATCGGTGGCCAATTGTCGGAAGACGGTTGATAGGTTGTTACTACAATGTATAAAGACGTTCAAAAGACTTTCTGTTCAATGTTGATAGGTTCTATTAACAATTGTCGAAAGGCTTTCTAAAGAATGATACTAAAATTTTTGTAAGGGCAGCCGCCGATCCTAGCGCCGTAAGTGCGGCAATATATACAAAGTCGACAACAAAGTAAGCAACTGCGAACGAATTGCACTTGTCAAAACTTCCACCCATGCATGCGAACCTGCGCAGGGCCACAGAATCGTTTAAAAAAATAAAAGCAGTTTTGATTTTCGATGCAGTTCCTGATCATTTGAGAAAACTCGAAAGACGGAAAAGTAAGCTGACGTGAGAATTAAAATTAAATATACTACCAGATGTCATGCAATAGCGAAATAGAGTGACTTTTCTGCTTAACTTGCGATTTCGATTATAAAGCCCCCCCCCCCCCTCCTCCCCCCTACGTACATCACCCTTCCGAGAATTCACAGAAAACGCAGATACAGCAGAACATTAATCAATGAGACTTCTGTAAATTCTTATAAAAGCAGAACATTATCGAAAGTCGTCCGTTTACCTCCACGACCATAAAATCGTCAGGGGGGGGGGGGGGGTGTATGCAGCGCGCAGGAAATTTTGGGCCATGTTCTTACACTGAATGGGGTGTTTGAAAACGCCCTGATGCTGGGTGTCAAAGAGCAACTTTTGCCAGACTCGAGCGCGATTCCCCGACGACCGTCGGACATCTCCGGGAAGCAAGCACTATAGAGAAGTCGCTGAATGTTCAGAGAAGCCAATGAAACCTTCAAACTTTGTACGCCGCATTCCACCCGCCAACATCTGCTAGTAACTGCAACTAATAACTGTGCTGTTTGCTGCCGACAGCAGCGGTGCCTCACGTCCCAACACTGGAGGATGCTATCCCTCAATAACAGCAGACAGGCTTCACGCATGACGGATCTTGCCCAAGAAACCAAGCCCATGACCTACGGTGGCCGGGTACCTGCCAAAGGGGTCCCGTAAGCCAACCCCAGGAGCCTTATGTGCCACTAGGAGGACATCAGCCGCCCATCAGCCCTGCAATGCTTTGTGAATCTCCGCCAAGCGAATTATAGGTATGGAGCTAAACCTTTAGTTTGAGCTAAATGAGCTAGTTTGAGCTAGTTTGAGCTAATGAGCTAAACCTTTAGTTTTATATTTATGCGATACAGTATAGAGCTTGTTCTGCCGAAAGCCGTCGACGTTGTAGTAGTAGTCGGCACCGCGCTTCGGAAATCATCGGGAGCTGCGTAAAAATTGCCGCAGAATGTTCACGATAGCGTCATACGATTCCGCGTTGCGTGCCCCATAAACGTACTAGTTAGAGCCTCGCTCGTGACAGGGATTCGAAGCGGCGACCTATATTTGAGGGAACCGGTGACCTGTAATCCCGGGCTGCGGAACAAGAACTGTATAATGCGCGGTTCAGGTGCCCATTAACATGAGTGACTTACTGCGTCATTTCCTTTCCTAAAAAAAGCAATTTTAGATTTTTCCAATAGGCAAAGCGTCGCGCCGAACGGGCGCTGGCGTTCAGAGGCCGCCCTGGAAGCGCTGCAACACGCTGTCGTGTTTCACTCCTAAAGGCGAAGCTTAAGCGTCCAGCAGGTTTTTGGGTTTACTATCTACGTGCGGTGCTGTTAGCATGTTCGGTTGGTCTATTAGTCCGCCTGTCAGTTGTTCGCAGTGATAAGGGCCCGCCGGAGCTGAATTTGTTTGTTTGTTTGTTTACTGATACTGTTAACCCTATTCAAGGGTGATTACAGGAGTGGTAGGAAAAAAAGAGAGCAAAAATACCAACAAATCTGTCATCAAGCGCATTGTACACGAAACAAATCATTAAAGAGGACGAGAGAAGGTTACACAGTGCCCTATTACATTGTAGAAGAGAGCAACAAAAAACATAATCACGCACACTCAAGAGCATCTACACAGTAAAACACTCAATAAATACACGAAACACAATACACGGACTTAACCCAGTCATGTTAGCACAGCGCGCTCCCGGAATAAATAAAAGACTCTAAATTAACCAAAAATGCACTGAGCGAAGAAGATTGAACTACGGAATCAGGAAGCATGTTGCATTATTTTATTGCTCTGGGGAAAAATGTATATTTAAATGCATCGTTACGAGTTACTGGAGGCGGAGTATACATGCTATGGCGATGTCTAGATGATTCATTAGAACGAATGTCGAAATAATCGGTCCTATTGATTTTAATTGCGTTACTGATAATAAGGAACAGAAACTGTAGCCTGTCGAATTTCGTCCTTAATTCTAAGTTGGGAAGGTCTGCAATGTGAAACAGCTCTGAGGGAGAGTGAACTCGGCGATATTTATTAAATATGAATCGAGAGGCTAACCTCGGTACTCTGTAAATTTCCTCTACTCCTGATTGCTTTGCGTTTAAGACAACTCTATACATGAGCCACCCTGCAATATTACCTGTGAAATTCCATTCAGGTGTGCAGGTACCTGGACTGGGGGCCTTGGTGGGTGTTGTGGCCGCGACGGTCGGCTCTTCAGTCCCATTTTTGTCTTCTGGCTTTTCTTGTTCTGCGCCAGAAGCGAAGATAACGCACCCGCTTTGTCATGCGTGCTATGGATTATCACGCCTGGGCTACACAGTACTGCGCCAACAAAAGCATAAACGTACGATACGCTGCGTCCGGTATTATATATCTAGTCTACGCTCCGTCGTCTTTCTTAACTTGAAGAGGGTCGGCGGGACCCGCTTTCAAGTTAACAACTAAAACTGTTCTGCCTTTGGTACTTAACTCGGTAAAAGCACATTTCGAGCCACAGCAAGATGCGGAGCTTCTGTTTAACTTGAAATCAGCATTTGCGAGTTAATAATCCTTAACAGTTAACTTGAGAGGAAGCGCCCTCTGAAGTTAATGTATTGTCAGTTGCCAATCGAGAGGGTGGGGGGTGCAATGCAGCAGCCGCGCAACGCCCGCGCAGGAGAGAAACGAGTTAGTACATTCAGCAAGCTTCATAGAGTGCGCTTTTCGTGTCCAGGGCGTTTACTTACGTTTCCTGTCGAGAAAAAGACTAACATGGTCGCGATGGAGGTCGAACCCTCCACATGCATTACTACTCGCGACATATTGAGGTGACATTAGATTATGACGTAACTTGAGCATGCTGTAATTGTGGTAGATCATCCTGGCCGTGGACTGATGCGACGAGTTGCTGACCCCATAGCTGTAAAAGTACAATATATGTACTATAGTAAGCGCAGTTTAGTTTTAAGTTATATAGCAGCAATTCTAAACAAAAAAAAGAATTCAGCAACACATGTACGGCTTACATCTTTGTGAAATTGCATTTTTTTTCTCTCTTAATAGACGTATTGCTTTCCCGCTCAATGCGGTAGTGCGGCACATGAGTGCACCGCCGCCACTGAAGAATACCCACCAGGAGCTCTGTCAAAGGTGCCGGTTTCTTGCAGTATGGTTTTCAAACTTGAGGCCGTTCTATAAGAATAGAACAGTGCAACCTATTTAGCATTTCAACTAAATAACGGCTTTGGAGGCTGCCGAAGAATCCACGCGAAAATGTGTGTGAGGGACGTAATTCTTCGGTTTGATTCTGAACATGCACAGACTCGCGTACCACAGGTATGTTTTTGCATTTCGCCTCATCTAAATGCGCCTACCGGGCAGGAATTAGATTCGATTTGTAGGGTGTTATGTTGGGAACGCCTTAGCATGGCAACGGTACAGTGTATAACGGTACGGTGGCTTCGAGCGTTCCAAATCGACGTAGGGCTATGAGAGACACCGTAATGGATGACACTGTAATATTTGCGACCACCTGGAAAACCGCACTCCAAATGCGTAAATAGCATAGCATATATGAGGTTGACAGCAAATAGAAGCGTTACCAGTCAGCATCAACGGTGCATGCTGCCAGTGAAACTATGAAAGATAAGCCAGATTTGTGCTCGAAAATAAAAATACTCACAATGCATTAACCCTTGTTATTGGTAAGCTACGCAAAAACTGCTCTGTAAAGGCGCCGAGCGATAAACAGATTGGATTTGCCAGTGCTGCGGCATATGCGAGTATGTGCAAATGGTGCATGCTGTGCGAACGATGACTATGCTTGAGCCAAGTCTAACAACACGTTAACAGTATACAGAGAATTGTGAATGGTGCATGTTGTTCGCTTAAAAAATAATATGTTAACAGTATAAGCTTAAACATTTGCCATATTAGTATAAATTAATAGAAGATTGATTTTAGCAGCCGCCGGAATATCAACCATGATGCGTCAGTGAAAGCTGCGCAACAGGCATTTTCAAACTTCAGGCCGTTCTGTAAATAGAATAGTAAAAGTAATTTAAGGAATAATCCGACAAACATTCCCCATACGCGTGGAGTAACATCACTGTGAAGCTAGATACGGAAAAATACGCGAGGCAGTGCAGGCAGGTTGAACAGCCAGTGTCTCTCAAAGAAAATTTCAGCTAACAAACTAATTTTCGTTAAAAATACCCCGTTTCTCTATGTAAATCCCCCCGTTTAAACCACCTTAGATGACAAAAGCTGGGAGTTTTTCGAAGACCTACCCAGTATCAATGATGGAAGTTGATGAACCTTTGCTCTAGCTTTGGAATAAATTTAAGAAAAATGTGTTGGTTTTCGTGAAGAAGTGATCTCTTTCTCGTTATACCTGCGCCCATGTACCTACCTAATAGCGCACAGGGTAACCGACAAGTGCAAAATTGAGAAATATGTAAGAAAGGGAAATGGCGCACTAATTCTCAAACAACTCGTTAGACACCCGAACGGCGCCTTAACGGAAGAGATAGAAGGTGGGAGTGAAAGAAGAAACATATGTCGTAGGCAGATATTTTTGCAGCTAGCGCAATTCGTACCCTGCTGGCCTCGTTTCGATGAGGGCGAAACGCAGAAGGCGGCCATGTTTTGTTGTTGCGAATGAAAGGAGGAGGAAGAGGAAACAGCACGGTACTTCCCACTGGCTCGTGCTCAGCCACAACCGCTGCCACATGCAGGTAGAGCAGAGTTTAAATATATGAGAGGAAAGAGAAAACAGGCGCGCGTAGCAACAACCGCGTTCGCAGAAGCGGCGACACCGGCTGTGACAGATACCCCTATCAGTTTTCCTCCTCAAGCCACCGTGTGTGAAGCGATGTCTGTGCATGTGAAGAGATCCCTAGCTAGTCGACAGCATTCAGGATCCCTCCGCAGCGGATTCCCATATCTTGTATTTGTACAAAGTGTATATCGCTGCACAACCCCATTCCTTTCTTACTATCGCTTCCCCATTCTTTCCCTCTCCTTGTTCTTTTATTCCCGCTATAAATAGTCGCAGCCCAGGTGCTTTAGGTTTTGATGAATGATGCTGCGGCTAAGAAAATCTTTCTTCCATTTTTAATTTTATTAATGAATAACCGCTAACAACAACAAAATAACGGCACCTCGTTCATGCTTTCTTCTTTCACTCCGTCCTTTATTCCTTTCTGCGCCGCTGTTCTGCTTTCGATCTAGATTTTTTTTCTCAATTAAGGGGAACAAATCTTCAGGCAACAAGTATCTTCGGAAGGCGATTCCAAACATGGAATTTAATTTTTATGTAAAACAAATTGTTCGCTTTTGCTGTATGTTATGTTTACATATGGTTGAAGAGAAATTTTAAGTATGCTCGTTGCAGGAAATTCGGCGAATGTATTCCACCGTTCTTCCATTCATAGAAGTTGGGTTACACGTTTTTTAATCTACCACTGGAGGAACAGGGCGTGGTGATCTACGTTAACTCTCCGGTGGAAGCGTCTCCGCCAGCCACGCCGCTGAGTTAAGCCTCCCCTCAACAAGGCGAGCCTAACCGCCACGCTGGTCTACTCAAGGGCAGTACAACTACCCCCAACAGCCATGGAGATGCAAGCCCAGGGGCGAAGACCTTGAACGAAGTGAGTGGACTATGATACTCCGTGCGTACAAGGGTGGAGTCAAACGCGAAAACACCGGCCGTATTCCCGCAAGCAGCGTCTGTTGCAGCTAAGAATACCGCGTCGGCTGCTCCTCCGATTTGAAGCCGACATAAAGGCCTCAACAACAGCTGCGCGTGAGGAAAATCGAAGAATTCAAATGTCCTCTGCGATTTATAGTGTTCAGTACACTCGTTACATGTGGCTATCTATCTTTTAATCTTCTCTATTCGCGTTGCTGTACTACCCCTCGGCACTACAGATCCCGAGCGAGCCCGTGCGCAGCCTCGTTGCCGGGAGCAATTTCCTGCGCAGGCGTCCACATTACGGATTTTTCGCTATTAATTAGGTTCATTTTAAAGATGCGCATGGCTTCCTCTGAAATTGTACATTTTTCGATATTTCATGCGGCTGTTTAGCTCTCGCTAATAATTGTATGCGGTCGGGTACTGACGCTGAGCGAGCGCCATTGGAACTTAGGCTGTTGACCCATTGGCTCTATTTACCACTGCCGATACTGCCGCTCTATGCTTCCCGCTTGTTACCCGTTACTTCCGCCGTGTAGTTGCGTTTGGTCCGTTTCCGTGAATGAAGATTGATAAATTCTAAATTCATCCACTGTCGGGACGGCCTTGCTTTCTACATCGATTTTTACGTTTACGTCTTCTTCCCGGGGCTGTAGACGAAAAAATTCCGATTTTTCCGCGGAGTATGTTAATGATAGACCTATGCCTGCGGCGTACCTGGCTACTGTTTCTGCGGCAGCTTGCAGCATTTGTTCCATCTCCGCGTCGCTACCTTTGTTTATCCAGAAGTTTATATCGCCCGCGTACCGGCTGAACAATAAGACTTGAATTCAATCCAGAAATGGGGGAGTGCACTCAATGCTGAATCAAATAGAAACGAGGATAGGAAAGATCTCTGAAGGGTGCCCTTGCTCGCTAGTTTTGTCTTGGGGGATTCGAAATCTCTGAATTTCATGACTGTTTGAAAGGAAGTACTTCATCTATAGTAGTACGCTTTCTCGACCACTCCGATGTCTTGGAGTTCGGCGACTCTCCAACAATGAGGCGCGTATCTGGAGGAGGATACAAGCCGTAAATAACATCTGCCCGGTATGGGTCTGCTTGACACAGACGGGGGATGCAAACGACGCAAAATGTAAGAACTGCGGAAAAAGGGGCACCCTCGATAACATCATATGGCAATGCGGCAATTCCCCGCGCGCCGGCATCAACAAACAGTCCAGAAGCCTGGGAAGTTTTGCTACGGAGCGAGGACGGCGCCATCCTGCAGCAAGTCACCCGTCTGGCGGCTGAAGCCGTGAAGCAGCTTCACTAGTCCTGAGTCTGCGGGAGGGGATCTGGGAGTTCCTTGTCGGTGGATTAACAAAAGTTTATTCATTAATTCATTCAGCTGCTCGTGATGCACGCAGTTCAACTGCGAAGTAAACAAATTGCGTAAGTCCCTCACGGCGCTATATGGGTCGTTTTCCGACCAAGAAGAGGCCTCGGTATGCAAGCTACCAAGTGGCAGCCACTCACGCAAGCCATGCAAACCAGCACCGCTGGACGTCACCTATGGGATTTTCAACTCAGCATCCACCCATGTGAATAACACCTTAACAGTCGCTACCCCGCACGAGACAATCGCCCTCCACCTCGACCAGCTTAAAGTAAGTGGTTCTCCAAGAGACACTGTGGCAGCGTACATTGCACAGCCGTCGGATGGTACGCGGAGTCATCTCGCAAGCCTACCCTATTGAAAAAAAATGTACAAGATATGTATGAGAATTCTGTACGCAATTATTGCTGCGTACACCCTATGAGGACGTACACCTTATGAGGACGTACACCCCACGAGGACGTACACCCTATGAGGACGTACACTCTACGAGGTCGTACACCCTAAGAGGTCGTACACCCTAAGAGGTCGTACACTCTAAGAGGTCGTACACCGTAAGAGGTCGTGTAGTCAACGAGGTCGTACAGCTAGAAGGTGTGCAATGCATACTCGAGGCATGATGGCATAATTTCAAGTCATAAAACTAAAGGGTAATATGAGAGAGATATGTTATTAGTTTCAGACTTATTTTCATGATGTACTACAAGAATCATAATGCTTGGATCACGGTACCACAATTTAATTACCCATCGACCAGGCATCACAATCTGAACATGAGTTGAGATGTATGCTTCAGGTGGGATTAGCCTTGTGGTTTCTGCTGGCAATTGCTCCACCGTAACGACACTCACAATAAAAAAATCATATAATCAGACACTAACCTATCAACACAAATAGTCACTCGTGCTGTCACCATCTGGGGACTACCGTCGATGTCCAGAATGTACTTTAAAAAAAGACGCAGGCCTCCTATCTACATAATTTGTTCCTGCACAGGAAAACATTGTTCTGTAGGGAACGATATTGGTGAGCATAGCAGGGCAAAAGATAGACATAATCTTTCACCCTGCTACGCTCACCAGCAATGTTGGCCATGCATGAAGCCCATGAAAAAGAGAAATGTCACAATGCCTGTACCATGGGCAATGGTCTGCCTTGTGAATCCACATTAACCTTGTGGTATTTGCATTCAAGATTCATAAAATTGAACTACTTGAACATTGGAGAAGAAAGCTTAGGTTAGAATTTATTTCTCTTATTACATAACAAACTTGGTTTGGATCCCTCATCATACTTAACGCCGGCACCAACCAGACAAACTCGTCAACACCATTCCACTTCTCTAACCCCTATATTCGCTAGAACAGACAAGTTTTCGTTCTTTCCACGCACAATAACAGATTAGAATCAGCTAGTTAAACCATTGTCTCATGAGTTGTAACCAATTAATGCTGTATTGTGTTGTTCTTTTTTTTGAACTGTTGCGTTTTTTGCTGTTTGATTGACTTGTTCGCCCACCCTGCTTGGACCAAGTGTCCGCAGTATTTTGTAAATAATAATAAAAATTTTTTTTTAAATGTCTTCAAAATATGCATCATAATGTTGCTGCACCACGCATGCGTAAAAAGGATGGTGCTCTAAAGCTCAGCTTGAAGGACTGCAATGCTTTCGCGGACATCCTTTATTAATGCATGTCACGTAGCATGGAGGCCAGATGTTTGTTCAGGAACTTTATCCTCTCGTCCTCACTGCGCTTTTCATTCGGGTGTCCCTGCACATATGCACCATAAGCCCCTACAAAGAAAAAAAAATACAAATCAGAAAACCGATTCAAGTCACTGTGATTGAAGGACAAGAAATCTCGAAATGCAGCTGAAAAAGAAAAGTGGCAAAATTCTGTTCTTCGCAAAAAAGCAGATAAACACAAGCCACTGTTAATCACACATTGAATCGGTGGTCTTCAGCACAATGTGCCCTTTGTAAGCATGACAAAATGAAGTTTTGTTCCAATTCCAAGCAGGCTTGCTAGTTAACATATACTGGCTATTCAAAACAATTAATTCTGTTAGGAATGACTGCTGCACAGAAATTAGACATCCTACAGATGGATGCAGAAAGAAGTTAAATTGATGCAATCACTGAAAATTCCAAGAACGCCTGCCTTGAAAGTACAACACTTTTATTATTCACTTCTAAAAAAGACACTTCGGGTCCATCACTGGATTCATATGTGGGGGACGCGATGAAAGGGAACCGTGCCTCTCTCTCTCGCTTGTTTCCTCCTTCCCACTTATGTTGTTCCCTTGGAGCGAAAAATAACCCAGTCTGCACGACATCTCAACGCTGTCCTGACGTGCTTTATTCTGCCTCTTGAATGGACCTAGTGCGCCTATACATACATGCAGTGATAAGATGGCCGAAGCCACTACGGAGCAGCTCGGTGCAACTCACATAGGACAAAGTGTCACGCGTCACCGCACACCATATTTTGCTGTTCGTAGCAGATATGTTTGAAAAGAAAAACAATGTGTAAAAGAAAACAATCAAGTTATCAGATAGTTTTACTACAGCATGGTCCGCTTTCGCAGATGAGTCGCAGACAAAACTATGCCTGCACAATGGCCGATGTGCGCTCTTCAAGGCGATCAAAGCACGTGCAGATAGCTCAACGTGGGCACGGTTTACGGTAGCAGTATGCGAATCGCCTCCACGTAACAAAGAGGGTTCAGCTTAAGTTAAGAACAACGCAGCGAGCTATGGAAAGGAAAATGACAGGTGTGACGTTAAGAGATCGGAAGAGGGCGGAGCGGGTGAGGGAACAAACGCGAGTTAATGACATCCTAGTTGAAATCAAGAGGAAGAAATGGGCTTGGGCAGGGCATGTAATGCGAAGGCAAAATAACCGCTGGTCCTTAAGGGTAACGGTGTGGATTCCAAGAGAAAGCAAACGTAGCAGGGGACGGCAGAAAGTTAGGTGGGCGGATGAGATTAAGAAGTTTGCGGGGATACAGTGGCGGCAACTAGCAAAGGACAGGGTTAAATGGAGGGAGACATGGGAAAGGCCTTTGCCCTGCAGTGGGTGTAGTCAGGCTGATGATGATGATGCGAATCGCACTACGCTAAAACTATTTAAAATGCTACCCTGCAGCTATGAACAAGTAATCTTGCATCAATCAGATGAATGCGGCAGTATACTAAAGCGGCGGCGTGAAGTGCCGCCGCTGCACCAGTACAGTCACTTTCTCGAGAGTTCCAATTTTAGCGTCGCATGCGAGGCACCTGTATGACTTTGCGCGCATCGTGCACTGTTCTTACTGTTCTCACTCAACATGACGATGCAAAACTGAAGTTGCGTGCAGTTGACTATGCCGAGCAATGACATGGAATTCATGGCCGGCACCAATTGTGAATGTTTGTGCCATGCGCATACCCAGCGTACCCTCCCCGCCGCAGGATGACCAGAGTAAATCCCTGTGTGCTGCAGGCCTATTTCGCTCCTGTTTTCATGACTCTGGGAAGCAACGGGCACCAGGCCAGCATACATATGTTCACGAGGGATAAAACGCAGCTCCCGAGAATTTTGTTCCCATGGAAATACGGAGTTCCGGTGCAGGCCTGGCGCAGACTTCTTGTAATTTGGCCTAATGTAGCAGCATGTTGCAAGCTATGCCTTTTGGCACAGTTTGGCGCAGCAATCACATCACTGTGCATGGGACCATATGCCATATTCTGTCCTCATGGCGAAAACATCCGAGTTCACACATAGTAGTTGCCTGTGTCCCCATTTTTTTGTTTATACACAGCGGGTGCCATAATGTAGTGCTGAAAGGCTACTAGTAAAATAAAAATAGCAAAAGAGACTGATAACACTGTTTTAAAGAATAAAGCAGGAAGGCGATTACGTTACCATTCAAGATTTCAGTGACGGAAAAAAGAACCTGACATGGTTTAGCTGAAAGCTTGACATATTCAAGCCTTTACAATTCGTTGAATCACATTGAGATTTCATTTAAGCAATGTAAGCCTACTCACTCCGCACTGCTTTGAGCTTTTCGGGCGTCAGTGCTGGCTTTGCCGGGGCCCCGTCTTTCAGCTTGTATTGGCCAGCTCTTCCTGTAACGCTCCTGTTCTTCAGCGTCGCTCAATCCCAGAAGTAGCGCATGATTTCTCTGGTAAACTGGGAGTCTGTGCTTGCCGCGGACATCCATTTCCATCTCTCAGCGTCGATGAAAAAGTTATCGCCAATGTGGACCTAACAAAAGAAGCAAAACATTTTAGTGAACTCAATTGAAAATTCCAACTCAATGAAAGTACTCAGTTCTAACTGAGCGCTGTGAGAAAAGAGGAGGTTAGAGAGAGCATCATTTTCTTATCTTTATTCGAGAAATCTGCCAAGGTTCTTGTTCACACTACTGCCCAAGACAGCTACGTTTTGCTGACTGATAAAAGCAGCCACTGCCACTAACCTCAGAACCACCATTCAACTGTAGTCTGTCATGGGCAGAGCAGGCAGCATAAAGTTAGCAGTGCTTTACCAAGTCACAAATGAGAATGCTTTAATAGCGTTGCATTAGGTGCACAGTGCTCGCCTACACATCACACTTTTTTTCTTGACCTTCCATTTTGCTGAAGAAAAAAAGGGCAATGCTAAAGCTCTTGTCAAATGCACCAGGGTCGGCCATTTACATGCTCTAAAAACATTTCACTTCCCACCTGAGCATGTGAGGGGGGACATAGGTTTCGAGAGCCAAAAATTTGCGAAAATAACATTTTCGTCATATTTCGACTCGCGAAGTCCAAGGCAGGAAAAAAAAGCCGGTCCACACACCTTTCCCAAAAATGTGGAGAAAGGGCAGACACGACGGGAGGCGAGGGTGGGGATAATAGGTGGAGGGGGATACCTTAAATCTAACCAACAAAGGAACATCTAGGAGCTTCTTTTGTTGGGCTCTGCCCTGCCCTCCAAATGCTCAGATGTGGGCTGCACCAGCATAGCAAAAAATTACCGACGATTACGTTACTTCCTAATGCGAAATTTGAGCGCAGCAAATAAGCTGTTTCACCTTTTCGATAGATTGAGGCAAATAAATCGAGCAACACATGTATGCGCTATCACATAATTTTTTTTTATTTTTAATTTCGGCTCGGGCGGTGCACATATACAGATCCGCCGCCACCGATCTGGCTCTCTGATTGCCAACGCACAGGGGTTGCATTGGAGGAGGAGCGAAGAAAGGAATTAAGTTCGAGCCGGCGCTTTGACAACCGGAGACTCGCAGGAAGAGGGGGGAGGGGGGCGGCGTGTACACCCAGCGGCAAACGATGGGGGCAGAAGCGCGCGCAGCAAGCGGACAACACAATAAAGGGAGGAGGGAAGAGATAGCAGTGACTGACTGATGCCGCTGACGCCGATAGCACTGGGGGGATGAAAGGGGGGCGGAGCTGGTTACGAGGCCGACGCCGACGCGAAACCCAGGAACGGACGCCAAAGAGCTGCGCTCTAAAATCGCATGCAAGCTTCCACTGCCTACTAGGCACAGTTCCAATTGGTAGCGCCTTATCTCAGTACTGGGTGGGTGAAACAGGCGAGCGAAACGAGTTTTCATCTCATCTCTTTATTTTAAATTTTAAAAGTAATAACTCATTTGCATGCTTCGATTTGAATAATTCTTTTTACACTGTTCTCTGGAACGCATGCTGATTCAATTTAATGTGATTAATACGCACCGAAGAAAACATCGCAGTGGCCTTTTAAAACCAGTCCCCCCCTTTTTTTAATTAAGGCACATTTTTAAATTTAAGCTTCTTGTATACCTCGTGAACTACACTGACATTTGACATTATAGCCATCATTTGGCTTTTCAAAGAATGTCAATTATAAAGTATTCAGTTGTTGGGAAATACCAGCTGTTTTTCATCTATTGAGATGTCTTAAACATTAATAAAAAGGAGAAAATATGCAACTAAAATTTGGTGTCTATTCAGGATTATCATCACCCACACAAATATAAGTGAAAAGCAGTTTGTTGTAAAGTGTAAAATTGAGCTTGCCTTTCCATCCACAGCCACGAAGAGTGGAGCCTTTGAAATAGTGTCGCCTCCAGCAGCTGCTGGCTGGAGTGTCTGCAATTTATTACACATTTTAGTAGAAATCAAAGCCGCATATCCTCTTTCAATGCTTACAAACAGGAAGAAAATTTGCCAACATGACCAGCAGCTCACTCTTGAGTCTAGCATGGGCGTACTGAAGTAAACTTTGCACCACAATTAGCATGAAATTACTCATTAGCCTTCAGGTCAAAAGAATGCAGTGAGCGCATCAGCGACAACTTGAGCATATGGATGGGAGTACATGCAACAAGTTGCGGACAAAAGAAACGGGTGTGCCAAAGAGGGCGTTACATAAGCAGAGGAGTTACCAAGGGTTGAGGTCTTAGGGCTCGAGACCTCTAACCAAAATAAAGTTCACAATATGGCCTCTTCATGTCTACTCGGAGCAGCACTAATTATGATCGCCAGTCAGCCTCCACAGCTGCTGTTAAACTAAAATAAGAGGCAGCGAAATAAGGGCAAGAGTCCTACTTCTTATGAAGCCAGAGGAGAGAAGAAACAGTGAAAGCTTCATTTAAGCAAGCAAGAAGGCTACACGTAACTATGGGAGAGGGGAAATGACAAAACATGCAAGCAGCAATGACCAGCGTCACACACAAGAACGCGCACCGACTGCATTATCGTTACACGTGGGTGCATGAGCCATGAAAGCATTTCTGATAGTAAAATCTACATATACACTACACACAGTGACAGCAACTATATTCAATGCCTTCAGGTTTTGATGGCTCTTCTTGGTCCAAGACTACCTGCACTACAGAACACAGGCTAAAAAAAAGAGAAAATCCAGAATTCAGCAGCCGAAGTGGTATATAATAAAAGCTTCATTTGCACAGCATGACTGGTAGGTTCCATCGTGCTGTGGTCCGGTTTCTCCTGCTACTTCCTCCATCGCTTTGAAAGAACAGCAATCATCATCGGCACCAAAGCTGCATGCAGCTATTCATATGTGTAAAAAGGGACTAGCAGGCAGCTCCTGCGTGTGCTTCGAAACTAAGGTATTCCTCTCATCTACAAGCCATTTTCAATGCTCGGGCACTGACTCCTATGTTTCAAAACTTTGTTGCCGCGAAAAAAGAATTGAACTGGTTGTTTATCAGGAGACCTAATGACTTCAGTAGCACAAAAAGATGCCCGCATTTGTGAAGCTTTCAAGAGACACAGAGCCTCTTACTTGAATCTGCGACCTGGGTGAAGGCTGGTGCTCTTCTGGCTCTTGCAGGTTGGCCTGCCTGTTGCATAAGGATGACAGCTGAAGGTTTGGTGGCACCTCTTGCCTCTCAGGGGTGCCTGAAGTTCTGTTTGTGTTCGGAGGGGCAATTACTGGCCCCAGATATTCAGACACAGGGCTGGCCTCCTGCTGGTAGCTCTCACAAGCCTCTTGGGGGAGTACCATCTCCATGACTGAATCTTGGGAGCGGGCTGCTGAGTTTGGACTCTGCAGCCCTCGGTTGGCTGGGTCAAAGTCAGTCTCCTGAAAGTGGTGTCAAGAAAGCGTTCAACACATCGAAGAGCAAAGATATTTCGGTGAATGCCTCGAATCGCCATGGCGTTGAATGGCTACAGGATTGCCATGTTGTGCTACCCATAGGCAGGCAATTATTTTGTAGAAATAGCCACCTTACATTGGCTGTACAATCTCTAGAATCATACTGTGATTTCCTATCAGTGTGCTTTAAATCTTTCAGTCTTCTCTTCGGGACCCTGATCTAGGAAGGCATTAAAAATGAAAAATTAGTTTAAAGATGTTGCCAACCATGCGTTATGTTAGCTAGTTAATTCTTAGAGCACATCGAGACACAAGTGAGCATATGGGTTTTACCTAAACATAAAAAGCGACACAAATATGCTGCACATATAGTATGAGGTTCATTACACTGAATGTATATCTGTAGATGAGAGATAATGCAACGTTATTGTACTGTGATTCATACCTCAGATGGCTGCCTCGAAGCTGCTTGCGTTTTCTTGCATGCTAGTGCAGCCATCACGTTGTGTTCCAGTCGCCCTGCAGAAGCCATGAACACAATGACCAATTGGACATTCCACAATAAGAGCTTTCAGTGGGCATTAATCGATATTTAGCACAGTTGCCAGCCATGAGATTTAAATGTCTGATATTTTCGCCTCAGAAATACCCAAGCATGGCTTGCAAAATGCAACCGATGAGAAATTGTTCCTAACTCCCTGCCAATCAAATCCAGGAGCCCCTTGCAGCAATGATTTATAGTCAGTACTCACTTCACTGCAAGATAATGGTTTAATATCCTGCTTGTGCACTTCCAGAGCAAAGTCATACACTAAATGCTCAGTCAAACTGCACACTAGACACAGGTTTTACTGAAAGCAAAGTACATATTTTTTATTTCCAAAAATAAAAATTACTGCATTGCCGACATCTTTCTTATGCTGCCTGCTTCAAACAGCGCAAAAGCCACTTATTTTTTTTTTCTTTCTGGGACAATCAGATGTTTGCAATATTAATTAGCCACTTACTTATGGTCGTGCCCACGAGCTCCTGGAGCTCATGATTTCGCTGCACTTCATCCAGCCGGGCCCTCTCTGATGTCTTGAGTTTCTCTTCAAGCGTTAAGATCCGCTTTTCAGCTCTCCTCAACAGTTTGCCAGGCACCACGTCATCGTCGCTGTCTGTGCCAGACTGACAGGCTTGTGCCCGCTTTTTGGCGATATGCTTCATTGTTGCTCTTTTTGCAGAAGCTGCACTTTTTTTCATTTCTTTTGCTGTGGGATTCAGCTGATGAGCCTTGAAACAAATATGAAAACAAAATTACAGTAGTGCATTAAATGCAAAGGCTACAGAATTCACATGAGCAGTAAGGCTACCTCTAATGGTCGATTGATGACCCGGTGGCTTGCCTCTTCTATCACTGTGCGTGGCACACTCTTCCGTTTCTTCATCATCCTTTTGATGAGGTCTGCCTTGTCAACTGCAAAAGAAATTAATTTTACTGAGTAATATTTGCAAGCCTTGAAGGACTGTGCAAGTACAAACCATGTGACAAAAACTTTACTGAGGTTTTCTCCCACAAACCGAGCACAGCTATTACATCCGTGTTTAAAGAAAACATCTATTCTGCGGGCAGCCGGCCAAAATGCGCCACTGAAATATTGGCACTCATCGTTTTTTTTTCTGCTTAGTTTAAGCATTTTCTCTGTTCTTTTTCTCACGGTCCAAGACACCCTTAAAGCAGCGCAGCAGCAGCTACTAATTTGTTATATCAAAGAGGAGCCACTAATTGTTGTCGTCCCGACTCTGCATGCTGTGTATGCATGTGTGTCGTGCACATTACGGCAGATGGAGCCACTGCCCCAGCAACCGACCCAGTAGCAACAGTTACGTGTGCGTCTGTGTGAACTGACAGAGATGCTGCTGAGCTGTGGTGTGTGTGGCCAGACAATGATTGATGTAAGAATGTAATCAGTGTGAATTAAAACCATTGCTACGCTAAAGGAACACAACACTGCTATTGGCAGCTACACAACGTGAAGTGAAAGCCACTCAATGTAATTTTCATTACCTCTTTTGGCTAGCAGAACTTCGCACTCTACTCAATATTGGCCATTGACAACAGCCAAAAGCAGCAGCAGTGAGTGATAAATCTTTGCTTCTGTAGTAGTCTGACCTCTGGTGAAATACGCTTACCACCAACGGCTGCTAGCACATAGCTCTAAACCACCGGCAATGTAAAGCCTCGTGGGTAGTGCAGAAGGGATACACAAGTGGCCCTTTATGAAGTCGAAGATAGAAGTGCTGCAGTCGCAGCGAATTTGAGCACATGGAGCAAGCTGCCCCATAATACTTCCAAAATTTTCACGGGCTTTTATTTGTGCTAAAAAAACAAGCTTGAGCCATGCAAAGGGTAGTTTTTCAGAAGCATCTATTCCACACCATTTTCATGGCACTCAACAACTTTCCAAATCTTAATTGAGCATTTAAAGAACCATAGACACAAATTTCAGTCACATGTTTTCTTCTTGCAAAGGATGTGTTGGCTTTTAAAATACAGATGGTTCACAATGTGGTATTCAACCACTACGACTAAATTATTTATAATTCAATTTCTTCTTGAAGCTTTTTCTGGGTTTGGGTTCATCAACCAAGCAATAGCAATGACAAGTAACAGTGTGTGTTCAGGTCATGACAGCTGCTAAAAAACTAAGGTTGTTAATTTGTTTTAATTTCTGCAACACAAACAAGCCTGCTGCAACAGGCGGTACGACGCATCAGCAGTCATATTGGCTTTTTTTTTTCATGCTACACATGACTGAAACATGAACCACATGTCACAGCAATCAAATCGCTGATGAGAGCAAAACCGAACCAGCATAAAGAGGAAATCTAATTATAAATCATTTAGTGGTCGTAGCCTAATACCACTATGTAATTCATGTATACTAATGTCTAGCACATCATCTGAAAGAACAGAACACGCAAGCAAAAATTTTTGGTCTAACTCTTCAAACCCATATTAAAAGAGTGAATTATTAATGTCGACTATAAAGTGAATTTTGGGGTTTAACATCCCAAACGGCAGATGGGCTTCAAAACGCCATAGTGGCGGGCTATTGAATAATTTATCCCACGGCAGAATAATTTATACAATTTGGGGTTCTTCAACGTCACACGCTCTGTCATCACTGCACATGGGGGGACCTTGTGCATTTCACTCCCATTGAATCGCACGGGTGCCGCAGCGGGGATTGGGCCTAGGATCTACTAATTATTAAAGTAGGAATTACAAGAAAACACTGACAGATACTCTACTCCTTACAATGTTCACTTCATCCCAATTCAAAAGAATGATTGGATTTTCTTTAATCTTTATCCAGCCTAGCTGAGACAGCAGCGTGCCCTTCGATCAAAGCAAACCGCTACAGACTAATTTTTTATTCAAACCGTGGCAGCTGTATTTTTGTGATGACAATCAAAAATGCCCGTGTGCCGTGAAATGTCAGTGGACACTGAATGCTCTGGGTAGTTGAAAATAATTCGCGGCAGGCAGGTATCTAAGGAGGAGTAAAGAAGGGGCTCAATTTGCTTTGCAGTGCTACTGTACAGCTGGCATCTCAACAAGCACCCTCCTTCCAGGAACAATACCTTTGGTGCCCATGAAGCATGTCAAGAAGCTACAGTGTGTGTGTAATTGCCTTAGCCCTTCCTCCACCAACCTGCGCCCTGAAGCTGGGAGTAGGACACCAAATAATATCCATGAAATCACATGAATACTTCCAGTTGTATGTTCTTGATTGGTACCTTCAGTTGTGGTCTGTTAGCTATAAGGTGTAGCCTTTGGATTTTCAGCTCCCCCTCTACACCATCGCCTTTTGCCGCTCTGCATAATACCTATGGCTGGTTAAAAAGAATGAATTTTTAAATTCGTGCCCTTCATATACGCGGGCGCAGCCAGCAGCTACACGATCACGCTGCCGCACTTTGAACATCAAAAGCAATAGCAATGTACAGGAAATATTCAATAAACGTAAACAAACGATATGGTGCTTAATATTCTAGGCACTATAATATACATGCAACATGACTAACATGGTGTAAAGTGGAGAAACGCGAAACGTGCAGATGACATCGTAAACGTGAGGAGCTAAGTTACAACTTCAAGCAATCCAGAGCTAAACGCACGCGGAACGCCAACCAACAAGAAGCATAGAACCCAAAATGACTGACGGTCCCTGGCAGGGCCGTGCCTTGTCCTCGGCCGCTGCCGGATACGAGAGGAATGGCTATCCACGACCGACAACCTACTTTGCGAATAGTTTCATTACAAAATTAACAAATTTTTTAGCAGAACTGGATTAAAGAAATTTAAACTTTGGCGGCGCGCACATTATCTTTCTCTTTCCTTGTTTCTGCTGCGTACATGACGTCTGGAGACATCATCGAAATACGAGATCGAGCGGCTCGAATTCGGACATCATTCGAACCCAACGACATTCAATGTCCCATGCGCCAGCTCATTAAAGATATTTGATGCTAACGCTATTCAATTTGAATGATATTATATTAGCTACTGAGATAGCGGTATAAGAAAATCGACATCTGAAATGCGTACTTACGTCCTAGAATCACAACATCGCCGTCGTAGAATCCTTCTTCGCCTTCATGGCCGCCATCGCCCGGCCGCCAATAAATCTTCCTGTTGTTTGTCACTTCCCACACGTCCTTCGGTTCGAAGTCCTTCACCATTGAAATATGCACGATGGCTTTTGCGCCGTCCTTGTATTCAACGTACGCGTATGACGGTGCTGTCATCTTCGACCGCGGTCTTACTGCGATGAAAGGTAACACAGCTAAACGGCAAAAACAACGCGGGCGAGGCCTGAGCACACTAGCACACAAACAACAACGACGACGAACGAGCATGAGACGAGCACGCAAACATGTGGCCACATGGAGGAAAGAAAAAAATCATGTGACCGGAAAACGGCCCCGCCGCTGGGGGCAGCACGGAGAGATGCCTCCCCTATTCATGGCGCACGAGCAGAAAGTTTGCCAGATTCGTCATCAAATTAGCCAACCTTGATATATCCCTATTATCTTTGTTCAACAACTTAATTCTGAGACGGTACAGGCTTTTATCCAGCTCGCTGTCCAAGCACCTATATTTCCGACCATAGAGAGGAGCGGCGTCGTCTGCTCGAGCAGACGACGTTGGGCGCTCGCCGGCTCTGCGCCTCGGAGCAGGCGCACACAAAGGTTTTAAGAGCCGTGTCATGTAATCGTGCCACAAGTAGCAATCACTGATTCAGGACCGAGCTGAGCTCACAGGTGTGCAAACAATGCGAAGGACCCGACTGTGCTCCTTTCGAATGAGACTGCAGAGACGCACATGCTTCGGTCCATTGTCGTGAATATTGCGCGTATTTGGCTACTGCAAGAAAATTATAATTACATGGCTGCAATGGGAGCTACACAAGCTACATGAAGCAGGCCTAGCTCTTTAGTGTTCCCAAAGACGGAACTAGCCTGGAAGCATGGCGAGAGGCTATTTCCAGTAGCAACCGCGTTTACCTTACTGAAGGCGAAAAGAATTTTGTCAGCGAGACAAGTGCGATGAAGTATGAGTCAGTCGCCTTTCACTGTATCTATTTTAAAAAAAAGTGGTTTGGTTTGGTTTATTGGGGTTTAACGTCACGAAATGACTCACGTTGTAATGGACGTCGTAGTGAAGGGCTCCGGAAATTTCGACCACCTGGGGTTCTTTAACGTGCACTGACATCGCACAGCACACGGGCCTCTAGAATTTCGCCTTCGTCGAAATTCGGCCGGAAAGGGTGGGGCTGCCCCTTAATCTGTATGAACCGGAATCCCCGGAAGTTATTACCACGTCCTGTTTCTTTCACTACTTACTTTTGTCATGTTACACCAATTAGCCCGCAGTACTCTCGCTGCTACCAGATTTCGAGACCGGTTGTAAACGGCACTTGTTGAGAGGGTTAATACTGCATTTGCTTGCAGAGCAGGTGGCTCGCCTTAGCTGCTTTCTTCTCGCGCTCGTACCCCTGCTGGGAACACAAAGGGATAGAGAGCAAGTATTGTGCCTTTACTAGAGGCTGGAGCTGAAAGGGGATGCGACCATGGTGCCCTAAGCTGCCCTAAGCCGCGCTTACATCAATGCCAAATAATGCACCTTGAGTATACTTCGTGTGGCGCTTCGCCCTTAGCTTTTGCTTTGCCTTCTTTTTGTTTTGTTGGTTTTGTTTGGTTCTTGGATCCTGTGGTACACTTCCGCCCTTGTCGTTCCCTCTGTTTTTTGTTCTCCTCCCTGTAAAGAATTAAAGAAGTATAGACACCTAATTTTGGTGGCATGCTTTCTTCTCTACAATGATGCGGAAGACACCACTATGAATGAACCACCGTGTGATATTCGCCTAGGACTGTTAAATAATTGATAAACAATTTTTTTTCTGTCGTGCTGTTTCGGTTTCGGTTTCAACACCCGTACGATGGCTGTGACGACAGTGTGTGCTTTTGTGTCACGTGAGGCATGGAAAAACGTCCATATAATCGCTGCTTCATCGTTTTGATTTACTGCAGTGCTCAAGCCATTCTTCAAGAGCCGGAATGACAACAAATGTGGAAGCAGCGATGATATGAACGTTTTTCATGTCTCACTTGACCTGTAAGTACACGTTGATGTAGTGCTGAGTCGGCTGTTGAACCGAAACCGAAACAGCACGAGAAAGAAATGCGATTATAAATTATGTAGCGGTAGTAGGAAGAATACCAGGTGGTAACCCATGTATAATAATGCCTTACGCATCAATACAAACAAGAAAACATGCACCCAAAATTTAGTTTTTTGTACTCTTTTAATGTTCAGTTGAAACCCTGCTCTCGTGCGTGGCGCTGTATAACATCTCCCGTGTGCTCTATGCATAGAGTTAATATAACCAACTATGTCTCTATGCCTTGCTAGCCCATCAAATGTCGAAGTGCTGGCTTCGTTGTAATATCCTGTCGTTGATTCTGGTCGATTTCTAATTTGTATGTACTACCTTTTGTTGTAGGGTGAAGGCATTTGCCGTTATCGATGGTTCGTGTTACCTGCACTTGAACAAGTTGCGCTTTGACTTTTCGTGTGTCTTTTTTTTTTTTGACTCTACACAATGTGCGATCGCTCGGAGAGGAAGAGGCGCAAAGAATACCTGCACGAGGATCATGAATTTTCTGTGCCTGCATCGACGCGTCGCTACAGGCAGCGGCTAGAGGTCGTGAATGAAGCAGCCGCAACGGACGACGATACTGCCGAAGCTTCTGTAGCCTCTGGCGCTGTCACCGGTGGCTCGCCGTGTCCGTCAAGCAGCACTGAGAACAACGTGCCACCATCGCACGAAGACGACGAAAGCGCGTGTAGTGCCGGAGTAGGGGAATCCATGCACTATGAGGAAACTCTTGGTGCTACTCTGGATGAATACGGAGACGAAACTCTTCCCGGCTCCTCAACAACAAAAGCGGCCGCCATCGTGATGATTTTAGCCTTCGTGGTTGCACATGGGATGCCATGGGACGCCGTTGACGGCTTGCTTCGGCTCATCAACGGACTGTTTGGTCTTGAGCGTGATGTACTGCCTCGGAGCAAATACCTGCTTAGGAAGCTATGGGCGCCTCAAGTGAACGGCAGTGTAGAACACCACTACTATTGTGATGTTTGCGGCAGCCTTTTGCGCAGCGACTGTAGTGTGCCAGATCAGATGCGGTGTGACACGTGCAAAAGAGCGCTAAGAAAATCGCAGCTCAAAGAACGAGGTTGTTTTTTTTCTATTCTTAACTTGAAAAAGCAACTTCTTCACAAAATCGAAACATGCAAGGATTTGATACTACAGCAAATGAGAAAGATAGAACAAAATTTTACAGAAGATGGAATCTGGGACATAACAACTGGAAATCTCTACAAAAACCTCCGCAGCCAAGGACACATTTCTTCTGGCGACCTCACTGTTACCATTAATACTGATGGGAGCCCGGTGTACAAGTCCTCAAAAACGTCGGTATGGCCGATACAGCTGATAATCAATGAGCTTCCTCCAAAGCTTCGCCAAAAAACTCCAGTCCTGGCTGGTCTTTGGTTCGGCCCGAAGCATCCAAATATGGGTGTCTTCATTGACAAATTGGTCGAAGCTATTACATCCGTTGGGACGCTTTTGTGGACATGTGGCCAAGAAACTATAAGGTCAACTGTCCACGTGATTTGCTGCACACTGGATGCTCCTGCTCGTGCTGCAGTGGCCAACTACGTCCAATTCAACGGAAGGTTTGGTTGCCCATGGTGTGAAACATGCGGAGAAATGGTTCAAGGTATGATTTTCATTGTTTAACTATAATGAGAGGTCTTACTTGCATGATATCATACATCACTGTCTAAACATCAACCATGCAGGCCCCCACTTATCGTGGTACACAAGTGCTTTTATGAAATGCTTTAAGGACAAAAAGACATGCGTATTTGCCAGCAAAACCATAATATGCCGCATCAAGAATTCGCATCGATTTTGTTAAAATCATTAAGGTAACTGTTAGAAATACATGCAAATATTCACACAGCAACATTTTTACTTATGCTATTGATTATATAGCATATCAATAGTCCATATAATTAAACAATAGATTAATGTCTCTTGTTAGCCATAACCGTTTACAATGATGGCTTGATTTTTTGTCACGGTATGCATATCGCCACCTTTTTTGTTTCAGTTTTTACTTTCAAATTTTCTTATCAAGTTCGTTCCAGAACTAATTTCAAGTGCATAATTTCAGGTGCTCGGTGTTACCGTGAAATTACCATAAAGAACCCAAGGACGGCAGCCGGTGTGCTTCAGGATATGGACCGGGCCCTTGAATATGGTGTACATGTGAATGGCCTGAAGGGGCCGTCGCCTCTGATCAATTTGAAAAATTTTGATGTCGTCAATGGCCTGGCAGTGGAGTACATGCACTGTGTCTTGCTTGGCGTTGCCAGGCAGATGACAGAGTATTGGCTGGACTCGACGAATTCTCATGAGCCTTTCTACATCGGTGAGTATTCCACTTACCAACCTCAATTCGTGATTGGACGGTATCACAGCATCATTTGTTTTATTTCTTTTCAAGCTATTTTCATGATACTACGGTATCGTAGTGTATACACAGTTTTACGGGGGGAGCGACTCTCAGGCTGGTACCTAGCTGTACTGCGACTGGCTTGCTGTTGCCATTCCCCATTAGCACCTTTGTTTCAATGAAAAGAAGCAATGTTATATGCAACGTACAGATCATGTGAAGCCAAGACCTTAAAATGCCACATGCGCATGACACTGTCAGCAGCACGTACTTTGTGTAACAGCACGCTGTATTGTAGTTTTTCCTAATGCAATGGTTCATGCTTAATTATATGGCTTGCTCGTAGGTGCATATTATTCGCTATTTTTTGCAGGCACTCCATCAACCGTAGCCACTTTGGACAAGAGACTTTTGAGTATCCGGCCACCTCACAGCTTCACACGGCTTCCGAGATCCCTGGTTAACCGGTGTTTCTGGAAGGCCAGTGAATGGAAACACTGGCTGCTGTTCTACTGCCTCCCAGTAACGCTTGGAGTTTTGCAGCCACGATTTTGGAAACATGCAGCTCTGTTGATGGAAGGAATCTACTCTTTGCTGATGATGGAGATATCAACAGCACGTCTTCAGCGTGCAGGTAAATTGGACCCATCCCACTTTTCCAAAGGATGCATGATTACTACATGCTTTTATTTTCATAAAATGCGTGCAGTGAAAGTGAAACAAGGTGCTTAAATTTACCTGTTTCTTAGGTGCGCAGATGCGATCTTCAAAGTCTGAAAATTAATTTCGCTGATTGTGCACGAGTCTATGGATGTTCATTGTTCGATTACATTGGCCTTCATGTGCATTAAGACAACAAGAAAATTGAAAGCTTTTTTCATAATTACATAAAGAGCTTAAGTAACTCATTTGAGCAGCTATTTTATATATTTCTTTTGAACACCTTATATGTGACAGAAACATGAGCATGAATTTGTTTACTTTTATTATTTTATTTACTATAGCTACATGACTTTTCTTTTTCAGAAAATCTGCTGACAGCGTATGTCTCAAAAACAGAAGAACTGTATGGGGCCCGCTTTATGACATTCAACCTTCATCAACTTTTGCACCTCACTTCAAGTGTCAAAAATCTCGGACCACTATGGGCTCATTCAGCTTTTCCGTTCGAAAGTGGCAATGGTAAAGTGACAAAAATGGTTAATGCTGCAAAGGGGGGACCATCTCAAATCATAGAGAGAGTAATCATTGAGCAGGAATTAGAGCTAGCACTCCAGATGCTTTCTATGCCAGAAAAGGTTATGTCTTTCTGCTCTAGCTTGGTGGCCAATGGGACTACCAAAAAAGCTCTTCGGGTTGGTGACGTGTGTCTCTTCGGTGCACCAGTAAAGGGATCTCTGACGCCACAGGAGCTACAAGTGGTGTACAACACTTTGAGTGTGCCGATCAGCATCATAAATGAGTACCACAGAATCAGCTTCGAAGGCACTATAATCAACAGTGAGCAGTACAGAAAGGCAAAAAAAAGCGACTCCTCTGCTGTACTGGCTTCGTATGGGGATTTTTTGCTTGTTCGCCACATCCTGCATGTGCTTGAACCAGATGTTGAACCTTCTGAGACAGTTCTTCTCATTTGTCAGAAGTTAGTTGTGGAGCAGAGTGGTGTAGAATTTCCTCCACACATTAGAGAGTGCGTCCGCTCACCTGTTACAACGTGTGCTGTGCTCAGGCCCTCAGATATTGCAACGCCGTGTTTGTTCATTGATATGAAGACTGAAGGACGATGTTATGTTTGTACACTGCCGAACATTATCGAGCGTGATTAAGCGAGGAATATGGTTTTAAGGAGTCACAATCGTGAAAACAGCGGAAACTGTACAAAACACGCAAGAATGGGCAAGAATGTACAAGTTCCTTGTTTTATGTGATGTCATTTCATCCATATTAACCTCGTTCTATTTTGTTGTTTACTTGTATCCGCTGTTTGACCTGCTCTGCAGAGAATCCAGCAGTAAATCCTTGTCACTGCTTTAATTAACAGTATATTGTAATTAGCCCAAACTGCATATATGGAGTCTTGCTTGATGTGTTGATGGGGCTCCTCTACCTATCTGTCAAGGTTCTAGAGGACAGTGCTGCTCAGTGAGAGATGCACTATTGTAAGCCATCGTACGACGCAATTTCTCATCGGCGCCTACCCCCGTCGAGACGGCGGCAGTCGTCCCCTCGACTCAAGAGGCTCACGTGAATCTGGCTCGGTGCGCCGGTCGGTCCAGAGTGCACACCGCATCGCCTGCCTCGAGTGGCGCTCACGTGAATGTGGCTCGGTGCGTTGGTCGGTCCTCCTGCCTATCCTCTTCCATTTCATCCCGGCGCCGTCAGGACGCCATTTGTGTTTGTGATGCTTTGTGTTTTCGCGAGTGCAGCGCGTCGGCGGCAAGAAGCGCAGTGAGAGTGTGTGGTGCGCGAGCGATCTCAGCGGACGTGCGTGTAAGACAGTGCGAACCCTTTTGAAGTGCGCGAACTTGAATTGTAACCACAATATATCCGTTTTTATTCCCCAAAAATTGTGTGTGTGTGGGTATTCTTACCCGCTCCCCCTTCCCTTTTTTGGTCATCACTAACATATCAGAAGTGGGGTCAAAGCCAACAAGAACCGGAGAAGACTGCGAGTGCGAATTCAGTGACTTGGGCGCGTGCACAGAGCGAATCATGAGCGATACACCTGGAGAAGGAGTGGACACCAGCGACGCCCAGGATGGCGCTAAGGCGAGCGAGAGCGTTACTGTGACGGAGCTGCTGAGCGCAATGCGTGAAAAGGACCGGCTTCTGACAAGCCTATTGGAGCGACTCGTCCTTCCATCAGGAACTCCAAGCGCGGCAACACCCAGCTATCATATGATGCATAACCTGAGTAAGAACATCGCGGACTTCGAGGGAGGTGGAGACGCAGCATCGGCTAAGGGGTGGCCGATGCACGGCCGTCCTGAAAATGGACTCCCTGCTTGAAGACAGGTTTGAAGTGTGTATTACATGTGAACTCGCCGATCAAGTAAATGTTCTTCAGAGAGGAGATGAAGAACTGCGAGAACTTATAACCGTTCTGGAGAAGCCTGGGAGCGCACGTACCAAAGAAGAGAAGGCGAAAGTAAAAGACTACAGCCTTAGAGAAGGCAGGCTAGTGAGAAAACTCGAACGAGACGGAAGAACAGTGTTCTAGTTCGTACTACCCAAGTGCACGAGAAAGGCATTTGTGGTACAGTCTCATGATTTTATGGGACATTTCGCAGTCGACAAGACAGTCTCCAAACTTCAAGAGAACTTTTGGTTCCCGTGAATGAGGAATTACATCTGGAAGCATATTTCTCAATGTTTCCAGTGTATATACAACAAAGCGCCTGCCGGCAGATGAGCCGGTCTTCTACATCCGATCCCACCAGGTAAACGACCGTTCGAGGCAATACACATGGATCACATGGGGCCGTTCGTCCCAAGCAAGAAGCGCAACCAGTATCTACTTGTATTCATTGACAACCTCACAAGATTCGTGACACTCATCGCTACACACGACACTTCAACGAAGCACATGCTCCGTGCACTGGAAGAGTTCGTCCTTGAAAGGGGCCTTCCATGAACTGTTATTACCGATAGAGGCAGTTGTTTCACATCGCGCGCCTTCGAAGAATTTTGCACTGCGCGATCCATACACCATGTGCTCAACTCGACACGCCACCCACAGGCAAACGGCCTCGTGGAGAGAGTGAATAGAACCATTCTGCCGGTCCTTACGACTTCAATGGACGACCCCAGCCAGCGCGACTGGGACGCAAACCTTGGCAAGGCAGAGCGCGACATCAATAATTCCGTCAAGACATCTGGGAAAAGACCGTTCGAGATGCTGTACGGATACCAGCCGAACTTTTACGGCGCCGCGCTGAAAAGAATTGTGAGCAGCGACGACGCCCAGTCCGGGAATCTCAAGGAAATGCGAACTCGTGCTCGTCAGCGCATTCTCGCCGAACAGAAGAACGGCAAGACAGCCTACGACCGCAGACACTTCCCAGCGCGTCTCTTCAGTGCCGGCGACATCGTATTCATGACCAGAGCGCCTGAACAAACAGGGAAGCCGACGAAGGCTCAGCCGAAATACAGAGGGCCTTTGTTGGTCACTCAGGTCTTACCGTCAGACACGTACAGGGTGACCGAGCTTGATCAGGGCAAGAACACCCGTTTTGCGACCACAGCTCACGTTTCGCAGCTAAAAGGCTGGACGTCGACAACATATCAAGATTGTCTAGAAGACGATGAGTTGTCGGCTGAGGAAGAAGAGAATAGGACTGAGGCGGACAGTATACCGCTTCCGAGGCGTTCAACACGCAAGCGAGCGGTGAAGAGATAAACAGCATTTTACGAATCGTTTGAGCATGCAGGCAACTTCTGCTGACTGATGTTCCCGTCAGTTAAATATTTCTTTTACGTGTGCGCACTGTTTCTGTTCGTTCTAAGCTTTTGTTCGTTGGTTTTAACGAGGACGTTAAATTCTGTCAGGATGCCCGAATGTAGGCGATCATACGACGCAATTTCTCATCGGCGTCTACTCCCGTCGAGACGGCGGCAGTCATCCCCTCGACTCAAGAGGCTCACGTGAATCTGGCTCAGTGCGCCGGTCGGTCCAGAGTGCACACCGCATCGCCTGCCTCGACTGGCGCTCACGTGAATGTGGCTCGGTGCGTTGGTCGGTCCGGAGTGCATACCGCATCTCCTGCCTATCCTCTTCCATTTCATCCCGGTGCCGTCAGGACGCCGTTTGTGTTTGTGATGCTTTGTGTTTTCGCGAGTGCGGCGCGTCGACTCATCAGCGTCGGCGGCAAGAAGCGCAGCGAGAGTGTGTGGGGCGCGAGCGATCTGAGCGGACGTGCGTGCAAGACAGTGCGAACCCTTTTGAAGTGCGCGAACTTGAATTGTAACCACAATATATTATCCGTTTTTATTCCCCAAACATTGTGTGTGCGTGGGTATTCTTACCCGCTCCCCCTTACCTTTTTCGGTCATCACTAACACTATCATGAATGTTTTCTTATTTTGGTTTGTTTTGTTGTAGCATTGATAACAGCTAGGTTGATTTTTAAGGCGGAAGCCTTTAATGCCTCATCGCTGTAAGGAGGAGTTGTTGACAGAAATGTCACGCTTTTCAATTGGTCGAAGTGGTCATGACGTCACAGAGCGCGAATTTCAAACGGGGCTAATTGTACTTTGGCTAGTAACCATACAACCAATTAAAGGGATGGTATAGTGATGCTCCAAGTAAGAGGGTCTGAGTTCAGTTAATTAACCAATTAGCCTAATTAACATTTCTAGTCAGGCCAGAAAGATAAATAAAACCAAGTAGGAAATTGACCGAGTTGGGGAATCGAACCAGAGTCTCCGCAGCGCAAGACGAGCACGCTAACCACTCCGCCATGCCAGTACGATGGTTTGGAATGAACAAAGGCACGTCTAGTGAATAAGGTGTCCTCGTTCACTCCCATCTTCCTGCCTTCCTTTAGGCTAGGTTAAGGTGTCCGAGATATTCCAGACAAATACATTTCCTTTTTTCAAAAACTAATTTACCGACAAGCAAGGGGTAGAGCCAAATGGGCGATGGCATTCTGTGGATTCCCTGGCAACGTTGCAAGATGCTGACGTGTTCCACTATTGGAGGCGAAGCTTACATCTTAACCACACATCAGTGACACAAGTAGCAACACCGCGCTTAAGGGTTTCGCCTCGCCGCACTTTAGTAGGTCAACAAAGTGCACCCTTAATTTTTTTGTCCCTCTGCAGTGCTGTGGGGTATATCTGCTTCTTGATGTTATCATTGTTATTTTATGTATTGTCTTCTGTAAATAATATTTGATGTGTTTCTCTTATATGTAAGTAAACAAATTTTCTACTGTTACCATGTATGTGATTTTTTAAGACGTAATAAACACACATTTTCCGCATATCTTTTTCATTATTAATAAGACCGATTCAATGCAATACTTTATGATCACTTACCATATTTGACTGATTAACTGATTATAATTTTCAACTTTATATATTTATTTGTCTTTAGCAAACTTGAATGAAATTGTGAAATTTTGCCTGTGAAATTATACATTCAAGAGATTAAGGACGAACAAACTATAGGTACGAATTTAGTGGTGTTGCATATAGCCACACAGTTTGGTTACCTTAACATCAGCTGCACAAGTGATCGATCGATGCATTCTATTTTTTCATGCCCAGTGCGATTATTAGACGTTTTTGTAACTGCACACCCAGGCCTTCCGAGTGACAAGTGGGATCCTCTACGGTCTTTGTGGATGAGGCCTATATGATAGGCTTCAATAAAAGGCAATGTATGACGCCAGTGCGATTTTACGCCAGCTGTATGACGTCTTTACGACGCTGCGTACGAGCCCTACAAGGTTCAGTCTGCTGTACGAGACCGTGTATGACGGCTACGAGTTTTTACGCGATAATTGAACGAGATCTCTAAGATGTCTCGTTCATATGTACGAGACGTGGTGCATATGAACGAGACAACGTAGAGATCTTGTACAGTTGTACGAGGCATCATAGAAGCTTTACGAGACATCATAGAATTCTTGTACAAATCACCCCATCTCGTAGATATCTCATTCATAACACATACATCTCCTAGAATTCTCGTTCATTTCTCATACATTTTTTCAGTAGGGATACTGGGAGGAAAAACCGGAGCAGATGCTATGGAACCTCCAGACTCGCAACCCGTACGCTATATCACCGCAGCCCGAAAGAATGCGTAGGATTCATGCGATTCTAATAATTTTGGGCACGAACCAGTGCTCATACCAAAGGCTACAAGAGTGTAGCTTACAGGTGCACTCTGTAGAAGGGAAGTCCAGACGAGTGCGAAAAATGCCGCCGGCCGGGCCACAGGTATCACGTGTGCCTGCATCCCAAGACTGGTCTTTCTCCGCGGTGAGGAGACAAACATGAACTACAAGATGTGCCCTCCGGCATCCCGACATGCATTCTTTGTGGAGACCGGCACCTCATGGGCACTGGCTCGTGCAAGGCAAGAAATCCCTCCGCCAAGCCACGCAGCCCATCATCCCAGAAAACAATGCTCCCGAATAAGACGGACTATCCTTCGCTCCGCTCAAACCTCCCGTCCACATCAGCATGGCCTCCAAGGCTTCCGGAGAAACACTAGGACCTCCCTGGACCCGAACGAAAAAGTTCTGCGGGAACACGTAAAGCAGCTCAGGACAGCCCTTTCTACTGCCATCTCTGCCCTATGTCCTCATCCACAACCTCATCCACTGAGCCTACCCAACCCCCGAAGCTCCCCCGAAAAATACGGAGGATTGAGTAGAGCGCAGTCCAGCTCGACGACCTTAAACACAAACTTCAGGAGTTCGCTGAAAACTTGGAAGCCAGGCTCATAGAGCGCTTCGCAGCGCAGGTCACTGCACAGTGCCAGATGATTGAAGCTACCATTACTAGTGTAATGGACTGTGTCATCCCAAGCATCATGACCAAGTAAGAGGGGCGTTTAGCTCACCTCATTCTTTAACTCTTACCAGCCTCTCCTCCCTCAGTCCCACTCCACACCGCTCCTTACCCTCACCACCCAACAACATGGCTCCTCCGATGGGCCATATATCTTTAGAGAGTATTGAATGCGATTGCAGGGGCTTTCTCAGCGAAGGCGCGATCCTGTCCTGAGAATTATTGCCAGTTATCATCTTCACCGACATCAACGCTATTTAGGCTGTCATTGTTTACAGGCAACTGAGAGGATGCGCTTTTATCCCTTCAGAAAATTGATCTTCCTCGGGTGGCCATATACGCGTGTATGCCTTTGCAGTGCGTGGAGCACGCAGTTAGCTGCCCTATCGCTCACAACCTTATTTATTGAAATTTTAGTTCCCACCCCTGCAAAATCCCCCATGCTCCTTAACTGCTATCGTCTCCCACGCCAGCGAATTAACCCACTCGCTCCACTCCTCAACTCCACAACGCAATTGCCGGATCGAACGCCTTACTCATTAGATCGATTTTAATGGCGCTCACGTAGACTGGAGTTATCGGCAAAACATGCAACCACAGAGGCATAGTGTTATAAAATGAAACCCTGGTGCTCCACGTCACCATCTTTATTGATTTTCGCCTGCCTACGCGGATTGGTAACAGTGTTACTGCCGATACTAGCCCAGACCTCGCGCTTGGTAGAAACTTGTCCCACCTTCAGTTGGAAAGAACACCACACTAGGCAGCGGTCACCATATAATTCGCACAACCCTAAACAATCGCCCACCTCAGCGCAAATTTACCGTTTAGCACACTAATTGGTACGAGCTCCGCAAAATTAGGCAAGCGCAGCCAACATCGGTACCCTTAGACCTAAACACTTCGATTATACAGTTCCAGAAAGACATTCACAGCATACTGAAACGCTAAGCTTTACCCCACACAGTTCCCTTATTGACAGTCAGCTCGCCCACCTCCAAGATAACATAACGCAGAAATGGACACTCAAAAGTACAGTAGGAAAATTAAGCTCAAACTTGCCCAGATTCAATCACAAATAGGATGCGGTAATGCCTCTCTTTGGAAAGGTAACTGGGCTCAGGTTTGTGACGGCCTCCGCGGCAATCTCTCCACATCCCGTGCTTAGCACCTGTTTTTCTAATTTTTTTTATTTATTTGTACCTCAAAGGCTCTATTGAGGGGGTATCACATGAGGGGCTGAAATACTCAGCAGTCCATTTCTTCGATGGACGATTTGAATGACGAGGAGTCGGTCTGATCCACGATGGCGTTTGGCAGGTCATTTGTCCCTTGCTGTATGAACGAAAAATGATGACAGAAGCGCAAAAGTGCGGGCGGGGGAGGATAGACGGCCTACCCATAGTTTGTACGACTGAAGATGCGATGTGCGGGGCTGATAATAGAGTTGAGAAATGGATGATAATAGAACTTATGAAACAAACACATTCTGGAAATTATCCAGCGGTTCGCTAAGGTGGTGAGCTGAGCATTCCGTTTTAGTTCAGTTACACTTACATGATAACAATAGGCTGAGAAAATGAAACAAGCTGAGCGATTCTGTACAGACTCGAGAGTAGTGGAAAGGTTAGTTTGATGATGGTCCCAGATCGCGCATGCATGTTCCAATTTGGGACGAATAAGTGTAAAATAAGCTAGGAATTTCAGTGATGGGGGTACTAGTCGCAGGGTTCGTTGAAAATAACCATGGACGCGATTTCCCTCGTTTGTAACGTGAGATATATGAAAAGACCAATTTAGATCAGTTATCAAATGGATGCCTAAATACTTGTAAGTTGATACTGAAGAGATATTCTCCATTCCCGAATAGATATCTTGAAGATAGTTGTGAATGAAGTCGGTGGAATGATAGCAGAGATGATTTTTCCACATTTATTACCTGAGCCATGTAATACACCACGTTGTTACGTGCTGAATGTCATATTGGAGAAGCAAAATGTCAACGCTGTTAGATATAGGTCGGTATAGACCGACTACAGTGCATGCTAGAACCCAAGTAGTTCAAATCCCAGACTCAGAAGGCATCGACAGGACACAGACGCCTTTCTCGCGCAGGTGGAATGTCTCTATTCCACCCCCGGCTTCCCTTTTAAGTACCCCGATAACAGAGGTGGACCCAAGCCCGACTTTGACGGCCTTATTACAGACTGAATTTCGAGCCTCCCCCCATTAAAATTACGCAACACCGCAACCGGAGATGGTCAGATTACCAATGCAACCATCTGAAATCTTGTCGATGATTTTATATCAGACCTTTTCACGGTTTCAACGAATGTTGGGAAGCAGGTACTCTTCCTGACTCCTGGAAGCATTGAAATATCATCTTTATTCCAGAACGTCATAATCCTACCACCCTAGAAAATGTCCGCCCTATTTCTCTTACAAACTGCCTAAGCAAGGCCTTCAGCACATAATGCTTGCCCGGCTAAAGACAAGCACCTTTTCGCCCACTGTATGCCAAATACCCCGTTGGATCGTCGCACTTACCCCCCCCCCCCCCCCCTTCATTTCCACCCTTTCTTATACGCTCCCAACAGAGCTTCTTCAGACGCCACTAGAGCCGCTCTCTGTCATCCCGTGAGCTGTTAGCCCACAATTGTGGCCCATGCCCTGCATGCTTCCTATGTGGTTGCCCTCATGGTACATCTCCCAAATCTCTTTCGGCTACCCTGCTCAGTTTGCCCCGCAGGGACAGCACGCCATCTCGAGCTGAGAAGACTGGGAGGTACTGCCCACGTCTGCAGACCCGACATCGCAGCTTGATGCAGTGACTAGGAATGCCTACTTCCTGTCCTGACATGACCAATCTGCAGCTCTGCGGGACTGCGCAGTGGCCCAGGGAACCAGCGGGTTCTATAACTCGCCACAAATTAAGTTTTTCTGTCTGTCCATCCAGACAAAGGGGTATTACCTTCCCATTTCTGAAGCGGCGACTTGAAAATTCTGTAACTGAGCTTCTGTGACAGGAAGGTTGATTTTAGCCGCTTTGCACTCCCCAATGTCAAAACAAATCAGTTACAGGCATTTCAGCACATTTCCTGCAGGAACATTTTTTTTTTTGGATGCTCTCTACAAAAGACTTCCATAATGGACCGACGCTGAGGCAGCGATCGAATATCGAGCGCTACCATAATTAGCATAGTTTCCCGTATCGAATCCCGGCCGCGAGCGATACTTACTAGCTCAGGCTTTCTTTCTGACGTGTTTGATGACGCGTACAGTGCTGGGCATGCAAGTTGCCGAATATACTACGGCGCAACGATGACAACGCAAAAAAAGGACAAAACATGCACACACGGTAGGGTGTGGCAGTGTGCGCATGAACTGTCGTTATTTTGTGTTGTCGTCGTTACGCTGCAGCACAACCCACAGGCTGCCATTGTGATGCTAGTGGCTCTAAGACTAACTTAACTTATGCCGCCTCACTCGCTGGCGTGGCATGAAGCAGGATGCGATTCGCAAAGCCCGCTCGTGCGTCGTTTTGCCAAAGCAAGAAGCCATGTGGCGGACCCCTTCCCGGGCGCTTCTAGCCGATAAATGCTAAGGTTCCTTGGACAATTGCGGCTTGCGACGTCATGGGATCTTACCCTGGGACTCCGAGTGGAAACCAATCTCTGCTTGTTGTCAGTTCATTTCAGTATATTGGAGGAGCTGTTCCCTATATGAGCGCTGACTGCATGCCTAACCATGGGAATCTGGTAGAGGTGTTGAGAGAATTCGGCTACCCCAGGCAATTGTAAATTGACAATGCATCCTCCTTCACTGCTGTACTCTTCGTGGACTCCTATGTGGCCTTGGCTTACGCGTTTCAGAACCACATACAGAGCCCAGGCCAATCCCACGGAAAGCGTGAGCCGCAACATCAAGCACATGCTCGCTGCATATCTGGAGAGTGGAGACGCACAGCGATTATTACCTTGCCTCCCCGAGTTTGGGTTGCTTTAAGGTCGACCGGAAACCGAGATATCACACACACCTGCCGCTCTCAACATTGGCAAGGAGCTGTCCATATCCGATAGAACTCATCCTAGTCCTTTCAACCCTTATGGTTTCAATTGACACCACAATACAAATATTCCACTCGAGCCTCAGTAACGGAAGAACATGCTATTAATTTTAACACAATAGCTCCTGCGGGATCTTTCTTGCTATCGGCATCGCTGTTTACGCATTTCCATTCACTTCTGCGGTCTAAGGAAGAGGAAGCAGCTGCATGGTAGGCATGGGGTGAAGAAGACGAGGTATAGAAAATTTGTAGGCTTATATCTCACTAAACCATTGGTAGTTTGAGCTCAAATTTTAAATGTTTTGTGAAATGCCTATCCAAGCTCATGTCCACACGTAAATATTATCGAATGCTGAAGCGCTGCGCTTGAACTCATTTTTGACATGTGTGATTTTGACACCAGCAGGGCTCACGGGATGCAAGCGTTTGCCATTGTCTGAAGATAGATTTTTTTTGTAGAAGAGAATCTGGTAGTATTTTTAAGGATGCACTTTTACTGATGAGCTTATTGGACTGGTGACAATAATGTTAAGCGCAGCAAATGGACGAAATCTTAAAATTACATTTCTGATGAACTGGAAAATGTAAATTTTCGCTATCGTACAAGGTGAATGCTCGGATCGAACTTTTTAAATGACAGTACGGTTGTCGGCGAACAGCAATGGGACCAAAGTAATAGCGAGAGCAAATGTGCTCCTGACCTTGCCGTTTTATTCCCTTTTTCCTGATATCGTCCTCTATCTGTGCGTATCGACTGTGAGCTACAATGAGCGACCGGAGTGATCACGCTGCAACTCGCGCACCGCCGCTCATGCAGCGCGTGTGTCACGCCCTCGACGCTCAGATCAATGCTGATTGTTTGGTTATGTTTTCTTAAGAAAGCGTATTTGGTGCGTTTATAAACATTTTGTTTTCTTCCTAGCCGAGAGATATGAACAACGCATAAGCCTATGGATGAGAGGGAATTTCTTGTCACCTGCAGAGAACAGCATTTTGTCAAGGTACAGACACGAGAGATTATCTTCGAGTACAGGCACAAACCAGACGCATTATGCTTCACGGAAGCTTAGAACTTAGATTCGCCGAGAGCGCCCGACGTACTACAAGCTTAAGCTAAATAGCTTCGAGAAAGATGTCAGTGTCCGCTTTAAAAAGTGAGCCAGCCAGGTTGTTCCTGTCTTCAACGTGAATTTGTTAAGAATGGCCTCTGCTTCCGAAAAAAAAAGTGTATTTTGGAAAGCGTAAGCGTCCGTCGGTGCGTCTGGCGGCGTCCGGTGTCACGTGGAAGAGGGCGGGTAATTTAGAGCACCTGGATTTCATTAATGTGCCGTGAGAATCGCACAGCACACGGGCCTGTAATTTCTTGCTCCTGATTGTTTCTTTACGAGTAGACCATGTCAACCATAGTAGTGAAATAAAGTGTGAGACTCAGACTTAACATGGCATTTTTCCCCGGACAGTTTTGGATTGGAACCACGTACCCCAAAGCTGTCGCCATCATCGCTGGAAAGGACTCCTTTTCAGAGCGTTGGCTCTAATACTTGCATTACTCGAAGTCGCGTTAGTGTGAAGCACAAGACCATTAAAAGGGGACTAGGGGGCGTTAGCCCTGCTGCAAGATCATGAACCACCTAATTGGCGTAGAATGTTTGGAATTCTTAGGGTTATGAAACAATTCACCGCGTTACGGAGCACGACATTACTAATCAAATAAAAGCGTAGGTGATATAGTGATTTGCATAGATGACCTTCGGTTCCTCAGGCTTCTTAAATCTTGAAATATCCATTAGGGTCAAGCTATTTAACGTAGGAAATTCGAAGTGGTGTCAAACGATCTCTTCTTGCATTCTATTTTTTGGCATTAAAAATATATCCGAATGCAGTGAAAAATTTGTACCGGATATAGCGGAGATGGGTAGACGCCATATTCGTCGATATTGCTAACGCTCGAAACTCGTACGCTGCCTCAGCGTTTTCGTCATTTTTTTCGCTGCCACTGTATTCTTTGTGCAATGTAGTTTTGTAAACATGAATATTTTTCGCATTCATGGTCTGTTCTCCTGTAATTGCCAGACACTCTTGCGCGTGCTTTGGGTGCAATTTTTCCAGCCTATTTTTATGGTTCGTTGTAGCAAAGTTTTTCTTGTGCATTTTTTTAGTTTGCATTACGGTTCATCTTTAAATTTTGTTCCCCTTTCATTGTACTACCCTCTCCCCACTGTAATGCCATTTATTCCGTTGTGAGTAGCGTTTTAAATAAATTAATTTATAAATTATCAACCCCATCAAGATGCGACCGCCACGGCAGGGATCAAGCCACCCTCTTTTGGGTTAGCAGTCGAGCACTATAAATAAGCACTAAGCCATCGAGCTGGCTACGTTGTGTGTGAGTATGATGTGATGGATCCCTGAACATGCCACGTCATATGTGGCCATGACAAGCACGCCATGAAGTTCAACTTTCCCACTCGGAGGTGGCGTCACGCAGCCGGAAGCCCCATTCAAAAGTGACGTCAGCAAATGGCAAGCACCGGAAAATGTCTCGGCGGGCTCCTTGTGCTGTCGCAGTCAAGGGCAACGAGTGTCTAAGCACCCGCTAACTGATAATTTTAAAACAACTCCCAGTGCCCTTCATCGCGCGCTCCTTCATCCGCATTCGCCAAATACTGAGCTCACGTAAGCCTTTTACGATATTATACGCATGATAGCCATTCCTTTCATTTGCTCAAGCATCTCGCTGGTGCATTCTTCAGCCACCGTCGCCATCGTTTATGGTTTCCACGGGCATTTCTATGCTAAACCTGACGACACGAATCAAATCCTTGTCGCGTTTCAATGGAGGATGTAACTGCGTTAGTAACTCAAACTTTGGTGGGTACTCAAACAGGGACGTGGACGCCGAAACACAAGACACCGTTTCTTCGGCGTCGAGTCCGCGTCTCGTATAGCTTCGTTGTCGCTCGCCGCCAGCAGAAGAGGGTGACCTGACGCTTGACGGAGGCGTACGGACTGGCGGCACCCGACGGAGCTGTGGAGAGACCGTAGATAGGCCTTCAGTGATCACCTGACCCATGTATGGGCCTCCTATTCGGAGTGACTGTAACCTACCGCCGGTGCAAGCGGGACAATAACTCGGCAACAGACGAACTTCTGCATTCACAGAAACGACACTGTCGGGTGCAGCAGCGGCTTGGATTAATCCCGGCTACTTAGTGTCTTAATTTATATGAGGGCACCACCACCACCTCCCATAGCGATTTCGACCACTTGGCCAGTGAGACAGTTCGCTCCTTCGAAAGAGTTTAGACAGAATAAGAACATACATTGGGAAGAAGACTATTCGCACCGAGTAAGCTGGCCTTGGAGTTTGTGAAGTGTACCGGGAACGCGGTCGAGCGGAAGACCGCAGGCGGAAAGCGGCAGAGTATGCGCATGAGCACATACACGCCATAAGAGGCCTACTGATAGCCGAACCGGCAGTCAGTTCTGAAATGTAAAAATGGCCCTACCACACAGGACCTCTCGGCTAGTAATGCCAATCAGCTTTCGTTTTCCACTAAGCGGGGGTAGCTTGCAAATCGGAGATATTCGTATTGTGCGGGAGTGCATTTAGCGACTGCATTTTAAGTTTCCATTTTCCGCCAAGGCTTCGGCCATCAATGCCAATGTTACTAGAAGAGGTCTACCAACTGACGAAGAAGAAATGAACGGCGGCGCAACAAGAAGAACACAACAAGAGAGGGGACGCCACATGCGCATGTGGTCTCCCCTCTCTTGTTGTGTTGTTGTTGCGCCGCCGTTCATTTCATCATGCACCAACTCGCCCCTCAGGCCATTCTTCTCAACTGACGAAGGCTAGAGGACATTGTTAGGTGCCCTACTGAGGCTGAGATACATTAAAAAAATTAACGTGTATTTTTGTAATTATTGGTTCGTATATAGTGATGTGAAGCAGTACTATATGCGAAGATTCCTACCTACAAAAAAACGTTAATCACTGCGGCTACCCACATGCGACTACCCGCATGGTTCTCTTTTCCTCTCTTTCCCTCTTGTTGATTCGCGTTGCCTCTATTATTTTCACATTTCGTTCGAACGTTCTCATTTCTTTTGTAGCGATACCTACGCTAAGCCGGATTTTCGCCTCTTCGCCACCGCCGCACTTTAAGCCGTGGCCGCACAGTGACATCACCAGACACCTAAAAATTTCTGTGTTGGTACCTGATCAATGCGTTGTAGTCTGAAGTTAAGAGTAATGCTTTCTTTAGTAGGTTTGTTAACGTGCTTGAAAAGTATAAACTTCGTTTTGTGCGTATTCAGTTGTCGGCAGTTGTCCTGTAGCCAAGTAGACAGCTGAGAGAGATAAAGATTAGCCGCTTTTTCTACATCCTTTGTACATTTACCTGTGACAAATAAACTACTGTCGTCAGCAAAGAGAGTTATGTCAGGCGTATACTTAACTTCCGTAATATCATTTATATACAACAAGAAAAGTGTGGGACCTAATATGGAACCTTGGGGTACCCCTAGTTTTATTTCTAGGTTTTGAGAGTGCTCTCCTTTCAAGTTTATAGACTGGTATCTTAATGATAAATAGCTTTTAATGAGGTCTGAAGCAACGCCTCTAATTCCACATACATGAAGCTTGTAGAGCAATATTTCATGGTTAACAGAATCAAAGGCCTTTCGTAGATCAAGAAAAATTCCAAGCGTATATAATTTTGCTTCAAAATTTTTTATAATTAATGTTTTTACTTTGAGCAAGGTCTTTTCGGGTGTCTTGTTTCTTTGAAACCCGAATTGAGATGGTGAGATTATACTGTACTTTAGCATGAACATGGTCAAGCGATTATTTATAGCCTTTTCATACACCTTCGAAAAAACCGGTAAGACTGAAATTGGTCTATAATTACCAAAATCATTTCGCGTACCTCCCTTGTGTACAGGTATCACTTTAGCTATTTTAAGCAGGTCGGGAAAAGTTCCAGTCAACAGAGATATGTTAATTAGATGTGATAATAGATGACTTATTTCAGGAGCTAGATACTTAACAGTTGAGGCATGGATGTCGTCATAACCACAGGCCGCGTTTGGCTTTAATTGCTTTATCAGTTTGTCGATTTCCGACGGTGTAACGGCACTTAGCACTATACAGTTTGTTTGTGATCCTGCCTGGGTTCTGGGTTCGGCTGGGGATTGAAGGTACATTGCTGCATTAATAAAATACTTGTTGATTTCATCAGCTAACTCTCTTCCACTGAGAATATGGTAGTTTACTGTTATCTGTTCTACTGAAGTGGATTTTAGGCTTTTTCCCGTTAGGGTGTTGACTTGTTTCCATATTTTCGCAGAATTGCTTCTTGTTTTTGAAAACATGGTTTCATAATACTGTAACTTGGACTTCTTTATATCAGCATGTAATTGGTTTCGAAATTTTTTGAGTTGAGCAAAAAGGTTTCTGTCTTTACTGGCAAGAAATTTGTAAAACATTTTGTTTTTAGTTATTATTCTTTTGTATAGTGCATTATTAATCCACGGTTTCCTTATTTTCCTGCTACGTTTCTTTGATTTCTGAAGGGGAAATGCAGAATCATAGCAGTTTTTGAATATGTGTAAGAATGTTTCATACGCAATGTTTGCTTCATGCTCTTGGCACACGGGTGACCAATCCGCTTGTTGAATTAAAGCTTTAAAATTATTAATGATACCTCATTGATATTTCTATACTGAAAATGGTCGTCATTGTATACCTTATAGGATAAGCAATGTGTGGCGAAAAAAAGAGGTAGATGGTCAGTGATGTCACATGCAAGCGTGCCGGAAATGAAATCCGATGCGTTACTGTCAGTGACACACACATCAATGGATGTAGAACAACTGGGCGTGATTCGAGTTGGTACCCGTATACTGTCCACGCATCCATACGATGCAACAAGATTGTTAAAATCAGGCGAATGGATTTCATCAGAAATTGTATTAATGTTAATATCACCCATGATAAAGAATGGTTTTTGATAAGATTTACAGGATTCAAGGACCCCCTCCAGCTTTGCCAAGAAAGGTCGCTTGTAGCCAGTTGGTGGTCTGTACACAACCACAAGTATGAAGTTCTGTGCATCAAGCCCCAAGCATTCAAGATCACCATCTGAAGTAGTTATGTCTTCAATTACTTCACTTGCAAACTGTCGCCTCAGGTAAATGGCAACGCCACCCCCTTTACCGCCTCTGTCCAACCTTATGCATGAATAATTTTGAACTTGAGGCGAGGTATCTGTTTTACATAGCCATGTCTCACAAAACATCAGCGCATCAAAATTCACTCGTAGTTCATCAAGGTAGCTAACTAAGTCATCATGTTTGTTGCGAATGCTTCGTAAATTCATGTAAAAAAGAGAGAAGGATGGTTGAAAAATGCTGAGCTTTTCACTGAGTGCGGAACTTTCCGTACATTTACCCATTTAGATGCGAGGTATGTGCTAAACAATTTGTGTTGATAAAGCGAGAACTGGGGTACAATCACTGAATAAGAGCAATGTCATCTTCTGCAGCAACGTGGATGACATCGGATGATTCATCCTTTCGCGCAAAGATTTTGCCCCCGCTTGTCCAGACAAACTTCCATTTAGCTTGTTTTGTCTTTGCAACCGTAGCGCCAAGAATTTTTTTGTTCAGCCTCGTCAAATGTTCGTTTATGTAAGCAGGGACACTTGGATCACTTGGATCGCTGATACCAAGGTCAACTGTGGAAATTTTCTTTTTCTTGGTCTTGGCAAGCAGTGCATTCCTCTTTGCGCGACTTACAAACCGGACAACAATATTCTTACCACTTTCTTTCATGGTCGGGACTCTGTGGCAGATATCGATATCTGCGTCATGAATGGCTTCGCCAACCACTTCACGAATTTTTTTTACAACAGTAGCCGAGTCATGCTCTTCTGGAACACCCTTAATCTCCAAGTTATTGCCCGATTGTGCTGCTCGAGCTCATTAAGGCGTTTTTCAAGCCTTTGGTTTTCGATCTTTAGCTGTTGATTTTGATCCGTGAGTGCTTGTATTTCTTTTCTGAGGGCCTTGACATCACTCCCTATTTCCTTGACCTCATCATAAGTGTCGCTACAGAAGCGAATGCTATCTTTTAGCTCCCTGATGTCTGCACGCATCTCTCTGCGAAAGTCTGCTAGCAACTTCTCAATTTCAGCCTTCCCTCCCATAATTCACAATCTACAGACATACAAACACTTTACAACTCAATCCCAGAAACGGCAAAAGTTTCACAACAGACACTTGGCAGTAGCAGCGAGGGCGAGGTCACAATACAGTTTACGAAGGTAACGCAACGGAAAAAGAACACCAACCTGCAAAAACAGACGTTCGCGGTTACTGAGCGTCCTTAGTCCATCGCTGCCACTGCCGAAGTGATGAGCTTTGCCGAAAAACACCGCCCACTGGTTCGAAGCGCCACGGCAGTTACAAGTTTGGCGTCTCTGGAATCAGGCGGCAGCACTGTCGATGCAGGTGACGGTACGTTGAAAGGCAGCGTCGTCTTTATGGCCAGAAATCGGCGACGTATCTTTGACGACAAATGGGTGTAACCACCAAGAGCTATTTATTTTGCTTAATAATAATAATAATGAACTTTATTAAAGCGACATTTGCGCAGCAGCAATACATGATAGGCCTGATAATGCCTCTGAAAACATGCCGTTGCTCGCTGTCCTGCGCGACAGCACAGACGGCAGGCGTGATTAAATGTTTCCTGATAGACCGAACCTTGTGTATGGCAACAGAACATGGGTCAGCACGCATGAATTCTTCCAGCGGAACAATCAGCCGCAGCACGGATTGGACAGGTATTTTTTTTTTTTTTGCTTAGCCGTACATATTTGGGAACAGCGAGCAGCGAGTCTTGCACCAACTAACCTGTTCTGACCTCTTGCACTTCGAGCCGGAACGGTGACTCAGTGCTTATGGTGCGCGGCTGGTGACCCAAAAGACGCGGGCGCGATGAGGCACGCAGCGGTCGCGTTTCAATGGAGGAGAAATACTAGAGGCCACTGTAGATAGCGAAATCTGTGCATAGAACCCCAGGTTGTCGAAATTATTCGCAGCCATCCACTTCAGGGTACATCAGAGCCCGAGTCGATGTTGGACGCTAAACCCCCTAAAACCAAAATTTTACCTCAATGCCCACGGTGCAGTAACGCCACGTTAATAGCAGCAGCAGTGACGCAGTGCTAAGGGCGTTAGGCTGTTCAGCAGAAAGCGCGAGATCTCGGCGAGGCGGCTGTGTTTCGATTAACGGGAAATGCAGGCCCGTGGTGGCTCAGTGCTTAAGGCGTTCGTGTACTGAGCGGGAGCCGTGTGCGAATCCGATCGCCTCCGAAGTGTTTCGATGGAGGCGACACGCAAGAGGCGCCCCTGTGCTGTGCGAATGTCAGTGCTCGTTAGTGATCCCCAGGTGGCCGAAATCATTCATCGATACCTCCATTGCGCCACCACTTTCTTCCTTCCTTTCGCTACCTCCTTTATCCATTCGGCGTGGGCAATTTCGCGCCCATGACGACGCCGATCCGATGAGCAGGCGAGCTGCTCGACGCGGTAAATGACCGGCGAAGTTTGTGCGATTAAGTGGAAGGGACTGTTTAGCCAGACAAAAGTTTGATGCAGAGGACGGGAAGGGGGAAAGGGACCCAGAGCTAGACGAGTGAATCTGGAGGGTAGGAGGGCGCTGAGTTACTGGCGTTGCTGTGTTCCTGTTGTGAATTCACCGGAAAGCTGGCGGCACTCTTCGGCGTACTGAGCAGCCTGGGAAAGCAGCGTTTACTCTGAAGCGTCAGGGCGATACAGGAAGATGGTGTCAATTGTGCACATAGGTTCCCGACAGTAGGGAAGGCAGAAGGGCTACAACCCAGTGGTAGCTTGCAGCGCAGTATTATACGCGTATATTTCGAAGGGAAGGATTTTCTCCGAATTAAAGTGGTAGCGGTTCACATACTTAGCGAGCATGTCTCTGTGAGTACGATTGAAACGCTCAACTAAGCCGTTGGTTTGGGGATGGTAAGCAGAGTAGTGCGCTGAATAATTTGACATTCCTTCATTACTGCCTCGACGACTTCCAAAAGAAATACTCGGCCACGGTCACTAAGTTCTTACAGTGCGCCATGTCGAAGGATGAGGCGATGAAAGATGAAAGGGGCAACATTAATCGCGGAGGCGGACAACAACTGCGCGGCTTCCCCGTGACGGGTGAGTGGTTCGATGGCGACGATGACATTACGATGGCCGTCAGGAGTCGGTGGAAGGGTACCGCAAAGATCGATCCCAACGCGGCCGAATGGGTCTTCAGTGCAGGTGAGTGGCAGCATGGGTGAGGTGTGAAGGCGAGGCGGTGGCTTTCGGTATTGGCAAACTGCACAAGTGGACATCATCATCATCAGCCTGACTACACCCACTGCAGGGCAAAGACCTCTCCCATGTCTCTCCAATTAACCCTGTCCTTTGTCAGTTGCCGCCACTGTATCCCCGCAAACTTCTTAAACTCATCCGCCCACCTAACTTTCTGCCGTCCCCTGCTACGTTTGCTCCCTTGGAATCCAGTTCGTTACCATTAAGGACCAGCGGTTGTCTTGCCTTCGCATTACATATACAAGCGGACATATTGCCGCACAAATCAGTACATGCTTCGTCAATAGTACAGCAGAGGCAAGTGTGCATACGATTGAAACACTCCGGCTTAAGCGCACTCGAGTTCAACGTGGAAACTTGCGCAGATGTCAGAGCTCAGGTGGCGGGGAATAACCAGGAGCCACTTGCGCCCCTTGGAGAGATACACTGTAAAAAAAAATGCTCCACAGTACAGAGAAACCCGCTGGTAATGCGTTGCCGGAGGGTTTTCCGCAACATGAATACAGCGACTCCGTCCGACGGTTGTCACATTCTTGGTAACGGAAAGTTACGCTATGCTATTCACGAGAATGAAATCGTTTCTTTGCAACGAATGCTTCTGTTGTGTTCTTATTAAAGTTCCCGTAATGTGTATGCATACTTCCTCCGTTCATTTGGAAGTCATCTGATCTAGAACGGAAATAATCTGCATTGTAATTATGTACTATCGAGAGCAAAAATAACAGACCCCTGCCAGCGCGTGCCAATCCGCGCCAAACTGCATACGAGCACCGCCTGACGAAGCGCTCCTAGTGCCGAGACCAGCGCAGTGGCGTGCGCCCATCTCGAGGAGCGCTATGCATTGCGTGCCACTGCGCTCGTCTCGGCATCTGGAGTGCTTCGTCAAGCGGCGCTTGCATGCAGTTTGGCACAGATCAGCATGCGCTGGCAGGGGTCTGTTATTTTTGCTCTCGATGATACTTTCAGTAGTACATGCACATGCATCTGTGTATAGCTTCTGCCCAGAATGTTCACTGCAGATATAGCAGTCCAGAGGCCGAGGAAATAAGTATTATGTACAAGACTTTCATGCATATTATGTATTGCACACGTACAAAGAATGCAACTTAGAATGAAAGAGTGGCAAGTGTTTGGTTGAGTACAAGTACATACGTTTTATTTTCATGACAAACTGCACACATTGTACCTCTAAACATTGCTGTCGGATTCATCTGAAAAGATAAAAAAATCCTCATGTATTTGCCACACAACACCTATTATAAATTTCACAAATACATTTGAACCATTTGCTATTGAACAATCGGCTTTCGTAGAAGCTTGCAAAAGCCATTTACTGAGAACCAAACCAACGTGATTCATTGCCTAAAATTCATTTCTCATAACAGTAAACAGCCAAAACCACAGGGCCAGGAAGAAGCAGACAAAATGAGCTTACTCGGACACCACTGTGTGCATGAAAGTCTTTACGGTTGTCAACAATTTTGTGCAAATAGAAAGTAGCTAAGGATGGGTGCCAAATACAATTCAATGCAGATGCTTTTCATTACATAGTACTCAATGCACAACTTAGCGAGCAAGGAACATTGGTAACACCTGAAAAAGGCCAGACACTTGCCCACAAGCATGATGATGATTGTGATTTTTGATCGCGCGAGGGAATCTGAGGACAAAGAGCACCATGGCACAAGGTATTTTCTTCATCTCAAGGTGGGGCAATGAACCATTTGGCAGGCATTTCACCCTAAAGAAGACGAGCACCAGGTGAGGAGAAAGCTTGTACCCATTGTATTGGTGGTTACCCAGCCCTTGCCCACAAGCAATCAGGAAGCATACTTCCCCGAAACCTTATGCTTTCAGTCATAGTTTCCATTATCTCAGTATCTGCAAGAAAATGTACTAATCTCTGATGTCAGTGAAAATGCAGTCACAGGTGCTGGTTGAAACTCACTAAAGTATTCAAATATCTCTGCAGTGTGCCTCACAAGGAACAGATGCTTAAGTTTCCACAAAGGGCTCTTTGCAGAAATTTAACCGAAGGCTGCTGCTATGTTAACCTTTTTAAAATGATGGGCCAGGAAGACAAAGTGTCGTCATGTGTCTGATGTAGAAAAAGGATGAAGGCATGAATCTTTCAGCTTCTTCAACAGCTGTGATGTGGTTTGGTTTGGTTATTAGGGTTTAACGTCCCAAAGCAACTCGGGCTATGAGGGATGCCGTGTTGAAGGGCTCCGGAAATTTCGACCACCTGGGGTTTTTTAACGTGCACTCACATCACACAGCACACGGGCCTCTAGAATTTCTCCTCCATCGAAATTTGGCCGCCGCGGCCGGGATCGAACCCGCGTCTTTCGGGTCAGCAGCCGAGCGCCGTAACCACTGAGCCACCGCGGTAGGGCTGTTGCTGGTATTGCTTCGCACAGCTTCAGTCTTCTCTTTGACATTTCGCGAAATCATTCCAAATCTGTGAAAGATCTCGCTCGCAAACATTTTGGTTCTAATGAAGGAGCAAAAAAGACCCATGTCCTAGGCCTTTTTTTTGTGACACTAAAGGAAGGCTCGCTTTTAGGGTCATTATTACGAAGAGTTCCATGTGGCAACAAACTTTGAAAGAATTTCTGCAAGGGCTGAGTGTTCTGAAGCCTAAGAATTTCTCATGAAGCGCCCTGTAGATTGAGTGCTCTGAAGCCTAAGAATCTCTCATGAGGTGCCCTGTAGATGCATCAGAACACCTAAGTGAGCTGTTACTGGGCCCTGTGAGTGCTCTGTCACTTGACATCAAGAGTATGTACTTTTCCTCGACGCATGCAGTGATGATGTATATGTCGAGCGAAAGCATAAAAGACTTCGAAGAGTTGCACTTCCAGATTGCTTGCGGAGGAAAGCACAAGAGTCTGGCCATGCTCAGCTGTTACCTTTGCTTTTTGCTTGCTGAGTTCTGCAGTGAGTACTACGTAATGACAGCAGGTATTTGCATCGACTCATGTTTAACATCTTTCTGTGCAACCTCCATCTTGCACGACACGACAGGCAACTCCATAATGCCCTTCATGCACCGAGTGTCAGTGTGTTCGGTCAGCTTCCTGGTCCTGTGTTTTCTGTTCTTAAATTTATTACTGCCTTCATTGTCCACTCCATGAAGCCTGAATGTGCTACACTGGGTTTTCATATATTGGAGGCACTCAGGTCGCAAGCCATGCTTACTATATTCAGCACATAAGCGTACATGTGAGACAAATCATTTATAACCAATTTTAACAGTGGTATTTCGTGCAAGAATATCTAAATGCTACTCAATTTTTGCTCAAACTTTCAGATACACACTCTTATTCAGATTAAAAACATAATTTGGCTGCTGTGCTCTCGTGATGCCAGGTCCTGAGTTTGCATCAGTAGCTTGGAATAGTGCCTCTGTTACCTCTGGCAATGAAATCGAAAATGTTCAGCGGAAGATTGTATGCATCCTTTGTGATAGATATATTGAGCGCTGTCGTTTCTAAGACTACCGACTTTCTTCTAGTAGACCTTGGTATGTCTACTCTTTATGACAGGTGACTCACGCGTGACATGCATTTTCTACATAAAGTTGTGCTTGGCTCTATTGACTGTGAGCAGTTATTGATGTCACTGCGATTTCGTGTGCCTCAGGGAAAAACCACCAAATACTATGATAGATTTTATCCTGACATGCATGCCATTTCACCAATGACTTATTTGCAAATAATACAATTCAACTTTTTATAACACAGAAACATTTGCCTAATTTGCTGTTTTCATTGTTTATTTCATAATGCTTGTTTTTCTTTACTATTATTATCATCGTATTTGTGACCATATTTCTGTATTATGTCTGTTCACGTCATGGTATTTGTATTGACTTAGTGTGCACTCGTTTCGGCCAATTGGCTGTTCAGGCACATTTAAAACAAAATATCTACCTATCCATTTAAGCAGAAGCACAGCACCAAGGGGTACTCACCAACTGTTTGAAGCACTGTGCGCAAGTTCTCGTGCCGAGATGAATACAGGTACTTTGGAATGCATACTGTCCAAGTCTTCATCATGCCATGCCGCTCCGACTCTGGTGGCAAAATTTTCCACTAAAAAAAAGAGCAATTTTGTTTGTGTTAGACTAGTAATATTAAATTTTACTATATACTAGGTACTTCGCATCATTCTACCCCAGACTAAACCATACACCAGTGACCATCATGTTTTTAATTTTGTTGTATATGATCACAAAATGTGGTGTAATTAACATGTTAGAAATTCTGGTCAAAATAAATCTGACAAAGTATTGTTTAAAAAAATCTGGGCACAAGGAAGAAGGAAGCTAGCCAGATAGCCTGGACGAATGTTTTCAGTTTCATGCAAGCATCAGTACCCTTGCACATAAAATATACAATTTAGTGGATCCCTTCCAGAATGGAATTTCATGCTGCAAACATCTAGCTATGCGAAAAAAAATTTTTAACTTCCATTCCAGACAAAGGAAAGAAAATTCCTCTGGTTTTTCTTCACAAGCCTCTGCAAGTATACAATTCAGTGAATCTACTCTGCAAGTACGTGAACCTACCAGCACGAGACAATGACAAGAAAGGAGACAAAGCAGGCGCTGACTCGCAACTGAAGTTTATTGAAGTAAACAGGGAGTACATAGAAAAGCCAAACAACACCACAAACCACACAGTTACAGATAAGCTATACCACAACATGAGTAAAAGATCGCCCTTAACTTTCCTCTCATCTAGATAGTCCAACTCGTCGCATGTTGACACGATGGACAGCACACTCACAGATTTGTCACCGAGTCATAAGATGTGTCTAGCCTCGATAATTTTCCGGTTAATCTGCTCCAAATGTATCGCCAAAGTGAGTGTTGCCAAAAGGAATGGCTAGCAGCCTTCACATTCCTTGCGATGTAAGATAAGTTAGAACCCCTACCAATATCCAAATATCTCTTGTGCTCCCGTAGTCTTACATTCACACACCTTCGAGTTTGACCAACATAAACCCAACCCCAAGATAACAGTATCCAATACACCACATACATTTTACAAGGCACATATGCTTTTCCCGGACCAAATTCATACATTTATTCTTAATTTTACAGATTGTAGACAACTTATTAGGGGCCAAGAGCACCATTCCTGCGTCATAACTTCTGACCATATTTTTCAAATTGTGCGACAATCTACGTATGTACAGTAACATAGTCGATCTTTTGGCATCTCGAGGCTGGCCCCGGCCGTATCCTGCCAATCCCTGTGAAGGGGTTTTAGCTTTAACATGCTAAAGAGAAGAATGGTGCAGCATCAAGTAATAAGGACAGCAGGACAGCAAGCACACACACAAGTGCCAACCTTGGAGCGGATACAGAATCCAAGAGCACGTGCTTGACAATCAGCACTGATAGTCAAGGAAATGAGAAAACACTGATTTGAACATTCAAGATTGAATGAGCCCGATCCTTGACTGCCAACACTGAATGTCAATCACACGCTCTTGGATTCTGTATCCGCTACAAGGTTGGCACTAATGCGTGTGTGCTCTCCTGCTGTCCTCGTTACATGATGCTGCGCCATTCTTACCTTTATCATGTCTGACCAACTTGGTCAATCTTATACGCTCAGCTTTAACAATTTATCACACACTCCTGCAATAGCATGGTTGGGGAATAATGCTTTCGTAAGCCTTAAAATCTGCTCTTGGAGACCACTTGTCATGCTGTGAAAGCATCAATTCATCTACCGAGCCTAGCCTAGATGATACAATGCTATTTTTCACTAGCGTAGAATGGTTCGGCCAATAGTCAAGTAGCTGCTTGACACTCCTGGGTGAATATCGGCAGCATACATGGCATGTGCAGAACATCAAGGTGAAGCCCAGAAACCGCAGCTCTTTTTGATGGGACATTTCCTCTAAGGAAAACCTAAGACAAAGAAAGGCCTTGCTCCTTAAACAACTTGACAATATGCACAGGTCCCACACTATCGCAACCTTTTGTAAAAGACCAGAAATCAGACGCAGTGAAAGATTTTCCCCCAGCCCATGCAAGTTCTTGGCAATCACTCCATCCACCCTGCTTAAGAGAATATTACTTAGCACAGAGGCATTCAATCGATACATATACTGGACTTTTGAACATATGCCGCACAGCCATACTCCAGAAACATGCTCTTCAAATAAAAGTAGGTAAGTCCAAAAAAAAGACTATTACGCACCTGTTACTAAACACAAGCTCATCATTGTGCTCCGATATACACATTCACAAGCGTTTCATAAGGTCCTCATACGGGATGGAATAAAATAGTTCTACATCGACACTAACCGCCAGACAATCCGCTGGATTGCCATTCTTCAGATACTCAACCACGCTGCGAAGTAGACAGATGCTTTTGCAAATAACCAGACAAAATTTTGCAAGAACCCTTTTCTGAAATTTATCTGAAGAGCATGCTAGTGAATAGCATTTATTTTAAGAGCATGGTTGTAGAGTACTGTAGTGTGGTATGTGTTCAAAAATCTGGTTCGAAGATGGGCCTTGTGCTAAGAGATATTTTAAGTAGGGTGAATAGAATGATTGTCAAGGACTTGCATGGACTGGGGAAAAAATCTTTTGCTATGTTGATGATTTTCTGGTCTTTTGCAAAGGTTCTGATAATTTGGGACGTGAACATATTCTCAAGCTGTTTAAGGAGCAAGGCCTTTGTCTTAGGTTTACCTTGGAGCAAATGTCGCCACAAAAAGAGCTGCGGTTTCTGGACCTTACCTTGATGATCTGCACACACCATGTGTGCTGGTAATATTCACCCAGGAGTGTTAAGCTGCTACTTGGACACAGGTTGGCTATTACGAGCTACTGAAAGATAGCATTGGACTGTCACGCCTGGGCTCAGAATTGATGAAGTCATGCTTTCACAGCATGACGACTAGTTTCCAAGAGCACATTTTAGGTTAATGAACGCAGGATTTCCTAACCATGTTATTCCAAGAGCATACAATAAATTGCTAAAGAAGCCGAAAGCTTTTCACGGCGACCGGCGCAATCAGGCCGGGGCCAGACAGCGAGATGCCAAAAGACCGGTTGTGTTACCGAACGTAGATAAATTGTCGCACAAATAGAAAAATGCGGCCAGAAGGTATGATGGAAAAGCAATTTTCTTTGCACCTAATAAGTTGTTTAAAATATGCGAAATTGTTAAGAATAGTTCTCTGAATGTGGCTAGAGAAAAGTACACATGTGGAGTGAAATGCATATATACCTTGTAAAATGAACATGGTATCAGACACTATATCTTGTGGTCGGGTCTATATAGGTCAAACTGGAAGGTGTATCAATGTAAGATTACAAGAGCACAAGAGGGTAGGGGTTCTAACTTTTCTGTATATTGCAAGGGATGTGAAGGCTGCTACCCTTTCCTTTTGGCAGCACACATTTTGGCAGTAAATTCAGAGAAAATTAACTGGTAGATTATTGAGGCTAGACACACCTTACGACTCGGTGACTAATGTGCAAGTGTGTTGTCTATCGCACTAACACGCAATGAGTTGGACTATCTCGATCAGGGGAATGTTCAGGGGCATTGACTCATATTGTCATGTATGCTTATCTGTAATTGTGTGGTTTGTGGTGTTGCATGGGTTCTTCATGTATTCCCTATTCACTTCTATAAACTTTGGCCGCGACTCAGCGACTGTCTTGTCTCTTGTCTCGTCTTTCACACTGGTAGATTCACCATGATGTCTCACCTCTGCAGAAATCCAACACGACATTTTCCTCTTCACACTTGAGGTTCAGTGCATAATAAGGCCAACGCCAGTCATCCGCAAGAAAAGTTCATGGCTCCATTAACACCGCCTCCTGCTTACAAGACAAAGTGCGGCATTCATTGTAGATTCTACCTGCAACACAGAACGCAAAGTTTTAGTTTGAGTGGACTAATTAGGAAAGTAGCACAAAATATCTACAGCCAAACGGCCAAGCTGAAAGAAATTGAGGGTAGTGTAATAGTGAATATACTGATATAGTTTTGTGTAACATCATCTATTCATATAAAATGTACACTTTTTTTTCTTATGCTGACGCCTGGGTACACTATTTTGTGCACTTATTGCATGGGCCCGAACTAGCAGCTTGCTAAGGGCCCAGATGCTTTTATCACCCTGTTTGTATAACCTTCATCCAAAGTGAATAAACTGATACTGATATAGCATGCAAGATATATGCATGATATATTGTGATATTCAACACTGCTACCATTGGCTTAGCCAACTATTATGCATAACAAAAAATGCAGTATCACATAAATACTGATACAGTACTATTAGTGTTAATATTAGCAGTGCAGGTTCAATGAAAAAAAAGGGGGCCTAGTGCCAGCTGCCATTCCCACAGCAGGCTTGTGACCAATCGCCAGTTTAAAGGAAAAAGGAATGACTGAAAAGGGAGAGAGCCAGTAGGAAGGAAGACAGGCATAAAAGGACTTATGATACAATAGGCAGGCAAAGTTATTTAGACAGCAACCACAAAAGAAACATTAACACCCAAGTAAAGATGTATAAGACTAACCATACCATTGTGCAGAGTGGATAACTTGTTAACCTCATTTAGCCCAAAATATATTTTCATATATACTTGTGCTATAAAGTGATTACATTCATTAATAGCATAACTGACCGACTGAAACCAAAACAGGGATGAAGGGCGGTGAATGAGCCCTAGGCGTGATGCTTTTACCGTCCTAGTGGTACACAGAAGGATCATTCAGTTGAACATCGGGTCTTTGAGATTAATATGTAGTTTAATATTAGCGGAAAAATAGAAGTAGTAATAACAAAGCAAGCAATGTAGCTGAACATTGTTCTATGCACATGACAAAAAAAGCATTATGAATAACCAAGTATGCAATGTTTGTAGCTGCACATTTCTTCACACACGTGTCTAAAACATATGCGCATGATTTGCTACAAGAGAGTGTCTCATTTAGATAGGGTACCTGCTATGGCAGTAGTGCACAATCAGGCTGGAATGAAATGCAAACAACGCCTATGAACAAGGCAAAATATTTCACCTGTGTGATTTCAGCTTGAGTATGCAGCTAGCCTGATTCTTGTTTCAGGTTAAGAGATCTACCTAATACACATATATGAACCCTTTCTAAATGTATACCTCGCTGCAAATTAGAAAAGTACTGCACATGTATGTTCGCATTTCGTTCCGTCCTAACTGTAAATGCATAATGTGTGTCTAATGCATATCATTATCAGTCGAGGCTGTCACTTCCAACACCAAGCAGATATGTGAAACGTGTAAGAACTCCTTGAAGGCAAGAGTCTGGAGACAAGCTTCTAGACCCACTTTGAAGGATGTAGATTTGGTGTTTAGTGCGGCATATAATTACTTCTGCATTAATAGCGAGCATGTAAGGCCAATACAGGGTGCTTCTGAATTTGGTCGCCTAAAATTTGCTTGGGAGAACGCAAAATAATGCTAAAGAGCAATCTATAGACACAATATTGCATGCTGAATAAACAACATGAAAAAAAGAAGGCAATGCTCTGAAAGCACCTTCAATCATTCAAGACAAAAATGATGAGGCATGCTGATGCTGCTACTTGAACAATAGAAAAAAAGCGACTACTGCTTACTTACAATGCTTTCTCTGAGCAAGCAATGAAACAGAGCTGTAACTCATGAAACCTCATGTCATTCTTTTTACAAAAAAGGAATTTAAAAGGTTGCAATGCAAGAATCCCTGCCATAATAGTATTCTCCTCACACTTGGGTTACACAAGCCAAGGCTTTTAACAGTATGTGTTTTTGCCTGTGTTCATTCTGAAGCATTACCCGGTTGAAGCGACACAAAATATTTACTTCCCCATGAACCTGTGCGTTTAGCATAATCACAGAAAATATTTTTTACACTGGACAGAAATACAACAGCATAGTGGCGTGACTGACACACAACAGGCTTCAGGGACAGTGCAAGACAATGATCTGAAATCCTACACAACAGACCTGCGACATCACAATGGCTAAATCCTTGATAGTAGTATTTAACAGCCATCTAAATACTCGTGCGCAACAGGTGGGAGCACTTTACTGCGACGCAACAGTAAACCTTTGTCACTAGTCTAAACAAAAGTGCGCCTCATTGCGACTTCCACTAAACTTTTTTGCTCCCAGTGCAACAAAGCAAGTACACAGGGGGCTCGAATGGCAACGATACGATGTGTTAGGCTATCATGTCGTCATCTTAACATAAACAATGCATGTGGTCCCTGTTCCGGACTGCCAATCAGCCTCGAGAAGACAAAGATGCTTATAAAAAAAAGAACACAGCAACAAGCTCTCAAACCTCACAGTGAACATAGAAGTAGCAGAACCATGTAACCTAGGCAATAGTTCGAAGCTAAGCAGCAGAAGAAAATATGTTAAGGCCAGGACTGAGCAAAGAGAAGATAATGGAGGAAACCTAAAAGCAGCAACAAGCAATGAGAGTGGAGTTGCCTTGATGTTCATTGTCAATACCTACTGCTCAAAGTAAAGAAAACCAGGGTATAAGAAATACAGCATTTCATACTATGCTTTGAGAAAATGCAGTGAGAATGAAACAGGGTAGAGACTTGTCTTATAAAATTTTCACTCTTTACTTTGCACCAGAGGAAAACAGAATTGTGTGCAGTTCACCTACTGCTTGGCACTGTCCTAGAAGGAATGAATCCAGGTTTTGAAAAGTCTACAGAGAGAATACTGATGCTGCATGTGCATTTCTCTCTAGACTCCCTCGTTTATTCCTTCCCTTAGGTTCAGGAATCCACCGAGAGAAGTGAGACAGTTACTGCCCCATTTCCTTTCCTCAAAAACCAATTTTAATTTCATTTCTCTCAACTGTTCTGAAATGTGTATAAGTTACCAATTTTTTTAGTGCCTAATTACATACTGTAATTTTTGCAAGGAATATGAGGTTGATGGACAGAAAAAAAAGTCTGGAATGGTACCTTTGGTAACTTGGCACCTGGACAAACAGCTGACCCACTGGGCGTCCCCAAGGGCTCTGCTGCGAGGCGCCCCTAGCAACAGTAGCCGGTCGTCCAGATCCAAAGGAACCACGCGAATGATTACTGAAAAGTTTAAGGACAGCAGATGCATGAACACAAAACAGCTTTTCAGCACTGTTGCAGTGGAATGAACGGTTTCAAATCTCTAGATCATACCTGGTAATAAATAAATTATCAGAAGACCATCTCGAGCGCAGAATGATCTCAAAGCACATTCGACACGCACTACCAATATGGACAGCCTGTGCTTAATTGAATCCAAAAGTTAACGCTGATCGACCAATGTTACTTCAAATAGAGACACAAAGCGCATGCACGTTGTGCTGATGTTACCCTGATGTTACCATGCGACGAGACACAGGGTTACAATAGAAACAAAAAACCGCTTTCAAAATCTGAGAACAAAATTAATTGCTCACCTTCTCACAAGTTCACCAAACCGGAGACGATGCCGTGTGGCTGCCGCCAGTCACTCGCGATGCACAGAAACAATAAAAATGAATGCCGCTGACTTTCCTTGAGCAATTTTCAGTCGATTAAACTTCAAACTGTTCGCACCGACCACCGTTCACCTCACCAAGCATGTGTGCACGGAGGAAGTAAAATTCGTGCGGGCAAGTTAGCCGCGCAAAAAGCCGAGCACGATGCCATTTGCAGAGCTACGGTGGTGGCTAGCAGAGCTGCACGGGAAATTCATAGCATCATTCGCGTATTCGCATCCATGCTTACGTCGCTGACACCGCAAAAGCGCACCACCTTGAAAACATATCAGACGTATTTAATTTTACCGTAGCTTTTTTAGCTGACAACTTGAATGGTTTTACATATTAAAATTTTCTTTTGTTTCATGAGCGTTGTTACCACAAGAGCGCAGTGCATGCAGCTTGGCCGTGACGAGTCGAAGCGCTAGCCAAGCCCGCAGTCGGAACCATGTGCGGAGTATGTGTGTTGTTGAGTTGGTTGAGTGAACAGGTGCTTTAGAACGGTTTTTGTTCTTCCGTGTTCACTGCGTGCGTCCTGCGCGCTGTATTATCGTTACGGTGTGTGTATGTGTGCGGCCCGTACGCCGCAGTGGAGTGTACAACCGCTTGCTGTCCCATGCGGCATCGATGCATAGTAAAACGACCGTGCAGAATGTGCGTTACAATGCCAGTGGCCCTGCACGAAAGAGGAGACTTGAAGCCGGCGGAAAAGCTGCTCACCCGCGTGGGACTGCAAGAATCTGGCGAGGAACAGTCGACACGCGTTTCGGTGGATGATTGCGTTTATCAAGCTAAAAAATTCAGGACTGGCCAATAGCACTGATGAGCTGCTGCTGCTGCGTCATGATAAACACCTGTCTAATGTTTATTACAAGCTTGTTGGATGTGAACGTGGCCATGAGTGGTATTCGTCGAGCAGCGGCCCTCAGGAGGTGGAACCAGTCGATACCTGAAGACGATTACTGTTTGCCCACGCCCTGGCGCCTCGCTTCCAACCGCATGCGTTAGCGTTATTTATATCTGAATTTCACACGTAGTTAAACTTTCGCAAATATTACAGCCGCATCTTTCAAACGTGCCGTGTGAAGAGGACCCTTTTTCATGTTTTTTTGTGGGAGGGGGTGGGGGAATGAGCGGCTGCTCGAATGTCATTCTTTATTATTTTGAGCTTATTTTCATTATATGTGCCAGGTTGGCCCATTCTTACCTCTTGGTTGCATGTAAGCAATACATTTATTGGGCTTTAATTTTTTTGCTGTTGTATTGGCACAGGGTTAATGATTCTCATTGTATTGTGGTGGCACATCATTGTATACACTCCTTGCAGAATGTCTAAGGGGGTAATAAATTACTGAGCAGAGAGTATGCCTTGTGATAAATGCGAGGAACATTACTGATTTAATTCGCACTTGGCATGTTCCGTTGTCGTTAGTGGTTACGTATGCCTTGCCTGCTGCTTTCCAGTGTAGGGGCGAGAGGCATGTCAAGCTCCACTTAGCAGCTTTTTCCTGTCCACTCTTTACTGGTCAACATGGTAAAATAAACTGAACATAATGCATGCTTGCTGAGACTTAGCTAAGACTACAATTCATTTATTTACTGTCAGGGCCTATCGGCGCCGGAGAGAGGAGTGGGTGGCTAACAAAAATACATGTGTAATAGGCAGATTAGTTAAGGTGATTATACACAGCATACTTGAAGGCGTCGGATGCAGTGATGGACATGACAAAGGCAGAGAAGATGTGACAGTTGGAAACGTAGAAAAGTAGAGATCTGCGTGAGCTTGCACATGACTTAAGGTGAACACTAGCAAAAAATTAAGAAGGTGCAGAGGACTGAGGCCAGAGTTAAAGCTAGTTTAACAAAGAAAAGAACCTCCCAGCAATCCAAAGTGAGCACATGGAAGCAGTTACGTAAACATGGAACATAAAACTTTTTGGATGGAAGAAAAGCCAAGGCACATTGCTCATTGTGACGTTGCTTAAAAAGTGGGTGTCCAGTTGTTCACCTTCATATCCGGTCCTTCCACACCTAGCGAATGAAATGCCATCAAGGAGGAGCATCTCCAATCCCTCTAATTAATTGCATGGGAGGTACACATCATGAGATGTCGGAGGCTTGGTGTCTCATTTTAGACTAGATAGTTTGGTAAATATAAACATTACCACATGTAAGAGGCATGTGGTAGCCTTGCAGGGGGTGTATTTTGTAAGTCTTACAGCATGTTGTGCAATGCTGGCATGTTTCATTATTTACATTGCAGTAATATGTTAGCACAGGCGAGAAAGTTTGTAACTGAGCAGAAAAAAACAATATTCATGCCATGTCTTAGCCGCATTCTTTGTACCATATAAAACATAGTGCGTATAAGGAACTCCTCATTTTTTTTCAAATTTTTCTTTCTGAGCACTGGTTTTTTGCAAGTTAGCAGGGTTCTACAGTCTTCTGTAGCTGTCGACTGGCCCGCATGTTTGTCAAAGCTGCAGAGTTCATGATGGGTCGTGTCAGTGCAAGCTAAATAAAGGTGGATAGGAAATTCACGCTTCCAGAGTACATTCCAGAAAAAAACAGCTATTATTTCCTGCTCAGGATGAGAGAGCAGCACCGACGGTGCACATCCTCCTTGTCACTAGAGCAATTATGGCTGCTCACTGCTTTTTTGCAGCGTTTCATTTATCCGCAGGAAGACCAGGCATGAATGGCCGGCTATAGGTACCTAATAAATTGAACATTGCAATGAGCAATATTTTGTTGTGTTTGTGCTTTTTTTATCCGTGAAGGAGTTAGCATTTTTGATTGATGGTTGTGTAGCAAAGATGTGACTGCTACATTGCACTGCATTCACAAATCTGTTTGCCCATGCTTTTGGCTTTCTCATTGGTTCGTTTCCTTCTCAAACGGCAGACGGAAATTCGGCTTTCACCTTGTGCACTTTCATCATGTTTGTAATGTATTTTCCGCTGGTATTCAGTTTCAATTTAGAGAAGTTGTCTAACCATTGTCTGTGTCTAAATGTTTTTTTAACTCTTGACCTCATTATGCTGCATTTCTACATGATTTATTAAATGCATTTATTAATTGTTACCCTGTCATGTGGTTAACAACAGTGAAAACATTTTTTTATGAAGTCAACGTTCTTCTTTTAAAGTTATAGCAAAGTAAGTCCTTTGTTATTTAATGTTGCTTACAATTTGTAGCAGTCCCTCAACGTTGAAGCAACATTATGCGTCTCTTGGGTCTAATTTGATTATCACCCCCCCCCCCCCTCGGATCTTCACCTTTGCACATGGGGTTAATCTCATTTTCGCCATGCTAGTTTGCGGACATTGCCGAACAAGAGTAAACCACACAGATCGGAAATGGGACGTCATATCGTGCCTAGTCCGGGGGCCAACAGTTACGGCGAGTCATACGTTTCAGAAAATGCATAATACGGCCAGTCACCTTCACGAATGTGTTACGGATGGACCCTCCATTTTAGATTCAACAGAGCAAGCGTTTGTTCTGTTATGGAGAGTTTGTACGTAACATTCACGGAATTTGTTTGCAGTGTAGGTACGGCGGTAGAGCAAATAATGCCGAACGGCGAAGTGGCGAGCTTGGCGTTCGAGAGCTGGAGAAGCGGAATGGCGGGAAGGAGACAGCAGAGTGATGAGGGTGGCAATCCAATGTCTCTTTCTCTGTTCAGACGGCATGTCTGAGATTTCAAGGGACGACAAATTGTTAATGGTGGAGACGAGTCACTCGGAATAGGTGTATGGGAAAGGGCGTCAGCATCAGAATGTTTGCCGCCGGAGCGGTAAGCGACATGAATGTCGTACTCCTGCAGGCGGAGGGCCTAACTAGCAAGAAGGCCAGATGGATCCTTCAGAGAAGAGAGCCAAAAGAGGGCATGATTATCCGTCACGGAGCAAAACGCACGGATATAGAAGTAAGGCCGGAATTTTCCAATCGCTCAGATGAAGGCAAAGCATCCTTTTCCGGTCACCAAATACACCGATTCAGCTTTTGTTAAAGTACGACTTGCGTAAGCCACCACGCATTCACCAGAAGCCGGCATCGGCTACGCGATCGCTGCGCCAAGACCCACTCCACCGGCGTCAGTGTGCATTTTAGCCGGTGCAGTGGGGTGAAAATGTCGTAGAATCGAGGGTGACACGAGAAAGTGGCGTAAGGTGGTAAAGGCGTCATTGCAAGCTGGTGTCCAAGTGGACAGATTGTCGCTGGAAGAGAGCACGCGGGTTAACGTGATGAGAATATAAGAAAGTTTTCAAATCAAGAGCTGAAAATTCGAACATAAACATATAAACCTTCACACTTCTTCAAGATTTAGTGGCTTGGGAAAATCAGCAACAGTACGAAGTTTTGCGGAATCGAGAAGAACGCCAGCCTTGGAGACCACATGGCCCAAAATATAGAGGTTCTTAGTGGCGAAGCAACACTTATGCAGATTTATTTCAAGGACAGGAGCACTCGGACAAGTAAGGACGTGCTATAGACGGAGGTGGGTAGGAAAGTCTTGAGAGAACAAGACAATATCATCAAAGAAACAAAGGTAGGAATGGCACTTGAGTCCGCTCAAGACAGTGTCCATCATTCGCTCGAATGTCAAAGTGTGTTTATTAAGCCAAAAGAGATCAAGTTAAATTCTTGTTTATTTATTTATTTATTTATTTATTTATTTATTATACCCTCGGGGCCATTACGGCATTACAGAGGGGAGTGGTTACAAAAAATGAAATTTAACAAACAGGAGTTAATTAAACAGGCAAAGTACAAACATGACTACTATACATACATTATTAGCTAAGGCGTTCAGGGAAAGACAAAAAACAATAACACAGTATAACATACATCATAGTTAAACAATGTTAGCTATGACATTCTCGAATGAACGATGATCGGTGATGGGGGCCGTCGAAGAAGGAAGGTGATTCCACTCATACGATGTGCATGGTAGGAATGACTGAAAAAAAGTTTTAGTTCTGCAGAAAGGGATGCCAACCTTATGAATGTGATCTAGTCTTTATGATGCGTACTGACGGGGTGAGATAAGTTCGGTATGAAACTGCGGGTGATAGAATAACTTGTGAAAAAGGGAAAGGCGAGAAATTTTGAGACGTGATGATAAGGATGGTAGGTTAAGGCTAGATTTCATGGCACTGATGCTTGCTGCTCTGGTATAGTTAGAAAGAATGAAGCGAGTAGTTATTCTGAACCATTTCCAAAGGTTGTGTTAGGTTTGTTAGGCCGGAATCCCAAATTGACGCGGCGTATGCGAGTTTGGGCCGTATTAGAGTTTTGTAAAGGAGTAATTTTAAAGAGGATGGTCCTTTAGAAAAATTGCGTCCTAAGTCGCCAAGCATTCGATTAGCATTGGATATTATATGCGCGATGTGAACGGCACATGTTAGATCAGAGGTGATATGAAGGCCAAGATACTTGTAAGTAGTTACCGGATATAAAGGTGCGTTCTTAAGAGAATACACAGGAAGTTCATTAGCATTTCTTGACACACGCATAAATTTACACTTGTTAACATTTAATTCCATAAGCCATCTGGGGTGAAAAAGGACGTTTTCGCGCGGACAGGGTCCGCTGGGCGAGACCACAGAGCCGTTCTTCGGAGCAAAGCTCTCGAACGGCAGGCAGGCCGAATGCACCCTAAAGGCAGTTGTAAATCGCGACCAAGTCGGAAGGATCGCTTCACAGCTCCTACACCACTGAAGGGCAACACCCCACTGGTAGAAGAAGACCATGGACAGTTTAGTGGTGCTGTCCCAGTTATTATGGCGGCTCACGCGGTCAAACGTGGAGAGCCAGTCGTCGACGTCTTCATCGGCGTGGCCGCGGAAGAGAGGGGGGTCGTGTTAGCACGTGGTACTGGGTGATGGTAGCGCCTAGGGTTGGCGAGGTCTGGCTTGACCGCGGAAAAGAGGGGGGTCGTGTTAGCACGTGGTACTGGATGATGGTAGCGCCCAGGGTTGGGGAGGTCTGGCTTGACCGCGGAAAAGAGGGGGGTCGTGTTAGCACGTGGTACGATGGTAGCGCGTAGGGTTGGAGAGGTCTGGCAGATATTGAGAATGTGCACACTAAATTTCGATTGGTGTATTGAGCTCGTGTGGGCGCCGGCTCACTCTGGCAATCGCGGAAATGAGGCCGCCGATAACATAGCGCGATGACCTATTTACCTTGAGAATGGCAACCCCAGCCGAGATTTCTCTAGGGAGCGGGCACACGCGTTCTCAGAACTGACTCAATGAGCACGCCTCACCCGTCGACTCTACCCCGCTCCCCACCCCCGCCTATCCGACTCCCAACAAATGCTCAGGAGGAGACACCACACCCGAGCTCTTCCTACGCCTCAGCTTCTATCCCACTTCCACCCTATTTCCCTAGAGTGCGCTCTCTGCGGATAATCGCAAGCCAACCTGGACCACAGCCTCCTAGGCTTCCCTGCTGATCCTCCCACGCAAGGACAGCCCGCCATTGTTAAACATGGTATCATACTGTCTAACTTGAACACCACTAACTGCGGGGTGAGGGTCGTCGCCTATGTCAGCGACTTCCTCTCTGCGCGTCAGGTGTTCCTCCGGATCGAGGACAAGGAATGCGGCCCGTACTCTATGGGTACAAGAGGTACACCACAGGGGGCGGTGTTATCGCCGTTCTTTTTCAATATCTCCATGATTCACCTGCCCGGCCGAGTGGTTCAGGTGGAGGGCATAAAACACGCACTCTGCGCTGACGATATTGTCACGTAGTGGTGACTGCAGTACGGCGAACAGGAAAACAGCGAGAACGTCTTCGAAACGAAACGCTTTATTCGGGCTGACTTGCGCCCGCAAAGAACTGAATCACTCGGCGGCGGCGGCGTAGCAACAAGCGTGCTCGGCGGTCGTCGTACAGAATACCCGCCGCTGTCGGCCGTGCTATTTTTAAAGCTGATAGCGAACCATCCAGATAAAGCGTGGAAGGTTCTAGAACTTCCTGGCACAAAGTAGAATCGGATCCGCCTCGATGCGATCAATCGAGATAATTCTAGGCGCGTCTTGCGTCACAAACGAAGCGATAAAGCGGCGTGCCGGCAGCCATGAAGCATGAACAAATAAACACAACAAACAAACGCTACAAAGATTCGCGGCATTACTCCCCTCTCAAAGAACCATCGACTCGATGCTTTAAACATAATGCGGCTATCAAAAATCAAAAACGGATTGTGCAAATATAAGCACCGAATGTGGAAACAAGGCGTCCTTTAGCGTGCATGATAGGGCTTTAGGCGTACAACATGGACTACTTTGGGTCGCACGCGGCGTCGCTTGGATGCAGTCATTTGGTCAGGGACGACTTCGCTGTCCAATTCACCAATCCAACGAAGAACCTTGTACCGGCCGAAATTGCGTCGCAAAAGCTTTTCGATCAATCCTAGGCGGCGAATGGGCGTCCAAACCCAGACTCGGCCTCCTGGCTTGTATACCGCGTTGTGTCGTCGTAGGTTGTAGCGTGTGGCGTCGGTCCGCTGCTGGTCTTTGATCCTTAATCGGCAAGTCTTCGGGCTTCTGCGCGTTGTAGGTAGGCGGCGACGGCGACGTTATATTTCACGTTAACGTTCGGTAGCATGGCGTCCAGCATGGTCGTGGCCTCTCTGCCATGGACGAGCCTAAAAGGCGTCATCTGGGTGGTCTCCTGCACTGCAGTGTTGTAGGCGAAGACTACCTAAGGCAAGATGACGTCCCAGGTCTTGTGTTCGGCATCGACATACATGGCGAGCTTATCGGCGATGGTTTTGTTGAGGCGCTCGGTCAGTCCGTTGGTCTGCGGGTGGTATGCAGTTGTTCTCCGGTGGCTGGTTTGGCTGTAATGGAGGATGGCTTGCGTCAGTTCCGCCGTGAATGCTGTTCCTCTGTCAGTGATGAGCACATCAGGGGCGCCGTGTCGCAGAAGAATGTTCCGCTCGGTAGGGCTTTTGCCTCGGCGTAGCGGGTGAGGTAGTCGGTCGCTATAATGATCCACTTACTTCCAGATGTTGATTTCTGGAACGGGCCAAGCAAGTCCATGCCGATCTGCTGAAAGGTCCTTGAGGTGAGTTCAATGGGGTTCAGAATTCCTGGTGGTCTGATTAGAGGGGTCTTTCGTCGCTGACAATCTCGGCAGGTTTTCACATGATGTGCGACATAGGCAGACAGTCGGGGCCAGTAATACTTGTCTTGAATGCGGCGGAGGGTGCGAGAAAACCCGAGATGTCCAGCTGTCGGCTCGTCGTGTCAGGCCTGAAGAACTTCTCCGCGCAGACTTACAGGTACAAGGAGGTAGGCTGTCTTGTTCGCTGCAAAGGTCTTCACGAGGACATCATTCCGTAAACAGAACGGAGACAATCCTCGGTTGAACGAGGCGGGGGGTGAAGAAACCTTGCCTTCCAAGTATTCGATGAGGCATTTTATGTCGGGGTCCGCGCGTTGCTGTTGTACAAAAGAGCTGCAGCTGATGGGTCCCAGGAAGGCGTCCTCATCGTCGTCCAGCGGCGGTGCATCTACAGGGGCTCGTGACAGGCAGTCGGCGTCAGAGTGCTTGCGTCCGGACTTGTAAACGACGGTTACATCAAACTCCTGGAGCCGTAGGCTCCATCGAGCGGTGCGGCCAGAGGGGTCCTTCAAACTGGCGAGCCAGCACAGTCCGTGGTGATCGCTCACCACCTTCAACGGTCGTCCGTACAGGTAGGGGCGGAATTTCGACGTAGCCCAGATGATGACAAGGCACTCCTTCTCAGTTGTCGAATAATTTGCTTCGGATTTGGACAGGGAACGGCTAGCGTACGCGATGACCTTCTTCACTCCGTCAATTTTCTGAACGAGGATAGCACCTAGGCCCACACTACTTGCGTCGGTATGAATTTCAGTCTCGGCGTTTTCATCAAAGTGCGCAAGGATCGGTGGGGTCTGTAAACGGCGCTGAAGTTCCTTGAAGGCTTCTATTTGCGGCGCTTCCCATTTAAATGGCACATCTGCCTTTGTCAGGTGGGTCAGTGGCTCGGCGATGCGCGAAAAGTTTACGAAACGTCGGTAATACGCGGACAGTCCGAGGAATCTGCGCACAGCTTTCTTATCGGCCAGTGGCGGAAACATTGCGATTGCAGCTGTTTTCTGCGGGTCTGGCCGTACTCCCTTCTTGCTAACAATGTGGCCTAGAAACAGCAGCTCTTCATAGGCAAAGTGGCACTTCTCTGCATTTAAGGTTAGCCCGGACGAGTTTTTTGCGTCTAGTACTGTTCGCAGCCTTTTCAGGTGCTCCTCAAAGCTGGAGGCGAAGACAACGGCTTCATCTAAATATACCAGACAAATCTGCCACTTCAGGGCTGCCAGCACTGTATCCTTTACTCGTTGAGATGTCGCTGGTGCGGAACAGAGACCAAACGGCATCAGCTTGAACTCGAAGAGGCCATCTGGAGTGAGGAATGCGGTCTTCTCGCGATCTCTTTCATGGACCTCAATTTGCCAGTCGCCGCTCTTGAGGTCCATCGATGAGAAATATCTGGCGTTGCAGAGCCGGTCCAGTGTGTCGTCGATGCGAGCGAGGGGGTAGATGTCCTTCTTTGTTATGTTGTTCAAGCACGGTAATCAACGCAGAATCAAAGTGCACCGTCTTTCTTTCTCACTAGAACAACAGGTGCCGCCCAGGGGCTCTTTGAAGGCTGGATAACTTGGTCCCGGATGGCTTGTCGTTCTCGCGGCGGCACTCGGTAGGGGCTCTGGCGGAGAGGTCGGGCGTGCTGGTCGGTTATAATGCGATGTTTGGCAATTGGCGTTTGTCGGACTTTTGGCGACGATGAGAAGCACTGGCTGTAGTTCCGAAGAAGATTGCGGATCTGGTCTTCTCTGGCCCGGGGCAGGGCTGGTTTTATGTCGAAAGTGGGCGAGCCCCGTGAGCCACCGACTTTTCGTGGAGAACCACACGAAGATGGGGAAGACTGACTGGACATGTACGATCATGTAGCAGCGCTGAACGCCTGGGACGACAGCGCTAAGTTTCGAAACGTTTATTTTGCATTGGACGGCTCCGCCAGAACATGGTTTGAAAACCGCGAATCTTCCCTCACGACCTGGGCGACCTTCAAGAAGCAACTACTGGCTACGTTCACTAGCGTGGTACGCAAGGAAAGAGCGGAGATCCTGCTGCAGTCGCGATTTCAACACCCAAACGAGACCGTTACTACGTATGTGGAAGATATGAAACGCCTTTTCAAGCGCGCCAACCCTGACATGAACAAATAAACACAACAAACAAACGCTACAAATATTCGGGGCAATATTACAATCTGGACCACCGAGGGGTCCTTTGGGGAGATGGAGGACCGCTTTCAGCAGGCCGCCTCCATAGTCGATGCATATGCTGCTGCCTGTGGTCTCCAATGTGTTCCCGCAAAATCAGAGCTTCTACACGCCAGGACAAACCACAAGGACAACAGTCTCTACATATATATTTGCCGGGCGGTCCCATCAGAGAAGTGGCAGAGCTCCGGATCCTGGGTCTGTTCATCAATAACAATCTTAGGCCGGACTCTACAATTGCAAAACTCAAGCGCATAGGTGAACAGGTAGGGCGCATGCTGCACCGCGTTTCCCACAAGCGGGATGGTCTGCGGGGCAGGGACGTGCTTCGGCTCACCCAGGCCTTCGTGACGAGCGAGATCACCTATGACGTGCCGTACCTACACGCCACCAAACAACAAGACGAGCGCATTGACGCCATCATCAAGAAGGGAACAAAGCGAGCACTGGACCTCCCGGTTGCTACCTCCAACGCCAAACTGAAGCGTTGGGAGTGGCAAAATCCTATCAGGAGTTGCGGGAGGGCCACCTCGTGAACAAATATACGCGGCTATCGTAGTCGGCTCCTGGGCGCCGCCTGCTAAACCGCTTACTCATCCAACACACATGCATGCCAGCGAAGACGGAGAACCACCCAGTGCTGTGGCGCCACATGCTCCGTGTCGCTCCGCTCCCGCGTAACATGGACATGGCTTCACATGAAGGTAGACGACAAGCGTGGATTCGCACGCTCGAGAGGCAATATGGATCTACATAGGGCGTCTACTACGTGGACATCACAGGGCCGTCGGCCGCGGGATTCTACACGGCGGCCGTAGTCCACCGGAGAATGAATGTCGATGGGCTATCTTTTCTGGCCCCAAATTCAACACGAGCAGAGGAAGTTGCAATAGCTCTCGCTGCCGCCGATCCAAAATCGAGAACGGTTTTCACACACTCTCGCCGGGCCTGTGAACATTATATTGCCGGGCAAATATCACCTCTTGCCTCCCAAATCCTAAGACGCGCTCCCGCCGATCCAAATCGCACAAACGTGATCTGGGCGCCACCATGGTCTACGAGGCGATGAGGCCGCTGATGCGGCCGCCCGAGTGCTCACACACCGGGCTCCTCACCCTAGCTCTCCTGGCACAGAAGCTCATAAACCGCTTCTTCGGTTCCGCGAAATCCTAATTCATTAGTGCGAGAGCCACCGCCTCTACCCGCCACCTGCCAAGGGGCTGAGTAAGTTGAAGGAGCGAACTCTGGGGCGCCTGGAGACAAGAACTCTTCTCTGTCCTGCCATAGCAAAAAACTTTGATCCGAACACAGATGGGCGCTGCCCGCACTGTGGAGAGATGTGCGATATCTTTCACATGGTGTGGGCATCTACTAAGAATCCTCGCCTTGTCCCTTTCCCCACCCCAACCCGAGAGGCATGGGAGACTGCCCTCCTCAACTGCTCCACGCTGGAGTCCCGAGCTGGAGTCCCCTCGAACTCTCTTTGAGTATTAAAATTTTTCGCCACCTCCACCACCCGCCATAGGAACATGAAACGAATGCAAGGCCCTCCTTGCGTTGCAGGACCCGGGCACGCAACTTCGCTGTGTGAAGCGGGTTGCTAGTGCCGTGGTCCTACGTGGCCTGAACACATGCGGTAATGTGAGGGCTGTGCGGTTGCCCTGAGACCTTGCAAGGTCCAAACTCGCTTGCATAATAAAGTTTTAAATCCGTCCATCAATCCATTCACTACCGCAGCTACTTTTCGCTTTATTCTTTCGCTCCAAGCTTCCTCCATTCCCTTACTGCGCGTGTCTGCTGTATGTGAGACATATACTGCGCACTTTCCTTTCCCCTAAAATTCGGCGGAGAGATTTAAGTGGTAGTAAGGGCTTTTAGTGACATAATAAATGGAAGGAAAATATTTTTCCTCTCCCCGGCATCTCCTATCTTTGCTGGAAGCACCTGAGCTGCGGTAGCGGAACAAAAGGAACAAAGCAGGCAGTGTAGAAGTGAAATGAAAGGAGTGAAAGGATAGTAGAAAGGACAGGGGAAGAGGTACACTGTAATAAGTCATTTTACATATTAACATGTGTACAGGTCGCGAGAGCGTTATTTTATTAATGCCCATATATTCCGAATTGGCCATTCTCTGAACCTTATGCTGCTGACCCTTTGTAGCAGTGAAATATAGGCGCGGAGCTGCAAATCAGGTAGAAGTGCTGCCAGGCGCCTTGCTGAAACGCGCGTTCTGAAGTTGCACTCGTAGTTCTAGGCAACATCATCCTCGACAAACCTGATGCCCCGAACGCTTGCGTAGCTGCCGCGCCGAACGAACGGCCAGCAAGCCGCAAGCTTCTTGGTGAACGCGCCTTGGATGCGCGCTGCGTTGTTCGCCGCTCACCGCGTGATTCCTGCATCCCCGCGCGGCTTGACTACGCTAGAACAAGACCATTGGGAGTCGCTGCCGTCGAGCTCTATCTGTTGGGGCAGTGGCGTACATTACGAGAAGGAAGAGGAGGGGTCGGCTTCAAGGCGAAAGCCGTTAATGCCTCATCATTGTCGACAGAAGGCTGACAGCACAAGCTTGTCAGTAGAGGCATCACGCTTTTGGAGCGGTGTCGAACGAGTTATATGAGACAGTTACTGCGGAATTTCCTTTCCTCAAATAAAATTTTCATTGTTTTTATTATGCCCCCTCTTTCTCTTTGTTCTTTAACTACCACTTCCTTCCTATACAAACGAATGATGAGTGTCCAACGAGATTTGTGAGACAGTTACTGCGGAATTTCCTTTCCTCAAATGCTATTTTCATTTTCTTCATTACGGCCCCTCTTTCTCTTTCTTTCTTCACTCCCACTTCCTCCCTTCCTGAACGGTGCGGTGCAGGTGTCCGCTGAAGTGACAGAGACGTACTGCGCCATTTCCTTTCCTCAAAAAAGGTGCGTTCAAAGGGCAAGGCATCGGACAGAACGGGTGGGGACTCCCTGGCAGCGCTGCAACACGCGGTCGCGTTGTACTCCTAAAGGCGAAGTTCAAGTGGCAATAATTAGCGGCTAATTTGCATCTAGTCATTATGAAGTAGGCCTAATTAGGAGTTAATTAGTAATTTTTATTCCTTCATACTAAGTCAATAATTGTGTGACGTTATCCAGTGGTGACGTCACCAGTGCCACAGATGCAGTCAAAGTGGTACGGAAAACGCTTTCGCGTCTAAGTAATTTAGACAGTGAAAGTGTCCCCTGAACTACCGCCTGATGGCCGTACGTGCGCTCGAAGCGAAGAGGAAGAGCAGCGGGAACGTGCTTTGCTAGTCACTTAACTGCGACTTCTGTAATTTCTATGCGGAGCGCCAGCCTTCATGTGTCGGTGCCACCGTGTTTTTCCGATATCAGTATATCGTCGAGGTAAGCCTGGGCACCTGATATGCCTTTCAAAACATTGTCGATTTTCCGTTGAAAAGTTGCAGGCGCGGAAGCTGTACCGAAAGGCAAGCGGTTGTAGCAGGACAACCCCCGCTGCGTATTGATAACGCACAATTCCTTGGACTGGTCATCGAGAGGGACCTAATTATAGGCGTCACGCAGGTCGAGCGTGCTGAATTGCTCGCCACCATTCAAGGACGCAAAAATGTCATCAATGACAGGTAGCGGGCATTCCTCCAGCTCACATGCAGGGTTTAGGGTTACTTTGAAATCTGCGCAGATTCGATTCGAACGGTGCCATCCTTTTTGTAGTACTGGCACAACTGCTATAGCCCACTCTGCGTTTGTTACAGGGGACAACACTCCGATGGTTACCAGCCCTTCAATCTCTTTGGATACCTTGTCGCGCCCAGCAAATGGAAGAGAACGGGCCTTACAGAATTTTGGTGGGGCTCCTTCTTTCGGTTGAAGATGCACTGGTGGTCCGTCAATCAGGCCCAATTCTGTGCTGACGACGTCTTGGAAGTCCGAGATCACCACGCCCAAAGTTGATGCACAGTTTTTCCCGAGGGGCGCCCCGAGCTTCGCCCCCAGCTTTGCCCCGATGTTGAGGACTGAGGACCCTGCGTTGCTGAGTTTTGATATCAAGGCGCGTCCGCAGAGGCTTTCTCCTGGGCAATCGATAATAATGAGCCCTCGACGACAGTCCCGTTATACGAGACAGGCATATCCAACTGCCCCAGAAGTGGCAAGGTCGCTAGGTAAGAGGAAAGTTCTATAGTGCACAGTGATAATGGTGGCCACTGTTTCTTCTGCTGCTCAAAACGTTGCCTAGGCACAACACACACAGCTGAACCAGTATCGGCAATAATCGGTATATTGCTGTCACACCACGTGAACGTTCGGCGAATCGCAGGTTCCAACTGAGACTTCCGACACGCAACCAAAGTCCAGATGTGCATGCTGTCGGCCGCGTCATCCAATGCTTCCTCGATTACATTTAAAGGTTGGCTTGACCTGCCTTGAGAATGGGTTTTCTGGCGTTCCTTGCTGTCGTCGCTAAGGCACTTTTTCGCCAGGTGCCCGAACCTGCCGCGGCGGCAGCATCGAGCTTTAATCCAGCTGCACGCCTTTCCATTGTGTTTTGTGCTTCCCCACCGTCCACACTCTAATACAGGTTCCTCGCTGGTCCGTCTCCGCGCGGTTATTTTCTTTGCGGCCGTCAAGCCTGAAGAAATCGCGTTAGCGTCCTTTTCTGCTGCCTCGGAGCTAAGCGCTATCGCTTCGGCTTCCTTCACGGTGAGGTCTGTTTTCGCCAGCAACTGCTTTTGCAGACACTAGACCTGACGGCACATACTATATTGTCGCGAAGCATTCTGTCGAGCATGCTTCCGAAGTGGCAGCCATCCGCTATTTGGTGAACTGCAACAATAAACGTATGAGCAGACTCACCTTCCAGCTGACGCCGGTTCAAAAAGCGGGAGCGCTCCGTTACTTCGTGGCGTTTTGGGTGAAAATACACACTTAGGACTTGAATTACTTCTTCGTACTTCAGCGCATTAGGCTTCTTCGGTGGAACTGTCCCTGAAAGTACTTGTACTGTGCTTGTGCTCAGTGCAGAAATGAGCAACGCCCTCTTCATTGAATCTTCTATTCCATTTGCTTCGAAGTAGGCTTCAACTTTCGTCAGATAGGCTCTCCAGTTGTCACAGCGTTCGTCATACTCGGGGAAGCTGGTGATGTGCCATGGCCGAAATGGTTGTGTCCAGCGACTCAGCCTTTACCGACGTTTCAGGTTGGCACTTGTCGTGGGTTCGCTTTGCGCTCGTCGCCACTGTTACAAGGCTCGTACGCGCATTGCGCGTGCCGTGCTTCCATGGAACACAAACGGACGCTGGGGATAGAAAGCGCGTTTATTCATCCCGGTCAGCCAGCTTATATAGGTGACCTGGTGAGGGTAAGGACAGGAGGAAGGGACGAGAGAAAGCTTGAGGAGCGTGCGCTTAGCGTTCGGGAGACATGGCGTTCGCCGTAGTGAAGACATGGCCTCGCCCTAGTGAAGGCAGAGCGTTCGCCGTAGTGAAGGCAGAGCGTTCGCCCTAGTGAAGACAGAGCGTTCACAACATAATTTTTGATATACACCACTATTCTGATTCCGTGGCACGCGTTGGGGCTGCGGCCACTCCTCAGATAGATGACAGGTCGCAAACACAAGGAAAAGCAACATTTATCCAGGCATTTACAACCTGTAAAAACGCGGTGCTGCTACAGTCGTGCAGCGCGGTAGAAGGAACGAAAGAGAGACGAGTTACGTAGGATGAAACCCCGGAGGGAGGTGTAAAGAGGGAGAAAGCACGCGGGCGAGAGGGAAGGCGCACAGGGGGAAGGAAGGGAAAGATCGGGGAGAAGAGAAGTCCAGTGTTCGCAGATGAAGCTGGCACCGGCGGGATATTCAAACTGGACTCGGGACAGCACACTCCTCGTCTGGTTATACATATAACCAGACGGGGAATAAGCAGAACTGCCTCATGAATAAGCAGGACTGTCTCAGTCACAGGCCGCAGAACCGTCTTTATCACTCCCCGTGTCGCCGTCTTGATCTCGACCTTTCGCACCCTGCCGTCCGCACTCGCGATGGCGTTCACAATGAGTCCCATAGGCCACTCGTTGCGATAAACCTGGCTGTCGCTCAGGAGCACTGGTCACCTGCCTTGAGATTTCTAGTTGTCCTCTGCACTTCCGATGGCTCTGCAGGGTGGTAAGGAACTCGGGTCGCCAACGGCACCAAAACGCATCGGCCAGCCACTGAACCTGCCGCCACTGTCGCCGATACATATTCTTTTCACCGAAGGCTGGTCGCACTGTGTTGCCGCTGACTTTCTGGGTCAGGAGCGTTGAAGGAGTCAGCACTTCCCGGCACTCGAGGTCCGTTGAGACAGGAACGAGGGGTCGGGAATTTATGATCCCCGAGACTTCCGCCAAGAAGGTTACCAAGACTTCATGAGTAAGGCGACGAGAGGTACTCTCAAGAAGCATGGAGTCCAAAATTCGCCGTGTGACTCCTATCATTCTTTCCCACACTCATCCCATGTGAGAAGCATGAGGGGGTTTGAATACCCAAGTGCATCCTTGGTCTGACAGGAATGATCCTAGCTTCTCATGGTCTGGGCCACTGGTGTCCAGTTTTAGTTGTGAGCACACTCCAACAAAATTCGTCCCGCAATCGGACCTCAGTTGCTTTGCCGGGGTCACTTATGGCGAAGAATCTTCGGAGAGCATTAATAAAACTTGAGGTGGCTATGCTCTCGATCACTTCGATGTGAACAGCGTGGATACTCATGCAAGTGAAGAGCACGGCGCACCTTTTGCTTTGGGCCTCACCGCCTCTGGTCCGACGGGAAACGACTTGCCACGGGCCAAATATATCTATGAAATGAAATGAAATGAAAATCTTTATTTGCCATCAAATACAGATGGGGGATTGTAGAAAAAAAGCTGTCTTTGGACAGCTCGACGGGTCCACAATCCCTTATTTTGGCAGAGTGGCGGCATCACGTAACATATTCTTGATATGCAAACATATACATATATATTTAATATGATACAGACTAAGTACTCGTTAACGAAACCAAATACATCTGGCGGAGGTTCTTGTAGGTTGCCGTGAAGAGGTCAAAACGGACAGAATTATAATATTTCAAAAGCGTTGGTATTGTGTACTTAAGGCACTGTTTCCCGTAACTTGAACGTGACATTGGTACTGACCAATCCTTGAAGTGTCTTGTAAGGTGACTCCGAGTTCTGTCTTGTAATTGGGATAGGTTACGTATATTCTTGATATTCCTGTGGATTTCTTGCTTATATACATGGCTTAAGCGATATCTGTAGAGATTGTGAGCTGGAATTACACCAGAGTTGCTAAAGCAAGTTGAGGTGGAAGCAGCATAAGAAGCATTATATGTGTGTCGGAGATACTTTTTCTGTAACAAGTGGATGTGCTCTATATTAGTGGATGTTAAGTTTTCCCATACTAGTTGACAATAGTTCAAGTGTGACTGAAAGAGTGAATGATAAAGCAAACGTTTGATGCGTGTGGGAAGGATATACCTTAAACCACCTACTACCCCAGTTATTTGACTTATTTTGCTTAGAACATGCTTGACGTGATTATCACAGCACATCTTTGCGGAAAAGGTGACACCCAGACATTTAAAATTCTGGAATAAAGCGATGCATCGTGAGTTTATTATGATACCTTGATGCGGAGGTATGTGCTTGTTTTTCGCCCTGAATATAATCGCTTTTGTTTTGCTTTCATTTACCTTCATTGCATTTACTCTCGACCATTCCTCTAAGGATTTCATTGCACTGTTACATTGTTCAACAAGAAGATTAATATTATTGCAAGCAATAAAAATAGTAGTGTCATCTCCATAGATAATAAATTTTGCTTTACGGGTAATAGTTACGATATCATTCAGATAGAGATTATAAAGTAAAGTTCCTAAAATACTTCCCTGCCGACATAAGTGAAAGGTGGCTCGGTGCTTAGTCTTTCTGCAGGCAGGTCTGCCATTTTCTGCTGCAGCTGCCTTCATCTGAGCTTGCAACACGTAACACAACTGTGTATGTATGAGGCGATGCTACGCTTAGCTCCGACGATCCAGAGCCCAGCTGCCTTGGCCGCTCCCTCAGTAAAATGGCGTCCTTGGTGTTTGACCTGCTCGTGGTAATGCCGCATAATCAGGGTGGTGACATGGTGTCGTCCTGGCAAGATGATGGGCTTCCGCTCTTGCTGGTCGAAAAGTTGGCTCTCCCTAGTCTGCCACCAATCCTCAAAAGCCCGTCGGAATCGACCCATGGGTCCAGTCTCCACAGAGGGCTTGACTTCAGGAGTCTCTTTCCTTGTTGCAAGCTTATCAACTCTACTGAAAAGGCTTCGTTCTGGACAGACAGAATAATTACTGCCTTCGCTCGGGCTGTGTGTTCTGTCGAAGGCCCTAATTGGTGAGATGAGCTGTTATGCGGGCAGTCTGACACGTTGCGAGAGGTGCCCCGAAATTTGCTCACCAGCCCCACAAGCATTGCAACTGCGCAAGTCAGCTTAATCCAACTCGAGAAGCGCTCGAACCGCCTGCTGCCGAGTTCTTGCACGTCTACACTGGTTGTGAGAACAGTTGCCTGGAGCCGCACCTCCGTGTCAGAATCAGCATCGACGAAGTCAAACTTGTCCTTCGTTACCCGAGGGCAGTGTTCTTGATGATAGAAAAACTCCGGGCCTGTCAGCCAGACCGATCCTGCCATTTGGGCTCCTGGCACAGACCTCGTTCCGAGGTCCGCAGGGTTCATGTCGGAAGGAACGTAGTGCCATTGCTCTGGCCGTGTAGAGCTCCTGATGCGTTCGACCCTGTTACTGACATACACATAAAACCTCCGAGTCTGATTATGTATGTAACCTAGGACCACCTTGATGTCAGTGTAGAAACTTACAGCATCAAGTTCCATGTCTATTTCACGACTGATGAGCTCTGCTAGCTCCACTGCCAACACCGCGCCGCACAGTTCAAGCCTTGGGATGGTGTGTTCCGGCTGTGGTGCTAGCTTAGCCTTTCCTATGACGAACTCGACATGGCACGCACCATCTAGATATGTCACTCTGAGGTAAGCCACTGCAACCACAGCGTTGGTTGATGCGCCGGAGAATATGTGCAATTCCTTGCGCTGTGCAGTAGTGAGTGAGGCAGGGGAATAGGTGCGAGGTATATCCAGCTGCTCGAGTACTTGCAAGGAGTCTTTCCACGTCTCCCACGCGGCCCTATTCTTCAGGAAGTGGACAGTCCCAGACGCATGTCCCAACGACTAGCTGTCGGAGGAGGGACTTCCCTTGAATGATGACTGGAGCAACAAACCCAAGTGGGTCGTACAGGCTATTCACCACTGACAAGACACCGCGCCGAGTGAATGGCATCTCTTGGATTGAAGTCGTAAATGTGAAGACATGCTTTTTCAGGTTCCAAGAAACTCCCAGACTGCGTTGCATTGGCGGTGTGCCATTGCACACCGCCCTTATAACGAGCCACCGATTTATAACGAGTCCCTCATTCCCCTTCGCTTCTTTGCTTAATTGCTTAGCGCGGGCCTCGGTTCTGGCAGCCTTGACGCCATCGGAAGCATAAGAGGGTTGTCACACAGCTTCCACCCTCGCCGTTTGACGACGTTCTACATCATATCAGCGTCAGCTCAGGACAGGCTACGTCCGCCGCTTAAAAACGTGGGTGTCGCTGATGAACACTCCCAAGGTTATGAGAGAAGCCAACAGCCACAGAAACCAGGGGGCATAGGGGATTTTTAATTTTTATTTAAATATTTTGTGGTGTTGATCAATTTATAACATTACTGCGTCTGTTATCCCTTAAAGCTAATTGATTAGAAAAGCAGAAGAAAAAACAACCACATGCCGCCACTGGGATCCGAACCCACGACCTCCGATTTACGCGTCTGGTGCTATACCGCTGAGCTACGGCGACGGCAGTCAAACCTTCTGCTTCCAGGGGCATATATATTTACAAATAACCTAACCTTGGGAGTGTTAACCAGCGCCACCCACGTTCTTAAGCGGCGGATGTAGCACGTCCTGAGTGACCGCTGATGTGACGTAGAACGTCATCGAACGGTGAGGGTGGGAGAAAGAGGTCGTGCAACACGGTGCTGACGGGCTGGCAGATTTTGTGGGGAAAGACTGCAGGATAAATTTACCACGCGTAAAAAGTAAAAGAAATCAACGAGGGCCTGTAGAGGAAGGAAGGAGGAGTTGAAAGGAAACAACAAAAAACGAGAGCGGAAAAACAAAACATTCTCGATAGGTGAAAGGCAGAGCTGAAAAAAAGGAATGCTGCAATCAAGTTTTTCGTGTCCGAGTGATGAGTGTGGCGGGTAGTTGGTGCGTCGAGCGAGGACGTGTGGCGGGGCGTCGGCGCAGTCAGTAGGCTCAGGTCTATGCCCTAACGGAGACGTGGTGCTGACGGCAGTCTCCCCGGGGGCAGCGTCAGCGCCACAGCGTTGGCGTACGGTTGACGCCGATGTCCCGGCGGGTCTCAACGCTGGCGCAGGAAGCCGTCACATCTGTGTGTTACGGGCATGGCCTCCAGGTACGGCAGCCGGGTAAGCAGCGGGGGTGACGGTGTTCAGAGGCTGCCGGACAGGAAGGGAACAGCGGCGCCAGGGTCTGGTGGGTCAGGCTCTTGATGACGGCTGTCCAGGTCTGGTAGCCGGGGCGTCCGCTGCTGAGGCCCAAGCCGGCGAAATTGGGAAGCCAGCAGATATGGTCCACGTCCGTCGCCGACCGCGTTCTTCCTGTTCTGCCTCGCACGCTCTCTTCGCCAAGTTCCACTTCCGCCTTTTTTCTTCGTCCGCCACCTCGTCGCCTTCTCTGGCTGCAGTGAGGCGCTGGCTCCTTACAGAGGTATACTGGCGAACGCACTGTCAATGGAGTGGCAGCTGGTGGGGGTACTTTTTTTGTCACTGCAGGCTTCTCGCCACACACACACTGGCCAAGGACACAAAATCATACAGTTGCTCACACTCTTGTAGATGCGTGCTGTGCGCCGACACGCGGCAATCACTGCAGCTGCACCATCTTTCGGTACGCCTGCCTCTGGAGCCGAGTCGCCCTAAAGAGGCCGAGAATACCGTAGCACATTGCTCTCCCAAGGAGGTAGGTCAGGAGGGAAGCAGTCTACTAGGCTGCCAGCATTTAGTTGCGGCCCATAATTTTGGTCAGTGGCAGGTCACCTGCACCCTCTGAAAACATGGGCGCATCCAAACAGAGGTTGTGAAGTGCGTTACGCGCGATGTTTATGCACAATGCGCACTCCCACTGACACTGGTGTGTCCAGTACCTTCGCAAGCACCAGAAGCAGCTCCGCGGCGCACCGACGCAGCGTCAACGACAAATTGCGTGAAAGCTTTTGGAATGTGGTACAGGCCATCTGCTGGGTCGGGTATGTGGTGCCACGCCACTGGCGCAAGCAGCCATGGCTCCAGTGGGCAGACATTGTCTCCTGCATAACAAAAAATTACGCTGTTACGCATGCCCTTCCTCGGTGATCTAAAAAGCCTTGCGGGGCGCTTTTCTATAAAATGGACGACTCGTGCTAAGTAGCCCACTGCCAGACAATGCATGATTGAGATGCACGACTGAGCACTGCTGTAAGGACAACTTTTACCATCATACTGAGAAAAATGATGCGCTATGATTGTCTATACAACACAAGTGCCGTCAGGTACATTGTGTGTTGGTTTCTTAGACAGGAAAAGCCATGTATTTCAACAATGTTATATGCTTCCTGTGCTTCTGCTACAATTATAAATAATGTAAAGGGTGGCAATACACTACCATACTGTAATCAGTCTGCTTTGGTGTAACGTAGCTGTAAGCAGATCCGGGCCAATCCATAGTGCTGAAGCTCTCTATCTGCAATTTAGGTGGCCCGATGGTTGACAGGGCTTTTTTACTGCTTACAATGAAAAAATCTCCGTCGTGTAGCTGGCCTTCCGCCATCGTGGAATGCTGCGAGACGAACGCGTCTTTGAAGGATACGGGTTAGCGCGGGCCCATGGCCAGAGTGCGCATGGTAGCGCCACAGATGTTAGAAGAAAACGTGCACAGCACAAAGCTACCCCTGAAGGTTTGTTGCCATGGTCCGGATTTAACCGAATTCATGTCATCAAAAACAGACGCTAAGGTCTACTCACTATCATGATGCCCGCAGCGTAGAACCCTTTGCAGCATGTCTGCAGGAGAGCCCCGGGGCATTTTGCTGGCGATGAGTATGCCATCGAGCCACCCGATGTGGTGTCTTGTCTTCGAGTCTCGCCGGAAGGCGCGCACCTTCTGCCATCCAACGTTGACAAGTCGGTTGGGCAACGCCGACGCGTGCTTCACTTTCTACGGTGCCTAGAACACTGGTGGCGAAGAAGCGCCGCGCGCACAGCACTTGCAGCTCCAATGAGAACGCTGTGACAAGCACACCTCCCAGTTCATCGGCGAGTACGTCGCACAGACACTGTGCAGTCTCCTTCCTATGTCGAAGCCTCGAAACAACTGAAAAACTCGTGTGCGCTTCAAAACAGTCTTCATGCACCCTCCTACACTGTTGCTCGCGGGGACGCCCGAGATGTAAACAGCCGCCATACTCGGTCTCAAACACATCCACACAACTTTCTTCGCTGTCAGAAAATTCTTAATCAGCTCGCATAATTAGGTAAGCAACACCCGGCACGTTTACGACGTCAGCCGGTAACGCAAAAAATCAGTATGGCTGCCGGTCACGGCTGACCAGAACGGTGCAGTGACAACGTTTTTGATAATGTTTTGGAGTAAGAGCGATCCGTAATACGGTCCCTGGACCATACAGTCATCACCCCCGACTCGAGAGGGGCCTGCAGAACTATTCAATAGGGGTACATTGCTCACTTTGCTTATCACATCCTTTAATATAGCGACTACCTCGGAGCCTCCCCGTCTCGAGCGATCGTGTGGGCTCCTGCTCAAGTGAGCCTCGAAGGCAATGAAACGGTAGACGCCATCACCCACGCTCTCACTCTCCGGGAAACACCTGCAGAACCTTCCGAAACGGATCTCCAACCCATTCATGGCCTCAATTTTTGAGAAATTATTCAGTTATAACAATTCGGTCCGGCAATTTATTCTAATCCCTGTAAGGGCCTTACAAAGGTAGACGAACGCACTCTCCTCCGCCTTTACATAAACACTGCTGTGCACGGAAGTTTTATAACACTGATCCTGCATGTACAGGACATTGCCTGCATTGAGGGGAAAAATCTTCGGAGACTGCATGTACAGGACATTGCCCGCACTATGCGGGGAGGTCATCGGACACCTTCAACATGATGTGTACATGTCAATCAACCCAGAACCTCGCCCCAAAACACAAGCCCAGCCAGGAGGACTGCGAGGCAGCCTTCATCGGCTGCTCCGACCTGGTGAGCCAGAAGGCCTGGGTCGGCCAAGCCCGATCCGCGGAGGTGACCAATGGGCTACTAGAACAAGCAGCGCACCTAATGATTGTGAGGGGTGGCGCTTTCCGGGTGGCGTTCGTCTTGCCAGTAGTGCACAAAGATTAGAGTGAGGCTACGGAGGAGTATACGTATGTTAACTGTTGGAGAAGTATCTGTAGCTTTTCTAGCAGCTACATTGTGCACAGATTCCCCGTTTCGCGTAACTCGAACAGGTGCAGTTCTGCGCATGCGCGAGGAGCTGAGTGACGTGACAGTGCGCAGTCGGCGCGCGCCTCACCTCCCGCCTCGTCGCCGCTCCGATCGCATCGTTTCGCCAGCTGTGCGCATGCGCGAGGAGTCGAGTGAAGTCATTACGCGCGCCGGCCCCTAGCCAGATGTGATCATGCAGGGCGCGCGCTACTGCGCATGCGCAGGGAAGCTGCGTCGCCGTATAAATGCAGGGTGACACCGCCGCGGTTTATATCAATTTGCATATGGAATAAGGAGAGTCTGGCGCTGTCAAGCGGCTCTGGAGACTGGAGAATCTCAACTCTCCGACTCCCTAGGTTGCGGCCTGGCGGCTGGCTGCCGAGAACAGGAACAATGAACCGCGCGCGGCCAAGCCAGAGGCTGAGATGCCGGAGCAGAGAGAGAGCGCCTGGCCTGGAGATACATCGCGACGCGGAGCGGCGTGCCCTGGCCTAGCCGGAAGGCGATGCGGCGATGGAAGACGACGTGAAGGCCCGCCGTGTATCCGATCACGTGATTTTATCACGCAACTCGGGGGAGAAACCAAAGCTATCTGAAAAGGTGTAACCAAGATAAATTTGTACCTTTCGCTACGTATATCCTGGCATAGGTTATCTAAGCCACTGCCAATTTTTTTCGCGTGAAACACTGTCACGAGAGAAAAAGAAAACGATAGACCTATGAAAAGGCATGTTAATTGGAACGTGACACTTGAGAGAAATAGAAGGGCGAAGAAAGGTGAGTGCAGTGTTATTTTAAGGAGATGGAGAAGAAGACCACGAATCCGAAAACGAGGCGGAAGAAGAAGAAAATGAAGAGGTATAAAAGGAGGAGTTGCGAGGTGAACAGGAGGAGGAACGTTCCAGGTGCGGAGGACGCTGGCGCACGGCCGTCGGCTGCTGCCAGAGGTGTTTCATCGTAAGGCCCACTGATTCGAAGTGGTTCCATAGGCTGATGCCCCGGTCCCGTGGATCACGACGCTGACCGCGTATTCGGAAGGTGAGCGTTGTGTTAACCCCTCCAAAACGCCGACACAGCCAGCCGCTGGTTTTACCTCCCAGACCTCGTCACCGGTGTGAGGACGCTCCTACATCGGCATCCAGCTTCACCTAATCCTCAAAATTCCTGTCGTAGAAAAGCGGCGTCTCATGAAACAAGGTACCACCTGGGATTTTGTCCGTACTCCGCGTCCGACATAGCGTGCGGACCACCCGCTTTTGGTATCAAGCCTGTATGAGTGCGGCTGTGATTTACTCGCCAGGACCCTTAGTGTGGTAGGACTGCGGTGGTTGTCTGCAGTATTATCTTTGTGCGTGTAGTGTGCTGTTTTGTTAGTTCTTTAGGCACGCATAAAGTGTGGCATCTTGAGTTTCCCCTTCGAAGCCTTTTCTCTGGTTTATATGCTTGCACACACACAGAATGCATACCATAAAACTTCGCAGGCACACTTTTCTGTGGCACACACACTTTGACGCAAATTTTCTCCTAGCCACTTCAATCCGGGGAACGTGGAATCTGCGTTCCTTGAAGCTACGCAGCAACATGTTAAATTGGCTAAATATCTAGACGTTTGGGTTAGGCAAGCCGGCACTCCGAACTGATGAGATTTAGGGAACGGCTGGCAACTATGGTTGCAGATTAGAGAAAGACCGATGTATAAACCGATCTTCTACATTTGCATTTTCACATGACACACCCTGCGATGTGCTTGGTTTTCTCCCAACCACTTTTCTCCGGAGAATTGTTCTAGCTTACTACTGCACTAAATATTTAAATCAATTAATTAAATAACTGCAAGGAAGACTCTTAACCTGTTTGACTGGATTTTTGTGTAGCATTGTGCTAACCAGGTTCTCAACGAACTGTAATGATTATATCTGGGGATAATCATAGCTTTGAACGCTGAAGGCGCGTGGCAGCATGAAGAGATTTTCTCGGCCTGCCCATGTGACTGGCTACTAAAAACTCTATATATTCGTCTAAGGACCAAACAGTAACAGATCTGATTTTCAGGTGTTATTTCTTGCACACTTCGCCGTCGCAACCGAGGGGCAATCATACGGTTAAGTTGCACAAATCCGAGCAGCCGATCCGCCGATCGGCTTGCCCGGCTGTACGGCCGCTGCGAACCGCAATGAACCTGTGAAAAATTATGCAGCCTGCCTCTTGGGCCATCAGATGGAGCCAGTACATTGCATTGAGAGTTTTACAGCCAGCTGATGAGGGCCTGACAGCCAGTAACGGTCAAAGGGCATGCACGGGCGGGTGCACTGCCGGCAATTGCATTTGTCGGCAACATCTTTTAGATTTTTTGTACACCAGTACGGCGTAGCAAACAGCTATTCTCATGGATTCATATATGGAGGGGGGCAGGGTCTGCTCCCAAGTTTTAGGTGCACTTGCACACTGTGGGAGATAGGGTGAGCACTTACTACCACTGCCACGGCTAGCAGCAGGGTTTAGCCGTTCCGAACATATGGGCTACAGGGATCATTTCCAGACTTGTACAGAGTGTGTCTAAGGCACGAGAGATACGATAGAACCAAATTGGCGTCACTCCAGTGTATGGCCGGCAACCGTTATAAAAATTAGCTTTGTTTTTCTGTTCACGCAATGCTGAGCATGTGTTCAGCCAACAGAAATTTAACTGAAATTTAACTTTAGTTATGTTTACACAACACTCACTCAACAGATGGTCTGTGCCCCAAAACCTAACAAATATGGTGCATAATTACTATTGAATTACTGCTGTTTTTTCTTTGAGAAATATATTTGACAATACGTGGTTTGCAACCATCCGTGACACTGTGTGCGACTCTATGAGCTGTTCCGACAGGAGAATGTAATACTACGTTAGAAATATTCTTCTACCCTTAGCAAAAGCTAATACGTTTGAAATATACGGCGGGCTATTTAGATTGCATTTTAGACATATTTTGTGTTCATGAATGCACTAAAAATATGTAGGAAATACTTTCCTGGAATTTCATGCTTGGTATTCGAAATATATATTCTTAAAATATGCCAAATATACCTCCCTTAAAGCATACTTCTAGCACTTTTCAAATACGTGAAAAAATGTGTACTCAGCATTAGCATCTTGTCAGTGTATTAAAAGTGTAATTTCAGAAAGATGAAATTAATTCATCCAAAGTATACTCCAATTCTAAAAAACGGGCAGTCCTTGTAAGCGTATAGGTATGCAGTTTTAGCATCTTGTCAATGTATTAAAAGTCTACTTTCGTAAATATGAAGTTAATTCATCCGTAGTATACTTGAATTCTAACAAACGGACAGCCCTTCTAAACGTATTTGCAGCATACCTCTAGCTGCTGTTAAACAGTCGAGTGGCTCGAAATCGCGTTTCGGGAAATGGCATTTGCGTGTTGTCAACGTATTTGAAGCGGACTTCCGTCAATACGCAACTAATTCGTCCAAACAATACTTAAATTCTAGCAAATTGGCAGTCCGCCTTAGCATATTTGCAGCACACTTCAAGCTGCCGTTGAATAACCGAAAGCTCGAAACCGAGTTTCGGGAAATTGCATTTTTATGTTGGCAATGTTTCTAAAGTAAATACGCAATTCATCCGTCCAGGTATAGTTAATTTCTAACAAATCGGTAGTCCGCGTAAAAATATTTGCATTATACTTCAAGCTACCATGGAACAATCCAGTGCTCGAAATGACATTTTAGGAAACAGTGAAAACTCCCCCTTTCCTGTCGTCCTTTCGTTGCAATACAGTAATCATAGCGCGGGAACATCGCAGGACAAAGACGAGACGTGACGAGAACACCTGCGTTGTTCCCGCGCTATGATTACAGTGTTGCGATGAATTACCAAACTGCTCAAGGCTTTTCTGTTCTAAGTCCAATAGTTTATGGTAACTTCTAGCAGGATCGTAATCACCACTTATTTACACTACGTGCGGAGAACGTGATAGCATGATACCGACAAAGACGCGTTGGGAATTTCCGGGCCTGAATATGCCAGCGAAAAGGACCACAATTGAGAAGGCCGACCGGCTCACTTAGACGCCCGTGTATTTATTGGTTGACAGTTCGACTCCCGACCTATATCTGACGCAAGTTTCGACTAGCAATTCTAGCAATATATTTTTAACTCTTTGAAGGTTTTTGCCGTATATGTACGGCGGCGGTTTTCTGTCCCGCAAGGTCTTTGCCGTACGGGTACGGTTTCAATTTTCTGTTTGAAATTTTGCGCCAATAGAACAATGCGTGCTCACTGGGGGGTGCTTCCACCTCTTAGGACTTACAAGAAGTGTTTGAATTTTGTGCTGCCTTCTTACGGAGATAAGCAGAACTTATGTCTAGCTTTAGCGCCGCGGCACAGACTGCGGCAACACCCCTTTTGTAGGTTTTGGTTTCGCCGCGTGATCGCAACGGAGTCGTGCGAAATTTGAGTTTTCTTTTTGTCAGCACTATCTTGCAGGGGCTGCCGAAGTTGATTTCTATCTTTATTGGCGCTGCTCTTAGCTTGCTTATCACCGTTGCTCGCGAGGTATTTTCGCCCTCTGTGGCAACGCGCCTACGCGGTTTCGATACCGCTGCGGGATCGCAACGGAGTCGCACGAAACGTGTTTTCTCTTTGTGGGCACTGTTTTGCAGAGGCGGCGAAAGTTGATTTCTATCTTTATTGGTGCTGCTCTTATCTTGCTTATCACCATTGCTATTCTATTCTATTGAACATTTTCCAGTTGTGAGTGATGCTGTCACCAAAGTACTGTTCCTAATTTTTTTTACTATTTATTCTCGATTATATACATTTTGTAGATTCAAGATCCGCAATAAAGTAATTTGACCACCTGGGAAAGTTTTATTCAAAATAATTCGACCCTCAAAGAGTTAATGTATTAAATGTATATTTTTAGTGTATTTCTAGTGTTATCTAATGTATTTATTGTATATTTTTAGTATATTTTTAATGCATTATAAATATGCCAAGCGGGCAAAAATGCACTTTTCACGTATATTAAAGAAAGTTCAAAATACTATTTGCAGTATGCTTAGAAAGCATTTAGTTTAAGCATAGGGACAAAAAAATGCGAAATAGATATGAAATTAATACAATATGTTTGAAATGCATTTTAAGCACACCCTCTTTTTCGCTAAGGGTACTCTTGAATCATGTAAAAAGAAAACTGCGCGAAATACGGGGAGAAGACAGAAACATACACGACAGTACCAGCGCCACGCGTAGCGCCGGTACTGTATGATCATCATCATCAACATCATCAGCCTGACTACACCCACTACAGGGCAAAGTCGTCTTCCATGTCTCTCCAATTAACCCTGTCCTTTGCCAGTTGCGGCCACTGTATCCCCGCAAACTTCTTAACCTCATCCACGCACCGAACATTCTGCCGTCCCCTGCTACGTTTGCCTTCTCAAGGAATCCACTCCGTTGCCCTTAAGGACCAGCGGTTATCTTGCTTTCGCATTACATACCCGGCCCAAGCCAACTTCATCCTATTGATTTCAACTCGGATGTTATTAACCCGCGTTTGTTCCCCGACCCACTCCGCCCTCTTCTAATCTCGTAACGTTACACCTACCAATTTTTATTTCCATAGGTCGCTCCGTTGTCCTTAACTTAAGCTGAACCCTCTTTGTTAGCTTCCACGTTTCTGCACCATAGGTGAGTACCGGTAAGATGCAGCTGTTGTATACTTTTCTGTTCAGGGATATTGGTAAACTACCATTCATGATCTGAGAGCACCTGCCATATGCGCTCCACCCCATTCTTATTCTTCTAGCTATTTCGCTCTCATGATCCGGATCAGAGGTCACTATGAGCCCTAAGTAGACATATTCTCTTACTACTCCCAGCAGCTCGCTACCAACTGCGAACTGCTGTTCCCTTGCTAGGCTGCTGAACGTTACTTTGGCTTTGTGCATGTTAATTCTAAGCCCGACCGTTCTGCTCTGCCTGTCTAACTCATCGATCATGTTTTGCAGTTCATGTCCTGAGTGGCTTAGCAAGGCAATGTCATCGGCCAATCGCAAATTACTCAGGTATTCTACATTGACTCTTATCCCCAACTCTTGCCATTTCAGACCCCGGAATAGCTCCTGTAACCAAGCGGTGAATAGCATTGCCGAGATTGTTTCTCCCTGCCTGACACCTTTCTGTATTGGAATTTTACTGCTGATTTTATGGAGAACTATAGTAGCTGTGCAATCGTTACAAATATTTTCCAATATTTTCGCATAACACTGTGCCACACCATGACTCCCCAATGCCTGCATGAAAGCTAAGGTTTGCTCTGAGTGAAATGCTTTCTCGTAATCAATAAATGCTATATATAGGGATTTGTTATATTCTGCGGATTTCTTTGTCATGTGACTTATAGCATGAATGTGGTCTATTGTAAAGTATCCTTTACGAAAGCCTGCTGATTATTTGGTTGACTGAAGTCTAAGGCTGTCCTGACTCTGTTAGCGATTACATTAGTAAACACTTTGTAGGCAACGGACAGTAAGCTGATAGGTCTAATTTTTCAAGTCCTTGACTTCTCCTTTAATATGAATTAAGATAATGTTAGCGTTCTTCCAAGCTTCTGGTACAAGGCATTGATTGCGTATACAAGTTGGCAAGTTTTTCTAACACAATGTCTCTTCCGTACTTCAAAAAATCTGCTGTTACCTGATCCTCACCAGCTGCTTTCCCCCTTCGCATTGATCCTAAGGCTTCCTTTTCTTCCCCTTTCGTTACTGCTGGGATATCTCATTGCTGTGCTCGACTGCATCTCTCAGTAGCTTGATGATTACATTCGCTACTGTATGCATTTGTGTACAACTCTTCGGCTGCTGTATAACATTTTACATATTAAGAACGCATGCAGCACCTGTGAAAATTCTCTTAAACCGCTCAGTCATTTTCTGGCATAGAAAAAAGTGCTTGTAGTGCAATATGCTCTATCAGGCATACCTACATAGGAGGATTCGTATGTGCGCTCATAAAAAAGGCGAGCTTTTTTAGGGGTTCATTTCTATTGTTTATGCATGAATCAAGGCCTCCAACTAACAGATCAATGCATGTGAACTCGATTACTTCTACAACATGAAAAGAAATATTAATAGTAATAATTGACATAACTTTGCTGATCGGCAGGGCACTACCTGCGCAGATCCGGACGCCGGTGGGCAGGACTATATAAGGGTTGAACCGAGATCGCGCTTATGATTGAAAAGTTATGAACTTTTATTTCATGCCATAGCCTAGTGTGAAATACTGTTCCATGCAGTTTATCTGATGGATGTGTATTTATATGTATGCACAAGTATGTTTGTGCGTATATCTGGAGCACTACACGAGTGGGGAGGTCAGCGTCACGTTAACGAGATATGGCAGCAAAAATGTGAATATACCGCCGGGAATTGCATCGGTCGTCAGTCCATCTGGCGCAATGCGAATGTATTAATAGGATTTTTTTATTTTGTTTTGTGTTAATTTAGCGCATACTCAAGAGCAATTCATGTGCCAGTTATCAACATGCGCTCCACATGCTGTACACACTGCATCACCAAAAACTCTCCACGTTTTCAACATTCTTTCAACAGGGTGTGTTGCGGGCTGCTGTAGTTTCAACATAAAGTCAACCATGCATTTTCGTAACGGAAGTATGATTCGCGGGGCGAGCAGCAAGTGTCCTCGATACTCTGGCATGCGGTCAGTGAGGTTTTATTCTTACGCAGATTTAGACTTGTATACCGAATAGATGCGGAGATTATGTTCCGACCATACATCAACCTTTGGCCGCGAGCCGCTGTTGGGTACCGTGGTGAGTAGGGCCTCAAGCTGAAAGCAAAAACCGCATGGAACATGAGGCAAACACTATAGTAAGGCACACAACTACAAAGATACAATAGGTAAGACTTTTGCAATAGACTTCCGCTTGTGCGTCGATAGTGGGTACCTGGAGTGTGCGCGTCCTTTGCTTAAGGCGCAAATGAGACTTGCAAACGACCTGCCTGAAAACTGTAAAGTAGACATTCGTAGGGCGCTATGGAAAATGCTTAAAACGTATGAAATTGACAATTCCCTCCCTTGTACAGTGAGTGTCCTGCCAGCGCATCATATGATGCCCATCTATACGACCTATGTGGTTTCGCCGTGAACACCTAATGATATTCGGCCAACAGAAGTGGCTTATGTTTGCACTCGACAGATCTGCCTCAAGGCACAAAATTAAGCTCTGCAGATAATCCATTAGAAATGATTCTCATGCGTTCAGAACTCTTGGAGTCCTATGATCTGTGCTTCATTATCACGGGATCTCCACCCTTTCAGCTTAGAAGCCTTTTCTGGGTTTAAGAATACGCCGAGACGGCCTTATATGGGCTATGGCAAGCCCCTGATCAGTGGTATCGGTTCATACCACCAACCGTGATTTAATTCTTGCGCTAAACTTAAAGCTCAGTTTCTCCTTTGCCTCCGAAAATTACCTCTTTACCTTCATGCACATGTGCCTATATAATCGTTTTCCTCTAGGGAGAATTACGTTCAATGCTACTGCAGTCAATATATAAAGCATTTATTTGTATAGAAGAGTCGGCTTTAAAACTAACTGAACCGCTGCCGTATATTTTACACAAAAATTGCAGCTCTTAATTATTATGTTTTCATTGAGGTTGGTTTAAAAGCAGTTTTCACACATGCATTACCACTAAATAGCTCCAGAGGAGCTCCCTAATTATATATGCCGCCGCGGTGACTGTGGTTACGCCACTCGGCTGCGTTCCCAAATGACGCGTGTTCAATGTTTGCCATGGCGGTCGCACTGCTGGAGACCCATTATTGCGATCTCAGTGCAAATTTTCTGGAGGTCTCTACTACGTGATCCCTCATAGCGTGAGCCGCTTTGGGACACTAAGCCCCTTGATCATTTCTACATTGTGTAGTGACCACAGTGCAAGAATATGATTATGTGTTAATAAGTCATATAACACCTTGACATTTATCAAGTAACATCATCTATTTGTCACCAGTAGCGAACACCTCGTAACTGAGTAGGAATGTTTTACTCTGAGAAACCCAAGCTCTAGAGCGAGACACTCATCACTGAAGACTCTTCCTCCTCGTTGAAAAATCTTACCTATAAAATGCTTCCTGCGCTCGCACCAACCATTTCAGACGGACAACAAAATCGATCAGATGTAGTGAAAATCTGAAATTCGCGCGGTTACTTTGAATAACGTTCAGTGCCTCGTGGTACGTGGAGACGGCTGAGCTAAAGAGAAGAGCGATTTCCTGGGCTTGTTTACGTCGACAACAAAAAACCGCATCACCATACCACGCATGCCATATTAAGTGAGACCCTCTAGGGCAAGCTGTTGCATGGCACAACGCCGAGCAGGGCTGGGTACCGTAACTAGCCTACCACCTCCTCCAAAACAGCCTCTAGACCGAGGACCCCGCTCACCGGCGTATAGTTTGGGGTCCTCCTCGCATGGGCCTTGAGGCGCGCCTTCTAACCGGACATTCCCCTCTGATTCCGACGTTCAGGATCTCGAATTCACTCCAGCTTACTCCTTCAAAGACATTTACTTCATCAATATGGCCATGGCCGTTATTCCCGCCCTTGTAAAGGTCTCTCAAAGGAAGAAAAGCGGCTTCTGATTCGCCTGCATACTCGTATTTTGCTCGGCCCGGCAGCACTCAAACACCCTTCCTACTCGGGCCACCGTTGCTGCTTGTGCGCAACCGAGTAAGGCCGTCAGAATTGGGAAATCCCAATAAATGGTTTTGCCTGCGGGCTATTCCTCGGTGGTGTGGTTCTTCATGGCCGCAGCTGTGGTCGAGCTAGCGGAATGGCGTTGGCCCTGACTGCAGATGCGAAACTGCGCTAGAAACCCCCCAGAATTTATTTTTTCATAAATTAGCTCTTTGTCGTCACGATAATCCGTCAAACTGCCCTCAAGAGAGGTGTTTACTTCCGTATTGTATTTGATGCAGCATGCAGCTATGAATAATTGTACCTATGTGGTGTTCCATGAATTAAGCTCTAAACATAAATTACCCACGATCGAGTGATGTTACAAGCTTTTTCGTATTCGGCGAAATTACGCGGCCTTCTTAATTACTCCTCCTGATTAAAGGATGAAAGCGGTTACAGGACACTAGCCTATTCCATACCGAAAGGAAAGTTCCCATATCTTTCCGGCAGCTGGTGTGAGGAAGAGGACTGTCTACAGCTAGTACAGGCAGCAAAAGCGCGGGAGTCACGAGAGACGAAGAGGGAAATAATCTTTACGGACATAAAGCAAGGAATAATGGTGGTAGTTTTCTGCAAGTGCATTATATTAAAGGCAGGAATACGGCCCATAAATTGCGGAGAAGCATTGGAAGGGATGCCAAAGAAACTGGATTTCACAGTGACGCAACGGGCATAGTTGTTGCACGGCAACAACAAAGCCGATACAAGATTAGACAGCACACATTTTCTGAGGAAAATTTCCGCGTTCGAACAAAGCAAACCATATACGCGAGCCTATTCAGATGTAATGGCGAACAGGAATCTTAGAGAGGTGCGCTATTTAACTAAATCAGAGTGTTTGTCGAAGCAGCCAACCATGTGGCCCTATTGGTGTCACTGGGGCTTCGAAGGCAGTTTAGGGATAAGAAAAGCTGCCATTTGCCTAGTGAACTAGGCGCGCTGAACGCCGCCCTTGAGTAGTCGCGTGATTAGGTTCGACTTGGATGAGAAATGGTATTCTGCTTCTAAAGGTTGCAACAAAAGACGCACCACTACTGTTACACATGCATTTTAGTCGCTAGGTTGGCTGGGTATCTAAAAAAAATACTTTTCTCTGAATGAATAAGCTTTCTGTGATTTAGTGTGGTGCGGTTATATTGTCACAAAAGACCCGCTGTCTCCAAGGCGTGTCAACATGATGTGCGTAAATATTTTGCTGAAACGCAGCAACCAGATAGTTTTACTTAGAACCAAGGTTCGTATCGGTTCCTTCGCTTTACTGGAGCTCACTAATTTTTTTAGCGAGAAATAAATGAATCGTGCAGTAAGCGGTTAAGCGCTATCAATAAAAGACATTTATTTCTTGTATGCAGTGCACAGTGCAACTTGTAAAACGTGCTAGCTAGTTTTTATGTTTCCTTCGGTTGCAATGTGTTTTTCAAGATGTCTGATTCCTCCCCCCTCTCCCCCCCCCTACCTCACGCCCTTGCTTTGAACCTTTATAAACCCCTCTAAGCGCCAATAAAGCGTTTAGTGGTGGAAGTTCAGCGTTTAGTTGAAGTTTAGCGCTTGTGTCCTGCCTTGTCCCGTCATTTTGCGCCATGGAACCTCATGTGAACGACCTGCTAGCTGCAACTATCACCCTTCTAACTTTGAATGAGGCTCACCTTGGGCAACGTGGAGGTATCGAATAACTATTGCAGTGACTTTGCTTCAAACATGAGGCAGGGCGAACAGATAAGCATCACTGGCCACTGCACATGAGCACTAAGCTATTGCAACAGGCGATCACACTCGTGATGTGCAGTGCAAATCTTCGCCTTGACTTCCATCTGTGAGCGTCATGACAGGAAAGAAATCGCGCTTTGGGGCACCTGGCACTGCTGTCCGTCTCCAATAACCTGGTTTCACACAATCCTCCAAGGTTACCACTGCTAATCCACCAGGGATTTTCGTTTTATAAGCCTCGACCAGTTTGCGTGCTCTCCAAGCTCTTTCACCGTGCACTATTTCAGGAATCTCTCTTTACCATATTCCTCTCAGTGTTCGGGTAAGTAAGAGCACGTATTATACTGCAGTGACAGTTTATGCTTTCAGCCGCCTCAAGACATTTGAACGATGTATACCTTTTCAAACGACCGCACAACCCGCAACCCACCGCACTCCTCACAAATGAGTTTCTATGCTTTTCACACACATGACACTGATTTAGTTGACCTGGAAGGTTCAATTGATGTTGCTACATTTGGTAGTTTGCATAGAAGCCCCGTTGTGTTTGGTTTGGTTTATTAGGTTCAACGTTACAAAGCAACTCAGGCCGTGAGAGATGCCGTGGTGAATCGCTCCGGAAATTTCGACTGTCTGGGGTTCTTCATCCTGCACTGACATCGCACATTACACGGGTCTCTAGTGTTTCGCCTCCATCGAAATTCGTCCGCGACGGCCGGGATCGATCGTGCGTCGGTCGGGTCTGCAGTTTCAAGGCACAGATGCTCACCTCACATGAAACGAAGAAATATGTGGTAGAACACTGCGATAAAAGCCTAAAGATCTCGAATTTAAGTGATTAGGCACTGAGAACTTCTCGTGAGATGCTCACTTTTAGTTTGTAACATACTTTGACTGCCATGATGACCTTAAACCTAAAATATGGATTAGCCCCGATTGCAAATCTATTGGGAAGAAAGGAAGCTATTTTTGTGCAATCAATGTCGCTGTTTTGCGAGAATCTTTGCGACAACCGGTAGTTTCCATTAAAAAAAAGACTTATGTGCGCAAGCTTAAGGATACTGACTTCACAACGAACGAAGAAATCGGTGGTAGCTAGAACGTGCTAACAAAAAACTGGCTAAACATTTTCTACAGCGCGCCTTATATTTTCAGCGCGCGAAATCTGCGCATACTGCGAAGACTGGCCTTGGAACTGAAAGCAGTTGCATCGCTACCTGCGTTTACGTTTAACACCTGGCCGGCGCTTCCGGCCGAGGAAAAAAGTGGTTCCTTCCAGAGATAGCCTCGGCAGAAGTTCATATTGGTATAACATGCAAGCGACTCACGGTAGTTTCTTGAAATTCCACTTGCTTTGTATTGTATAGCCACGTGACACCCTCGCTGCACGGTGGATAAGTCAAAGAGCCCTTGTAGGAGTACATGGGGACTTTCGTCTCGTTCCGAAAAAAACCGGCCAGAGACACGCCCTGCACCACACCAAGGCACCCAAGCTGATTAAAAAAAATATGAACTTTAGTATTTGAGCATATTTATGCACAACGAAGAAAAAAAGGTCCGAATTTCTCAATTCAGTCAAGAATGAAATGCATGAAGGATTTTTGACGTGCCCTTTGTTGGGTACAATGTACAACCCCAGACAACCGAAGCAGTTGTACCTAGAATATAATTTTCCAGCCAAAGATTTCAAAATGTGCTCCATATATTTCACTCAAATGACAATAGGCTCCTTGCTGCAAAATAAATAGTTGAAGCTCCTCCATATGCTAGGAAATGCGGCTACAGAACAGCTGAGGCTGCTATAGAGATTCATTACAATAAAGAAGCATGCAGTTTTTTAAAAAAAATCTCAACATTAAGGATCTTGAACTCTAAACTGTCACTTAAGTTATGAGCAGTTTTTTAAAAAAAATCTCAACATTAAGGATCTTGAACTCTAAACTGTCACTTAAGTTATGATTGAAATATAAGGAATAATTCACCTGATCAGATTCCACATAATGTTTTTAAAAAACAAGCCCTGGGAAAGAAGCACGCAATAAGCCTTATGCAAAAGAATTCCACGCTTGCAAAGAGACGCTACCTCAGAACCAATAGGCAAGGAGCCGATTTTTCTTTCATATGGTGATGCGATAGTACGTGTAGCCAGCATGTACTCGCATGTGTTTCAAAGGAACTCTAATAACAGGCTTTATGCTGCTTCATATTTGGCGCTACTAAAGGGTCATGATTTGTAACATAGCAGCCGAGAAATTGGAAGCTATTAATTTTGCTGAGACTTCCACTAAACGTCGACGGTACTGAGGGTAAAATTTACCGCCATGACGCATTTCCATGCACGACTGCTGTTATTGTATTTTAAGTGGGCGAGCCTGAAAGCGAACGATGAATCGAGTCACCGACGTGCCCCGAGGAGTTCTTCTCTTCCTGTAAAAGGAAGAGATTTTATTATTGTTTCTCTCTCCCCCTGTAACTGGGTGCCGCTGAGAAGGCACCCGCTGCTCTGGGGAATCGTCAGATCCCTGCCTTTGTTATGAAGCCTGCTGCACGGCACGTGGGCACAAACGGTGCCATGTTTGCGCTTCTATAGTCCATAGTAGCTAACAGTATTCGGATCCGGGAAGACCGGCGAAGCTGGGGGCGATCCCGCACATTGAGGCGGGGACGACAGCTCTGTCCGCTGTCGCGCCAGGTGCAGCAAGAGGCTCCTCCTCGTCTGAGAGAACGGCGGGCCTATTTCGCGGCCGCACGTGGTCCGTGGTCCACAGCGTTCCTCGTATTTGAAGCGACGAAGATGTTGTGGGATGGCGAACCGTTCCGGCAATCGAAGCTAGGCGTGGACGGATGTTTCGAACAAAGAAGTGCTCGCCGGACGAAAGCAAAGAGCTTTTGCGTACGTTACTAACGCAGCGCATCTTTTGCTTCAATCGCTTGAAGTCCACATACGTTCTTAGGCCGAGGTGCATTCCTTGAGTGGGCGCTTGCAGCTGCCTGTCCATGAGGATCTCAGCGGGTCGGGACCCAGAGAACGCGTGTGGCGTCGTCCTGCAGGAAAGCAGGATCCGCTCGATGTTTGGATATACCCAGGCGCCGCCTTCATTGTCTACTTGACGTTTTCCGCTGCTCCATTCGATGCTGGGTGCAATGGCGGAAACCGGTTTCGCCTGATGCCGTTTTTGCTGAAGAAGTCTGAGAGAACGGCGGGCCTATTTCGCGGCCGCACGTGGTCCGTGGTCCACAGCGTTCCTCGTATTTGAAGCGACGAAGATGTTGTGGGATGGCGAACCGTTCCGGCAATCGAAGCTGGGCGTGGACGGATGTTTTGAACAAAGAAGTGCTCGCCGGACGAAAGCAAAGAGCTTTTGCGTACGTTACTAACGCAGCGCATCTTTTGCTTCAATCGCTTGAAGTCCACATACGTTCTTAGGCCGAGGTGCATTCCTTGAGTGGGCGCTTGCAGCTGCCTGTCCATGAGGATCTCGGCGGGTGGGGACCCAGAGAACGCGTGTGGCGTCGTCCTGCAGGAAAGCAGGATCCGCTCGATGTTTGGATATACCCAGGCGCCGCCTTCATTGTCTACTTGAATGCGGTGCCGTTGTCGGAGACAATGATGTCTGGTATGCCATGCGCGCAAAATATGCTTCGGAGGCATCGAATCATGGCGTCCGCTTAAGTTGCATAAAAGGGAAGCACCTCTACCCATTTAGAGTAGGCATTGGCTAGGCTGAAAAAGTATTGTCTTTGGAATGGACCACCAAACTTGACAAACAGTGTAGACCATGGTTTCTTCGGAAACAGCCACGGATTCATGCTTTCCGTCCCATTCTCTGGTGTCGAAAGATTTTTTAAAATCGCACTTTGTGTGCAATGTTGATGTTGGCCCCTTCTCACCGGATCTGGCTCCGCGCGACTGCTGTCTTTTTCCACACCTGGGTGATTTTCACGAATCAGTTCAAGAACTTTTGCTTGCAGTTCTTCAGGAAAGACTCATGCTCCTCGCCAGACGCAGTTCTCCTGAACAGTAAACTCTGTATGGTTCTTCTGAAATTGTGTCCGATTACCTCCTCTTGGCAGCTCATCTACACTAAGGAGCGCCCGGCGTAGGAAGCACGATTTGTAGCTTTGGCGATGGCGGATGACGAAGTCAAAGATATGAGCATTCAAGCATGAAGATGCCAGTAGGCTTGGGTACTGTACCGGGCTCTGTAGGAGCCTGTAGCCGCGTCAGTGCGTCAGCATTGCTGATGCTGGTGCCAGGGTGGTACACAGGCGTTTATTTGTACGCTAACAGGGTAATTGACCAAGTTATCATACTCGGTGAGAATGGGCTTGTCTTGGCCGAAAAGGCCCAGAAGTGCTTTGTGACCAGTTACAACATCAGAATGTTGGCCCCAGGGATACCGATGAAACTTCGAGGCGCCGAAAATTGAGGCAAGGGCTTCTGTTTATAGCTGACTAATTTTTTTCTCCTCGAATTTGGCTCCTCGATGCGAAATCAATAGGATGTTTCCGTGTTTTGTCTGTGTTCGAGAGTAGCTCCTATTCCTGATGATGAAGTGTTGCAGCTGAGAAAGATTTGCTTGGACGAATCGAAACGATGTAGTACCGACGCAGAAGTCAGTACATCTTAACTTTTTTTGAAAGCTCGATACTCTACACTTACCTACTTCCACAGAGTTTTTGTAAGTAGCAGATTCAAGAGCCGGACAACTGTCGAAATCTTAGGTAGAAAACGCATTGAAGATGCCTGGCGTCTTTGGGACTTGTGGCATTAAGGACAGCTTCTATCTTCCTTGGTGTTGGCCTCACTACATCTGCGTTTATGACATGGCCCACAGTTGCTAGAATGAACATAAATCTAAATTGAGCCTGACGCCTGCTTGCTGTAGACGGTGTGGCACACTGGCCACGTTCTTCAAGTGTTCTGCGTAGTCCATTCCCGTTACCAAGTCGTTATCAAAGTACACGGTGATGTGTCGCATGTCCTGTTGCAAATGTTTTAGTTCTCTCTTGAATATGGCTGGCGCTGAAGCTACTCCGATAGGCCATCTGGTGTCGAAAGATTTTTAAAAATCGCACTTTTGGTGCAATGTTGATGTTGACCCCTTCTCACCGGATCTGGCTCCGCGCGATTGCTTTCTTTTTTTCCACACCTGGGTGATTTTCACGAATCGCGGCAAGGGGATATTTTTCGAGCACTGTGTCACCTTAGTGACATTGAAGTCGCCACATATGCGCACGCGGCCGTCTTAACTGAGCACAGGAACAACTGCGGCTGCCCCACCGGATGTTCTTACTGGTGTAAGTACCCCTTCTCGTTCTATTCTTTGCAACTTTTCTGCGACCTTGTCTTGCATTGCGAAAGCAATTGTTTGCGGTTTGAAGAATTTGGGAACTGGATCTTCCTTGACGACAATTTTGGCTTTCACACCTTTGAATGTTCCTAGTGCCTCTGAAAATACTTCTTTGTAGCACGTCAGCAGCTCCTTAACGCTCGTGATTCAATGTATCTGACGTCATTGAGATGGAGCTGCAGCGCACTAATCCACTTTCGTCCGAGAAAGGTTGGAGACTGGTCCGAAGATAAAAATAAAGGCAGGGTTGCCCCTCTTCGTCCGACCAGGACCGGAACGGTTACCTTTCCCCTACCGGGTGTCATTCTTCCGCAATTACTCTTCAGAATCATGTCTCATGGGTCTACTGACGGTTCAGGTAGCCGATTTTGGAATGTGGCCTCCCCAATTGCGCTGACACTGGCCCCAGTGGCCACCTTCATTCTAAGAGGCCTGCCTGAGCAGCATAGAGCAGCTATCCCCTGCGATAGCAATTTATCGTCTGTTTCATATGCGCTGGGCATGGCACTGTGAACTGGGTGCGCTTCGGCCATACACTGAGCTTGCATTAGTATGCTAAAGTTTTTTCGCCATCTTCATTTCAAACAGGAGCTTGACTTCTGACTCGAACGTTAGGTTTGACTCTTCAGGCAGGTGCCGCTGCATTGGCACGTTATTACAGGCGCAGAGGAGTCTGTCCCTAAGCACGTCAGGAAGGAACGTGCTCTACCTACTCAGTTTGCTGAAAGCTTTTTAAGTGATGCAATTAGTCGCTGACATATTCTTCCGGTTGGCGAGAGCGACTATTGAATTTGAAGCGGCAAGCCCCCCCGGAAGGCATCGCAGTGTAGTGGCCCGAGAGCACGGTGGACATTTCGTCGATGGAGACTTGTTCCGGTGTTTTAGGCGTGAGCAGGCCCCATTTTATGGAGTAGGTACCCTCCAGGCATGCACGTTCCTTGTTCTTAAACACAGCGACTGTGAATTACAAGTCTAACTTTATAAAAACTTTCATGAAAAAGGGGCCTGTGAGATAAAACTTATGTTAAAGCCTTCCTCGAGTGCGAGGCTGGTGTAGTTATCGCAGTCCGTTGACTTGGGAAAGCATATAGGACAGAAAACCAGTTGCGTTAAACGCTTGCAGGATAACTCCCTAGGATGAAAAGACTTATAGGAGGACATTCGTCTATTGCAGGAGCTTCAAATAAGGCAAACTGGGCAGTTGTTCAAAAGCAGGAAATCTTTGAAGCGTGCTTACCTGGACGGTAGGTAATAATGATGAGAGGTGTCATCAATGCGCGTGGCATGTGAGTAGTCGAGGATACATTTACGTCCGATATTACGCGCGGTAGTTGCTCTATCGCGATGGAAAGAAACGCAAACAACGCGGTGCCTACGCGCTACGCTTTTATTTCTTTTTATCGTGATTTAAGCTGGTTGCTAAAAAGCTGCTGTGTTCCCATTTCTTTTCACCGCCCCTGTAGGTTTCAAAAAAACACAGTTTGAAGGCTAGCGCCCGTCCACGCGTCTTTGCATGCGCTGACTCCCATCGTGTTACAATTTTACGATGCACCAAATAGCCCAACGGCATGCTGTATCGCGATCTTATATGTCCCATTTGCAGTGTGCGCGCATTTTAACAGGCTTGATACCTCCTACTTACTCGGCGAAGGGCGCCTGACTTACTGGACCGATGGCGTGCCCAGCAATAGGGTCTGATGTGGTGGTTTTCTAGCCGGAGACTAAAAGCAAAACCTCAAATACTGTCATATATTTTCCCCGCGGTAGGAAATCAGAAGGGGCTCAGTGATTATAAGTTACTCGGTGGTAGTCCTATATTTAAAATAATTTTCCTATACTCGTGTATTCACCCGACTCGTAGCAAAATACTACTAAATATGCACTTCATCAATGTGTGGTCGTCGACAATTGAGCGAATCTCGCTTCTGGTGGCCCCTGCGAATGGGGCATTCCGCCATCTTCCACCGGTCAGCAGCCAAACTTCTTTTGACCAAGAGGAAGATCAAACATGGCGATAAACGATGCAAACACAAAGGACATCTCTTTGCTTGCATCGTTTACTGCCAGGTTTGATCTTGCTGTTGGTCGAGTTAAACGTGGTGTGCAAATATATTAAGTTTAATTTTCTCAGCTTTCAAATTTTCTGCGACCACTCGTCCTTACAGCATTTCAGAATGAAAGCATAAATATTGACACTGAGGAATACAATTATGGTCTCTAGTTTGTTTGTTTTGACTGTTCAATGTGACCGGGATGACTTTACAAGGATGGTAATTGTAATTGGTTAGCAATTTCAACAGATAGCTTAAAATGATATGATATTGTGAAAACTGCATAAAAATTATTGATCGGCCTGGATTGAGCTGTCGGTGTTTAAGGATCGAAAATTATTTTAGGCACAGTGTCCCCCCTTAAGAGGCTAGTGGCTGCTCTACAATAATCACATTAAAAGGCCCCTCTGGATAATTTTTACAAGCCGTCCCTTTACGGCTTGTAAAAATTATTGCTCCCCTGGCATTGACGGCAACGAAGCAACACAGTCCAGAAACAAAGGTACAGACATATACAGAAACAAACAAAATTATAACTTGACATTTTTATTAATGTACGGCGACAAGCTCATGTCATGGTCGGGGAATAAAGACAGTTGTAATGAAACAGTGGAGAAATATCTCTACAAGGTGTTTTGTTTATGTAATGCGTGGTGTGTATTAGGGACATGCAAATTAATAAAACAGCGCCTTCAGGTTCCGGAAATTTAGTTATAAAATATCTGTTTCTGCTTTAATATGTTTATTTAGTAATCGAGGCATGTTTCTCCTAAGACTGTGAAACCCATAGTTCGTGCGGCATTTTAACACTTTTCAACGGTCTGTTGTCCTCGTATTATAAGCCGCGTTGCCTATTTATTCTAAGTACGACATGTCCAAAAACAGCCTTTGATTTTCCTTGACGCGGAGTTTATATTCGCGTAGCAGTTGATAATGATACCTTTTAGTTATTGTAATGACCTTAAGATTTCTGAGGATAAGTTTACTTAAGTGAAACATAGCCAAATTATTAATGCTCCGTAAAATCTTTTTTTTTTAAAAGACTACTGAGGGTTTTCTCTCCATAATGCTAATCCGGTGCGTGTTCCACTAAGAAGCTTAGCCGTGCAGTTTTGTCACAATTTCACAAAGCACTGAACGCATTAAAACGTTTTAAAATCACTACTGCGGAACTTGTTTCATGTAGACGGTCCACGTACGCGAACTCCAGCTCTATGCATCTTTTAGCGTGCATTACCGGGCGAAATAGAAAAAATGACTGAGGCTTTGCTTAGGTTAAGCCTAGTCAGATGCGAAGCTAGTCATATGCGAAGCGACCAAGGAGGCGTCCTCCTTGGTTGCGACGCCTCGCGCGACTGCGCTAGCTGGGGCCCCGTTTCTCCTATGTCGTTACGTCACGCATCACGTGGTCCTCCTTGGTCGCGACGTCTCGCGCGACGGCGCGAGCTGGGCCCCCGTTTATCATCTGCTGTGACGTCACGCACCAGGTGGCCATCCTTGGTCACGACGCCTCGCGCGACGGCGCGAGTTGGGCCCCCGTTTTCCATCTGCTGTGACGTCACGCACCACGTGGTATGACATGGAGGTCACGGAAGGTCAATGGTAACGACACCACCGCGCTCGAGGAGCTGGGTTGGGCTATTTTAGTATGCTTCGCATAAAAACCGTTTAGCGCCATATAGAGCTCAATTAGCTCCTCTGTACGCTCGTCTGAAAGTTGATCTCAGTATGTTCACGGTATACATGCAATTAGAAATACAATTTGTCTAAGCACTGATGCACGACCACTGTTTCTCCACCTGTTTCATACAGCCAACACGTTTTGACGCTGAATGATAAACAATGGAAACTGACATTATGTTTACAGCCAGAGCTGAGAGCCAATACCGGCGATTTATGCACTTAGCATCAGTATCGAATAAAGGTCAGCTAAATAAAAACTAAAAACTATAAAGAAAACGCACGCGAGCATTGTTACTTCGCCTCTTGTTCCTGCGTTTTCCTAGGCCAGCCACAGACGACAGCACTCAACGGGAAGCAAGATTATTGCAGTGCTAACCTCGTGACCTCCACAAGGACCACCTTCCGCGGATTACCAGTATGGGAAGCTGCCAAACTGGTTCAATTCTATTATCATTGGGCTGGGCGCTGTCCAAAATTCCTGCTTAAGGAATGATTCCTGCTTCACGTGATATTACTTGCTGTTCCTCAGCATAAGCCTGCGAATCAAACGCACCTCCAAGTCTGCACGGTTACGCCTGAGTGTGTGGTCAGGAAATACAATGTCCTCGCTCCCGTCTTCATCCTTGATCGTGGCTCGAAAGCGGAAGTGGACTTCTTTCAAGAAGTACTTCTTTGGGTCGTAGAACTCAATCGTGTTGATTGCGATGGTTGCCTTTGAGGGTTCTTCAATAGTCATTCGCACTGCGATTGGGAGACGAGAGAAGACGGGATAAGGCTACAGAAAGAAGCTGCAAACTTTCGCGCACAATTTTTGCGGGGAATAAAATCTCCTCGCACGGCCGGTAAAAAAAAATGCATCCCAACTGCTCAAGTCGACAGGTACGCATGAAGGATGTGAAGGTCAACTTAGATCGTGCGGTTGCACTATTAGCCCGCCTGGTCCGGTCTCAGCAGCCGTATGCAGCAGCGACTGAGTGCAAAAGCTGTGCAAGTGCAACAACACAAGTGGCTGCTAACGCCAATAGCGAATTGGTGTTACCTCCAATTATAGAGATTTGGGGCCGCAGAAGATATGCGGAAGCATTGGAAATATGCCGCCGAAGAAACGGCGAAACGAATCTTTAATAGAAGCCCTGCTCACAGCTTGCTAATCTGAGAGCCCTTCTAGTACCGCTACAACTTATTCGCTTCCATCCAAAGAGGCTGGCGCCAAAAGACACCATATTTCCGGCTGTGTGCACCACGGCACTGTCCACTACTACTACCGGACTAAATTTTATCAAAGCAGAAATTTAAAAGCGTTGTGTCCATAAATGATGTCTCACTGCCAGGAATTCTGGACAAGCGTCTCTAGTTTCTTTGGCGGTCAACAGCCACGTGGCGGATGGCTTTGAACATTTAAAAATAGTGCGCCAATGCACCAGACTTAAGAATTACATTTTTGGCTGGCATTGCAGCGCTATTAGCCGCTATGCGCAATTAGTGGCTTGCTGCAGTCCCAAAGTCCTGGTAATGACGAATTTCTCGTAAAACGTAATTATCCCCACCAAGAAGTGCAGAAAATAGAGGCTCACTGCCAGGGAGGCACTCTAATATGGAATGCACAAAAACACTGCCAGTGCGCACTTACGGAATTTGCCGAATGTCACGTTGAATTTCAAAAGCGCTTGATAGTTGGCTTTCACTGTCATATTGTAGACCCAAGGTAGCCGCACCAAACTTTCTAGATCGATGGGAGACTGTGACGTGCCCGTTCCGCACTTGTTTTCTGGATAGCAAGTTAGGTCCTTCCACGCTGATATATCTGCGTGAACACATGACATTGTCTACACTTTAATCCGACCTACTACCCCGTGCACTTACCGTAATGTCATCGCGTGAGCGTGAAAACCTCACGACAATCTTACACACTAATGACTACTATTAAATGTTAGATCCCATAGCAACCGGCAACAGTTTTTTTACACTTTATTTTATAACGAATAATCCTTGTCTCTACGTCCGGTCCTCCGGCGCACCACAGGACCCTGCGCTCAAAAGAATTCGATAATTTACATAAATTTATTTTAATACCTCTCAATATTGGCTTATATAACCGGCTCCTCGGTTTTCTCGCTGTTCAGTGACCACGGCGCACATTTTTTGATACAGCCGCAGCCGAGTTATTCAGTCATCTCCTGACGCAGCTCCGTCCAATGAACCATTCTCTTGGATGCCTTTTTCGCTATTTTTTTCACTGCTGGACTGCCGTCGCCAATACGTCACATCTTGTGGAAGTTCCGAAAGATGTGCTTGTCACTCACGCCCGATAGGAGGCGCTGAAGCAGCCGAAGCATTCCTCAAGGAGCGAGCACCGGGATGGCCACCGAAGCCGCTCCGACAGACGACGACCTCCTAAGCAGCCGCCACCTTCAAAAGCTTTAACCTGAACACAGCCTTCTCCCGGACCCTACTCGAACCCCGAACAAAAGGCTCGACTCGATGATGACCCCGCTAAAGGCGTTAGCTCAGCTTATCCTCAAGCATCCCCGAACGCTAATGGCTCGTTGCAACACTACGGGCGAGTAGCAGGTCTGCGTATTCAACTGGGACGGTGCTATGAACCTTCAAAACTTTTTCTTTGCACTTGATGGGGTTGCTCGTAGGTACTACGAGAGCCACGAAATCTTCCTGAGGAGATGAGACACATTTAAGAATGAGCTCCTGAGGACTCAATCTGAGGCCGAGGACTCAGGTTGAGGCATGAGACTCGGGCATTCTGAGGACTGGCGCTGGGGAGCCTGTTCTTCAAGAAAAGCGCTAGCTGTAACAATAAGATCCGGACGAAGGAGTGGGGGCATACGTCGAAGAAATGGGGCGTCCGTTTCATCGGGCAAATCCCGAAATAACATAGGGAAAGAAGCAGGGAAATTGCGTAGCCAGAAATATTTCTTGGGGGTATACGCCGGCGGTTAGAAAAGGAAAGAGCCGGCGCGCAAACAATATGTTGATCATTCTTCTTCTTTAATAAAGCAGAAGGGCTAGTTGTGCGGATAAATGCAATATTTACATGAAAATACGAGTTCATACCGGACTCTGAGGACTTGATCCGTAAACGACATTTATTGCGGCAGAGAAAAACAATTGTATAAAAATCTCGGCTATTTCCACTACTTTTCACATTATATTGTCACGGACGCCGGTAGAACGTTCTATTGCTGGCAGAACAGTACCTGGTGAGGACATTCGGCAGAGCGCACCCTTACAAAAATTGATATCAACTACCTTTAGAATTTGTATTAACACTCTATTGACTCTAGTAACCTTGTATTAACTTTTACATTCTATCAACAATTGTTCATACAACGTTGGTAGAAGTTACTTCTTTGTATGTACTCCTGTCAATAGAAAGTTACTAGAAAATAATTTTTACATTTTATGCACCTTTGTTAATGCAATGTTGGTAGACTGTTACTTCTTTGTATTTACTCCTGTCAATAGAAAGTTACTAGAAAATCTGGGTACAGTTTGACACATCGAGAGAAATAAATGAACAAACTGCATTGTGTTCGAGGTGATTAACACTATGTAGTTCGCATAATCGTGACGACATCTTGCCTGATTGCATGGTGGAATCTGTTGCAGCTAGACAACAATTTCACTATATCGAAAAGCGACCAACATTTTTCGCAGGAAATGCGTTTGGAATAAAATCACGATATGGGAAAACGTTTTAATACAGAAGATATATTCCATTTTAATACTTCATGTACTTTACGGACTGCTGTGAGCAGAAATACTCTAGAAACTGACAAAACATTTTTGCTCATGCGAATAGTTGCCTCAAATCATGTACAGTGGGCGAACACTTCAAATCTATTAAAACAACCTTGAACACGCAACAAACATTACAGCCACATTCTCTTAGCCGAGCATATTCTATTAACATTCGTTGACAGGAAGTTCATAGAACTTCCTTACTGCTTTCTATGTACTGCTGTCAGTAGAAACATACTAGACACCGACAGAACGTTTTATCATGGGAATAAATGCCTAAATTAATTAAGTACTCTAGCCTAACATGTCAAAGCAACTAAAGCAACCTTGAACACGAAACAAACATTTGCAGTCACATTTTCTTAGCCGGGCATATATTATCAACATTTGTTGATAGAAAGTTCATACAATTTTATTACTGCTTATATGCTGTCAATAGAAATATACTACAAACCGAGAAAGCATTTTGGTGATGCGAATAAAAGCCTTAAGTAATCAAGTACTGTAGCCGACAACTTCAAAGCGGCAACTAAACTAACCTTGAAGACGAAACAAAACTTTGCAATCACATTCTGATAGCCGAGCACACTGTCGTTTTTTAGAAATTTCAGTCCAATTTTTTCAGTACTAGCCTTACTGCTTTCGCATTCTCGAGTGCGGGAAAAAGGGCAAAGTTGATAACAGAACATTCATCCCGAAATTCAGAAATGCGCCCTGAATCGAAGATATTTAGTGACACTTTTTCATTGTATGAAGTATTGAACGAAAAAAGTTACCAGCAAACAAAATAATTTTGGTACAAAGTGAATGAATTCATAGAATACTCAAGTATTATTGCCTCGCACTTCAAGGAAGTTAAAAACTTTCGAAGCAAAAATAGGAGTTAGTGGCATATTGAGTTACATAAGCGCAATGATGACTTCGTTCCAGCGAATTAGTTTCAGTGATGGCTTCTTCCACACGAAAACAATGCTTTCTGCTTCGTATTCGGCCTTAAATTCTGTACTCAGGCAGTCATTAATCAGATTTAACATTTCAGAACTAACAAAGAGTTTCAGCAGAGCTGTACAACCACTCTGCCAATTCGATAACACGATGGTGTTGCTATTGTTGCAATTCTTGATAGGTCATATTTTAACGTGCAGTCGAACAGTAATGCACCGTACGACGGTGCTAAAACACACTAGTGGTAAGAGCGTTTCGCTCTGAGGTTTCAGAGGGATTATTGTTGCGAGCTAGAAAAAAATTCAAGTTTAGCATTGCACCGATGTGTTTCCACACTCATCGAATGACACGTTCTCGCTAGCTCAAAAGGCGCCCAATTATATCGCCAGCTTCAGGAGAACTCCTTCCTGAGCGTCCACCGCAAGCACACTTTCTTCCCCTCACAATAACCTGCACACTGCCCGCCATGCAAAAGTGCCCGGTACACTTTATGCCACTCCACGTGGGAGCGCCGAATTTAAACCCTCTCACTACCCTCCTCCTCGAGCGACCAGCAATGGCTGATCGCAATGGACTGAAAACCCCGCGCGAAAAGGGCCGATCCGCTTCGCGCTCTGAGTAAATTCTGTGTAACGTGTGCAGGCTTACAGCTTCGAGAACTCAAGCTGCTTCGTTCCTCAGCGACTCTGCATGCGAAATTTCGCGCAAGGCAATATTAATTTTTATTCATGTTCGGCGACCGATACTATAAAGAGAAGTATAGAGAAACAAAACAGGTAACAGCGGCCTGCTGTACTCAACTCCGGTAACAAGGGCTTTGCATGAGGAAGGTGCACGGCAATTGGAGCACTTTAAGCCCTCATTCTTGACTTGTTACATTTTTCACTAGTACTGAGCCACAGAGGAGCTTCCAGTATGGAAAAAGCTAGGGTCAGAGCAGCCCCCGCTTTGAGCACCGCTAAAGCACCTGCGAAGTGCCTCTTCTGTATCTTCACTTGCATCTCCTTCAACGCAAACAAGGTACGAAGCTGTGGCGAGGGAAAACGTGGCGATAGCTGTATTTTCTATCTTCCCGTAATCAATGACTAAGAAACCCTGGAATAAAGTGTTGGGTTTTAACGTACTCATAGCGAGCAGACGCGCGAAAACGTGTTCATTCTTCGCCTTTTTTTACTGGCATCAGCGGACGTGAGGCCGAACAGAGGACCGCGAAAGGCAGAGGCAAAAATCAATCACGGTAGCACACAAAAATACTACGTTAGCGCAACTGTCGGCGCGGCTCGCTCGAGCTAAGAGTGCAAGGTGTCCAGTGGCGTGATATAAACACACACAAAAGAGAGGCGATGCTGCAGCGCGGCCTTGAAAGTTTCGCATGTCACGCTAGAGCGGCGTGCGAACGCTAGCGTCCCCAAGGCACACAGACGTACTTACACTAAATGGCATGAGCCAAGCCGTGTACACTAAGCGACACAATATGAGAAAATCAAAACCGAAACCATTAGCGTTGGCCCATATCATCATCATTCCTGATTCTGCAACGCAGTTACGGGGAGCTCGGTTATAGTCTGAGAACTAAATATTTAGTGCGGCCATGTAGTGGCTCCGGCTTCCCGCATGAGCCCAGCTGCATCGCCTGTAGCTGCCCGCCTCTGCAAGCTTTCGTTCGCAGCGCCGCCAGAAGCAGATGGTTGTGAATAGTTGCATTTTTTCGCCTCAATTATTATCAATTTAATGACTTTGTAATTGAAACAAAATATTTTGTCATTTAATGCACAATTATTTGACAAAAAGGGCTTTTTCAATGCTCTTTTTAAAGTGTGTAACAATAGGCGAACTTAGCGCCCCCTTTCCGTTCGCTGGCGGCGGATTGCACGTTCCATGTTGGCCGCTCGCTACACTACCTCTTTTAGTACGCTGAAACGAGTGTTTGTTGACGGAGTGCGACGGTTGTGAAGTTGTGGGTGCCTTTCTTCGGTTTGTTTGTGTTGAATGTGCGGCCTCGTTAGTGTTGTGATAGTGTGACTGAACTCGGAAGGTGACAGTTGGCTCCAGTGCTGCGGAAGACGTTCTTACGCGCATGCAGTGCTCAAAAACTGCTCTGACGTACTGCACCCAACCACGCCGAGAGCGGCCGGCGCCCGATGCCCGATGCCCGATAGAAACGGCTTGCCGCGAACGTTGACGAATGTAAGTACAGGACTGGAAAGTGACTTCTGCGATGTGTCGGGGGGATGCTTGAGGGCTGCGAATGCATTTGGGTTGGTCTTCCCGTGTTGTTCGCAGTGAGATGCAAAATGCGAGCACCACGCGATCGTTTGCAGAGAGAAGGTGTTCTGACACGCTCGCTTGCCAACTATGCAACTTTTAACCCGCCGCCTTGCGCTCTTTGCGTCAGCTACTCGGCGGAGAAGTTATGTGATAGAATTTGGTTGCACACTGAGAACCACGACCGGCTTTATCGGTCGTGCTGACAACTATGGGGTGCTGCTTGATTCGTCATTCCGACTGAACAGGAGCAGTGCGTGAAAAGGAGACCATAAGAACGAAAAGTGCTTGTATCGGCATGCGTCTTTTGATTCTGCTGTCTGAGTGTTTACTGGATATGGAGCATTGCCCGTTCCACATCTCATTCACGTCAAGTGCTGTAGTTCTTAATACCTGTGGTCAACGTAACGACGATTAAAAATAGCAGAACCATTCCTTTGCAGTGCAGCTGAGGTAATCGCACAGTGGAAAGTTTGTAGTCATTTTATTTTAATTACATTCAGTACATTCATGTCATTCCCATATTTTCAGCCCGAAGTGATAAATTATAACGTGATTCGCGAATAATAGCTCTAAGAAAAGTATGACTAGCTTTGTAAACCATTTTTATGCAAACTATAGGAGGCGTAGGCAAATTAATCGTTAGCCTCCACTCCTGAACACATTGCACTGAACAGCTGGAGGTTGCAATGGGATGTGGCTTCTGTGATGATGTTTATGAAAGCATGGCTCTAATACAGCCTTTCTTCAAATGTGCCAGCAGTCAAGCTCTGTACGGCTGCTCCACCGGTATCATCACGCTACCTTTGCACCAGCTTTCATCTGTCATCGAGCCAGTGCTAGCTCAACCGGAGGCAAATGACATCAAGACCTGCTGGTGCAGCCTGTCAGCCATTGGCACTGGATATCAAGCATGTGCCACTTGTAAAAGGATAGGTGCACGAGTGGGTATTTTTTCCTTGTGTTTTTTAGCCTGTCAAGAGTCTTCTGGTCCAGGCTCCCCCTTTCTTTCATTTTTTTTTCATCTTTTAAAAGAGGACCAAGAGAAAGGGAAAAGATATTGCGGGCGTCATGAAAGCACTCCCCCAGTCAAGCGCATGGTGTTATAGTGTGAAATGCTGTTTTATAGTTTTTCCCTCATGCCTCTCGTGCTTGGGAATCTTGATCATAGTATAGACCAAATTAAAACAATTATCTGCTTCATGACCTTTATACAGTAATCTAAAAACAGCAAATAAATTTTATAGGTTTACTTCAGCAGTACCTACCTCTTACAAGGTATGGCATGTTTGAAGTGAACCAGTGGTGTGGTAACTGTATGCCAGGCATAGCCTAACAGGCATAATTACATATTTGAATATTAGCGTTCAAGTGGAGCATTCTGCTTTAGAACATAAGTGTTGCTAGCATCAATAATTGATAACTTACCAGATTATCCTTGCATTACATGAAACCCTGTAAAGCTTATATTGAAGCTGTACAGAAGAAAGGTGCTTATTCCATATGTCATGAGCATTGCTGAGGTTTTCTTTCACACTCCTTTTGTCACACCCGACTGCACTGTACAGTTGAAATGCATTTGGAATTGAGTATTGGTGCATTGTTATTTTTATTCATGCCGAAGTTCAGTTACTGGTTCCATTACACTAGCTGAGCTTAAGTCAACAAATATTGCTGTGACCTTAACATGACCCCTTGCTGTACTTGAAACAATGCGTTTGATGTTGCCTCTCTCCCGTGCCATCAAAGTTTGTAATAAGCTGTGTAAAGAACTTAATTTACTTTCTCAAGGTATTTATTGCTGCAATTAGTAACAGGTAATTTCCTAAAGAACAACCTAAGTACTCCTTTGGAACACTTGTTTGCTTGTTTCCCCTTAAACAGATATGAGCAGGCCTCAGCACTGGAGGGATGTGCTGTGGGACAAATAAAAAACTACCAGTCCAGCTGCTCCCTTAGGGGCACGTTGCTGAGGCTTTTATCGCTTGTAGTTCTATGCATCTTTACTTACAAGTGTTGTATCTGACGCAGTGTGTGCCTTAATATTTTGATTCATTTGCTTTAGAGTGTGCCACTCTTCCCCTGAGAACTTGCTTACCTCTGTACTCTTTGTTCACACATTTTCCCCTCACACCTGGCATAGCTCCAAATGATGCTACATTATCTACAAGCTGGTAAAGAAAATGAACAGCAAGTAAAGTTAAGTTACTCCCTCCTAGCCGCTCTAAGGGAAAGAAACATATGCGTTATATTGCAATGTGTTTGTGCCATCACTTTTGAAAACAAAAGCTGCCTGAATTTTTGTACAGACAAATCAGAAACACAAAACAATTTTCATATTTGATGGCCTGCATCTTATCTTCACATGACTGGAATGGCTAAATATCTTTGTGGTAGCCTAATTAGGCGTAACACGTTAATGTCAGTTCCTGTGAATATCATTCAGTCTTTGAATGGGGGGGCAGAATTGAACACAACAGCATGTTATAGCTTTTTCTTGTTCAAGGAAGCATTGCATTTAGCTCTAGTCTTGTGACTGCTGCTTATGCTATTACTCACCAGCCTTATCAAACTCACTCGGAGTGCTGAATTTTAGTACACATTTAACTGATTATTGCATCTCTGTGTTTGATTCTATTAGAAGTTACTATAAATGTGTGCGTTGAATGTTTTCTTTTGCAGTTCTCTTGCTGCTGCATTCCGCCATGGAGGAGGCTACCTGTTAATTGGTGCACACGTCTCATCACTAAGACGCTACCTCTTCCGCTGGTGATGCAGACAAGTAACGACAGGGTTAATTGGAGAGACATGAGAGAGGCCTTTTGCCCTGCAGTGGGCGTAGTCGGGATGATGATGATGATGAACAAGCAGGCTGCCTGATATTGAGGACTAGTGTGAGGATAGTGCACCAACAAAGTTGCTTAAGAATTTCTGTGCTGCTGTATGTTTATTAAAATCAGCTCATAGCTTGATATCTACATCCATGTGGACATTTAGCATATGCTTGGCATCCTGTTTGACTTTTAATTGACTAGTGTTTGCAGCCTTTAATGTTGGTCTTAAGACAGCGTAAGCATTGTTTCACTGTGTGGGATTTTTTAGCTCTTTTGGAGAGGTGTGTGTGTATGCATGCACCATTTTTTCCACGGGTTTGTTATGTGGCTCATGGAACCTTCATGTTACAGAAGAATTTTTTTCATTTCTCTGTTGTACAGGAAAGTGAGCAGTATTTCTATGCACCAGGCGTTTCTGGGAAGCATAAATAGTTTTCAAAAATATGGCGTTTGCTGCATAGTATTACCAGTGTTAGCAGACACCAAAAAGGTGGTGAGGTGTATTTAGTAAGCTGGTTAACTAATTTCTGATAATTAACTTTTTAACTAACGCAGGTTTGCAACTGGTTGCAGTTAGAGACTTTTAGCCTGTCGTGAGTAGTAGCCATATCAGTTTTTAGAATGTACAAAACATTACTTTCGCCGCTGTGGCTCGACAAAATTTGGCTGCATCGTGCGAAAATACATGCGCTTTTGAAAGCACACAGGGAGAGCAACCCCTCCAGTTCATGTAACTGCTACAAATATCTAATTGCAACTAGACGCCTAACTCTGATAGTTAAAAAGTTCATTAATAAAAATTAGTTAACCAGCTTATAAGGTAAGACGATTCACCAGTTTTCTGGTGCCTGCCAACACTGGTAATACTATGCTGAAAAAGCTATATATTCATCTCAAAATACCTGTTTTTTTGAAAATTACTTAGTCTTCCCTGAAACCCCTCGTATATATGTAAGAAAAACCTAACGGTATTTAATTCGCGACGTTTTGGTTGGGGGGCCAGCCGTTTTCAAGCGTACTACAGCATTTGAAGCACACAGCTTTTATTTTGAATGCTTTACTATACTAGAAAAAGGCTGGACCTCTAGCCGAAACATCGTGAATTAAAACCTGTTATGTTTTTCAATTTCTTTCTGTCAGTCATTGTTACTAAGAGGGAACTGAGGGGAACTGTGCCGAAGGCAATATTCTGTTCCTCTATTGTTCTCCATAAAATATTTTGATGCATCATGCATATCTTCTAGCGCGTAGGTACACTTGTGCACAATAAATGTAATAATTTCCATTTGGCTTCTATTATTCTTTAAGCAGTCCAGGATACAGTGTTCACAAAATGATTTTGAAGTGATAACACTATGTTGGTAAAAGTGTTGTACTGTGTAGTTAAGACACACTTTTCCGAACGTTGATGTAGGAATTATACTTTCTTCGTACTTGAGTCTTTTGAATAACGACGGCCAATTGTCGGAAGACCGTTGATAGGGTGTTGGTAGACATTGTCGGTATGTGGTTGATAAGAAGTGTAAAGACTTTCTATGTACTTGAGTCTTTTGGATAACGATGGCTAATTGTCGGAAGACCGTTGATAGGGTGTTGGTAGACATGGTCGGTAAGGGGCCTCAGAATTGCTTAAAAAAATAAAAGCAGTTTTGATTTTCGATGCAGTTCCTGAACATTTGAGAAAACTCGAAAGACGGAAAAGTAAGCTGACGTGAGAATTAAAATTAAATATAGTGCCACATGTCATGCAATAGCGAAATAGAGTGACTTTTCTGCTTAACTTGCGATTTCGATTAAAAAGCCCCCCCCCCCCTCCCCCCTACGTACATCAGCCTTCCGAGAATTCACAGAAAACGCAGATACAGCAGAACATTAATCAATAAGACTTCTGTAAATTCTTATAAAAGCGGAACATTATCGAAAGTCGTCCGTTTACCTCCGCGACCATAAAATCGTCAGCGGGGAGGGGGGGGGGGGTGTATGCAGCGCGCACGAAATTTAGGGCCATGTTTTTACACTGAATGGGGTGTTTCAAAACGCCCTGATGCAGCGTGTCAAAGAGCAACTTTCTGCCAGACTCGAGCGTGATCCCCCGACGACCGTCGGACATCTCCGGGAAGCAAACACTATAGAGATGGCGCTGAATGTTCAGAGAAGCCCATGAAACCTTTAAACTTTGTACGCCGCATTCCACCCGCCAGCATCTGCTGGTAACTCCAACTAATAACTGTGCTGTTTGCTGCCGACAGCAGCGGTGCCTCACGTCCCAACACTGAAGGGTGCTATCCCTCAATAACAGCAGACAGGCTTCACGCATGACGGCTCTTGCCCAAGAAACCAAGCCCATGACCTACGGTGCCCGGGTACCTGCCAAAGGGGTCCCGTAAGCCAACCCCAGGAGCCTTATGTGCCACTAGGAGGACATCAGCCGCCCATCAACCCTGCAATGCTTTGTGAATCTCCGCCAAGCGAATTGTAGGTATGGAGGACCCCCCCCCCCCCCTTCCCCACCGAGAACCGCCTACTCTGCTATTACTGCAATGAAGCCGGCCACATTCTTCGTCACTAGTCGTACAGTCGTATCAAACCTCGTGGCTTTTTTAGAGCGCAGCTCTTTGGCGTCCGTTCCTGGGTTTCGCGTCGTCGTCGGCGTCGGCGTTGTCGTCGGCCTCGTAACCAGCTCCGCCCCCCTTTCATCCCCCCAGCGCTATCGGCGTCAGCGGCATCAGTCAGTCGCTGCTATCTATTCCCTCCTCCCTTTATCGTGTTGTCCGCTTGCTGCGCGCGCTTCTGCCCCCATCGTTTGCCGCTGGGTGTACACGCCGCCCCCCTCCCCCCTCTTCCTGCGAGTCTCCGGTTGTCAAAGCGCCGGCTCGAACTTAATTCCTTTCTTCGCTCCTCCTCCAATGCAACCCCTGTGCGGTGGCATTCAGAGCCAGATCGGTGGCGGCGGATCTGTATATGTGCACCGCCCGAGCCGAAATTGCGAATACGTGTGAAAAATAAAAAAAAAAATTCTGTGATAGCGCATACATGTGTTGCTCGATTTCTTTGCCTCAATCTATCGAAAAGGTGAAACAGCTTATTTGCTGCGCTCAAATTTCGCATTAGGAAGTAACGTAATCGTCGGTAATTTTTTTGGCACTCTGCGACTACGCCCCGGCCAGCAACCACGGAAAAATGTCTAGGCAAGCCTGGTACCGTAGCTCTACTCAGCAACACGTGTCCGTATCTTGCACACGGCTGCCCGGCTGTGCGAAAACTGTCATCAATGCAGCACAAATGGACGACGATTTTGAATGTTCTGCGAGAGTGATTACATTCGCAGACAGTTCAAATTTTGATGTTCCTATAAGCTTCTTTGCCTTTTCCGTTTCGAACAGCACGTTTCTGTATTTTTCTGTGCGTATGTGTGTTTCATTTTATGCCGCATATGCAGCTGAGGGCATCATGTGTAAGGTAGGGTTGATAAAAGCAAAGCAGCCTTTCAATGTGCGGTAAAGGAGTAGAGCTTTTCTTAAAATATAGTGAGATGCTGTTTTCGTAATTTTTACAAGCTTTCTGCAAGAAAAGAAGTGTTTACTGTAAGCCCACACAAAGGTCACAAAAAGTCTCTGCTTATTTCACGAGTGTAAGGCATGAGTAAGGGGCGCATGTGCGATCCTCAGGCGACAACTTTCAAAAAGGCGTTACGGTGTTTTCACCATTTACATCCCACCAGTGTCAGGTTTACCAGGGGCAGTTTGATTTCATTAATCCTAGGAGACCTGCTGCATTCGACTCCGTCGCTTTGACCTTCAACCGCTCCGGAGGTCCGCAGGCATGACCATGTGACCAGCCACGTCATTGGCCGCAGTGGTTCCGCCACCACCACGCGAGCTCTGTCCGTCGCCGAAGCTGGAGCCGCCGCGCATGCTCTCACGCGCTGTCAGACCACGTGATTCGTCGGGAGCTCGTCCGCAAATTCAAGAGGAGCCCACCACTCGCGTACGCAGTTCGCGGCATCAGGGCGAAGCCGGGCTATCATGGAACGTTACGCAGGAGACTTTGCAACGTTGTTAGTAAACGACATCTGAACACCCCGCGCATATCACCTGCTTTCGTTTGGTATAACTAGGTTTAAATGAGCTAAACCTTTAGTTTTATTTTTATGCGATACAGTATAGAGCTTGTTCTGCCGAAAGCCGTCGACGTTGTATTAGTAGTCGGCACCGCGCTTCGGAAATCATCGGGAGCTGCGTAAAAATTGCTGCAGAATGTTCACGATATTGTCATACGATTCCGCGTTGCGTGCCCCATAAACGTACAAGTTAGAGCCTAGCTCCTGACAGGGATTCGAACCGGCGACCTATATTTGAGGGAACCGGTGACCTATAATTCCGGGCTGCGGAACAAGAACTGTATAATGCGCGGTTCAGGTGCCCACTAAGATGAGTGACTTACTGCATCATTTCCTTTCCTAAAAAAAGCAATTTTAGATTTTTCCAATAGGCAAAGCGTCGCGCCGAACGGGCGCTGGCGTTCAGAGGCCGCCCTGGAAGCGCTGCAACACGCTTTCGTGTTTCACTCCTAAAGGCCAAGCTTAAGCGTCCTGCATGTTTTTTGTTTTACTATCTACGTGCGGTGCTGTTAGCATGTTCGGTTGGTCTATTAGTCCGCCTGTCTGTTGTTCGCAGTGATAAGCGCCCGCCGGAGCTGAATTTGTTTGTTTGTTTACTGATACTGTTAACCCCATTGAAAGGTGATTACAGGAGTGGTAGGAAAAAAAGAGAGCAAAAATACCAACAAATCTGTCATCAAGCGCATTGTACACGTAACAAATCATTAAACAGGACCAGAGAAGGTTACACAGTGCCCTATTACATTGTAGAAGAGAGCAACAAAAAACATAATCACGCACACTCAAGAGTATCTACACAGTAAAACACTCAATAAATACACGAAACACAATACACGGACTTAACCCAGTCATGTTAGCACAGCGCGCTCCCGGAATACATAAAAGAGTCTAAATTAACGAAAAATGCACTGAGCGAACAAGATTGAACTACGGAATCGGGAAGCATGTTGCATTCTTTTATTGATCTGGGGAAAAAAGTATATTTAAATGCATCGTTACGAGTTACTGGAGGCGGAATATACATGCTATGGCGATGTCTAGATGATTCATTAGAACGAATGTCGAAATAATCGGTCCTATTGATTTTAATTGCGTTACTGATAATAAGGAACATAAACTTGAGCCTGTCGAATTTCGTCCTTAATTCTAACTTGGGAAGGTCTGCAATGTGACACAGCTCTGAGGGGGAGTGAACTCGGCGCTATTTATTAAATATGAATCGAGAGGCTAACCTCGGTACTCTGTAAATTTACTGTACTCCTGATTGCTTGGCGTTTAAGACAACTCTGTACATGAGCCACCCTGCAATATTACCTGTGAAATCCCATTCAGGTGTGCAGGTACCTGGACTGGGGGCCTTGGTGGGTATTGTGGCCGCGACGGTCGGCTCTTCAGTCCCATTTTTGTCTTCTGGCTTTTCTTGTTCTGCGCCAGAAGCGAAGATAACGCACCCGCTTTGTCATGCGTGCTATGGATTATCACGCCTGGGCTACACAGTACTGCGCCAACAAAAGCATAAACGTACGACACGCTGCGTCCGGTATTCTATATATAGTCTACGCTCCGTCGTCTTCCTTAACTTGAAGAGGGCCGGCGGGACCCGCTTTCAAGTTAACAACTAAAACTGTTCTGCCTTTGGTACTTAACTCGGTAGAAGCAGATTTCGAGCCACAGCAAGATGCGGAGCTTCTGTTTAACTTGAAATCAGCTTTTGCGAGTTAATAATCCTTAACAGTTAACTTGAGAGGAAGCGCCCTCTGAAGTTAATATATTGTCGGTTGCCAATCGAGAGGGTGGGGGGGTGCAATGCAGCAGCCGCGCAGCGCCCGCGCAGGAGAGAAACGAGTTAGTACATTCAGCAAGCTTCATAGAGTGCGCTTTTCATGTCCAGGGCGTTTACTTACGTTTCCTGTCGAGAAAAGGACTAACACGGTCGCGATGGAGGTCGAACCCTCCACATGCATTATCACTAGCGACATATAGAGGTGACATTAGATTATGACGTAACTTGAGCATGCTGTAATTCTTGTAGCTCATCCTGGCCGTGGACTGATGCGACGAGTAGCTGACTCCATAGCTGTAAAAGTACAATATATGTACTACAGTAAGCGCAGTTTAGTTTTAAGTTATATAGCAGCAATTCTAAACAAAAAAAAAGAATTCAGCAACACATGTACGGCTTATATCTTTCTGAAATTGCATTTTTTTTCTCTCTTAATAGAAGTTTTGCTTTCCCGCACAATGCGGTAGTGCGGAACATGAGTGCACCGCCGCCACTGAAGAATACCCACCAGGAGCTCTGTCAAAGGTGCCGGTTTCTTGCAGTATGGTTTTCAAACTTGAGGCCGTTCTATAAAAATAGAACAGTGCAACCTATTTAGCATTTCAACTAAATAACGCCTTTGAAAGCTGCCGAAGAATCCGCGCGAAAATGTGTGTGAGGGACGTAATGCTTCGGTTTGATTCTGAACATGCACAGACTCGCGTACCACAGGTATGTTTTTGCATTTCGCCTCATCTAAATGCGCCTACCGGGGCAGGGATTCTATTCGATTTGTAGGGTGTTATGTTGGGAATGCCTTAGCATGGCAACGGTACAGTGTATAACGGTACGGTGTCTTCGAGCGTTCCAAATCGACGTAGGGCTATGAGAGACACCGTAATGGATGACGCCGTAATATTTGCGACCACCTGGAAAACCGCACTCCAAATGCATAAATAGCATAGCATATATGAGGTTGACAGCAAATAGAAGCGTTACCAGTCAGCATCAACGGTGCATGCTGCCAGTGAAACTATGAAAGATAAGCCAGATTTGTGCTCGAAAATAAAAATACTTACAATGCATTAACCCTTGTTATTGGTAAGCTACGCAAAAACTGCTCTGTAAAGGCACCGAGCGATAAACAGATTGGATTTGCCAGTGCTGCGGCATATACAAGTATATGCAAATGGTGCATGCTGTGCGAACGATGACTATGCTTGAGCCAGGTGTAACACGTTAACAGTATACAGAGAATTGTGAATGGTGCATGTTGTTCGCTTAATAAAAAATAATATGTTAACAGTACAAGATTAAACAGTTGCCATATTAGTATAAATTAATAGAAGATTGATTTTAGCAGCCGCCGGAATACCAACCATGATGTGTCAGTGAAAGCTGCGCAACAAGCATTTTCAAACTTCAGGCCGTTCTGTAAATAGAATAGTAAAAGTAATTCAAGGAATAATCCGACAAACATTCCCCATACGCGTGGAGTAACATCACTGGGAAGCTAGATACGGAAAAATACGCGAGGCAGTGCAGGCAGGTTGAACAGCCAGTGTCTCTCAAAGAAAATTTCAGCTAACAAACTAATTTTCGTTAAAAATACCCCGTTTCTCTATGTAAATCTCCAAACCCGTTTAAACCACCTAAGATGACAAAAGCTGGCAGTTTTTCGAAGACCTACCCATTATCAGTGATGGAAGTTGATGAACCTTTGCGCTAGCTTTGGAATAAATTTAAGAAAAATGTATTGGTTTTCGTGAAGAAGTGTTCTCTTTCTCGTTATACCTGCGCCCATGTACCTACCTAATATCGCACAGGGTAACCGACAAGTGCAAAACTGAGAAATATGTAAGAAAGGGAAATGGCGCAGTAATCTGAAACAACTCGTTAGACACCCGAACGGCGCCTTAACGGAAGAGATAGAAGGTGAAAGTGAAAGAAGAAACATATGTCGTAGGCAGATATTTTTGCAGCTGCAGCAATTCGTACCCTGCTGGCCTCGTTTCGATGAGGGCGAAACGCAGAAGGCGGCCATGTTTTGTTGTTGCGAATGAAAGGAGGAGGAAGAGGAAATAGCACGGTACTTCCCACTGGCTCGTGCTCAGCCACAACCGCTGCCACATGCAGGTAGAGCAGAGTTTAAATATATGAGAGGAAAGAGAAAACAGGCGCGCGTAGCAACAACCGCGTTCGCAGAAGCGGCGACACCGGCTGTGACAGATACCCCTATCAGTTTTCTTCCTCAAGCTCCCGTGTGTGAAGCGATGTCTGTGCATGTGAAGAGATCCCTAGCTAGTCGACAGCATTCAGGATCGCTCCGCAGCGGATTCCCTTATCTTGTATTTGTACAAAGTGTATATCGCTGCACAACCCCATTCATTTCTTACTATCGCTTCCCCATTCTTTCCCTCTCCTTGTTCTTTTATTCCCGCTATAAATAGTCGCAGCCCAGGTGCTTCAGGTTTTGATGAACGATGCTGCGGCTAGGAAAATCTTTCTTCCATTTTTAATTTTATTAATGAATAACCGCTAACAACAACAAAATAACGGCACCTCGTTCATGCTTTCTTCTTTCACTCCGTCCTTTATTCCTTTCTGCGCCGCTGTTCTGCTTTCGATCTAGATGTTTTTTTGTCAATTAAGGGGAACAAATCTTCAGGCAACAAGTATCTTCGGAAGGTGATTCCAAACATGGAATTTAATTTCATGTAAAACAAATTGTGCGCTTTTGCTGTATGTTATACATATGATTGAAGAGAAATTTTAAGTATGCTCGTTGCAGGAAATTCGGCGAATGTATTCCACCGTCCTTCCTTTCACTGAAGTTGGGTTAAACGTTTTTTAATCTACCACTGGAGGAACAGGGCGTGGTGATCTACGTTAACTCTCCGGTGGAAGCGTCTCCGCCAGCCACGCCGCTGAGTTAAGCCTCGCCTCAACAAGGCGAGCCTAACCGCCACGCTGATCTACTGAAGGGCAGTACAACTACCCCCAACAGCCATGGAGATGCAAGCCCAGGGGCGAAGACCTTGAACGAAGTGAGTGGACTATGATACTCCGTGCGTACGAGGGTGGAATCAAACGCGGAAACACCGGCCGTATTCCCGCAAGCAGCGTCTGTTGCAGCTAAGAATACCACGTCGGCTGCCCCTCCGATTTGAAGTCGACATAAAGGCCTCAACAACAGCTGTGCGTGAGGAAAATCGGAGAGTTGAAATGTCCTCTGTGATTTATAGTGTTCGGTACACTCGTTGCATGTGGCTATCTATCTTTTAATCTTCTCTATTCGCGTTGCTGTACTACCCCTCGGCACTACAGATCCCGAGCGAGCCCGTGCGCAGCCTCGTTGCCGGGAACAATTTCCTGCGCAGTCGTCCACATTACGGATTTTTCGCTATTAATTAGGTTCATTTTAAAGATGCGCATGGCTTCCTCTGAAATTATACATTTTTCGATATTTCATGCGGCTGTTTAGCTCTCGCTAATATTTGTATGCGGTCGGGTACTGACGTTGAGCGAGCGCCATTGGAGCTTAGGCCGTTGACCCATTGGCTCCATTTACCACTGCCGATACTGCCGCTCTATGCTTCCCGCTTGTTACCCGTTACTTCCGCCGTGTAGTTGCGTTTGGTCCGTTTCCGTGAATGAACATTCCTAAATTCTAAATTCATCCACTGTCGGGACGGCCTTGCTTTCTACATCGATTTTTACGTTTACGTCTTCTTCCCGGGGCTATAGACGAAAAAATTCCGATTTTTCCGGGGAGTATGTTAATGATAGACCTATGCCTGCGGCGTACCTGGCTACTGTGTCTGCGGCAGCTTGCAGCATTTGTTCCATCTCCGCGTCGCTACCTTTGTTTATCCAGAAGTTTATATCGCCCGCGTACCTGCTGAACAATAAGACTTGAATTCAATGCAGAAATGAGGAGTGCACCCAATTCTGAATCAAATAGAAACGAGGATAGGAAAGATCTCTGAGGGGTGCCCTTGATCGCTAGTTTTGTCTTGGGGGATTCGAAATTTCTGAATTTCATGACTGTTTGGAAGGAAGTACTTCATCTATAGTAGTAAGTTTTCTCGCCCACTCCGATGTCTTGGAGTCCGGCGACTCTCCAACAATGAGGCGCGTATCTGGAGGAGGATACAAGCCGTAAATAACATCTGCCCGGTATGGGTCTGCTTGACACAGACGGGGGATGCAAACGACGCAAAATGTAAGAACTGCGGAAAGAGGGGCACCCTCGATAACATCATATGGCTATGCGGCAATTCCCCGCGCGCCGGCATAAACAAACAGTCCAGAAGCCTGGGAAGTTTTGCTACGGTGCGAGGACGGCGCCATCCAGCAGCAAGTAACCCGTCTGGCGGCTGAAGCCGTGAAGCAGCTTCACTAGTCCTGAGTCTGCGGGATGGGATCTGGGAGTTCCTTGTCGGTGGATTAATAAAAGTTTTATTCATTAATTCATTCAGCTGCTCGTGATGCACGCAGTTTAACTGCGAAGTAAACAAATTGCGTAAGTCCCCCACGGCGCTATATGGGTCGTTTTCCGACCAAGAAGAGGCCTCGGTATGCAAGCTACCAAGTGGCAGCCACTCACGCAAGCCATGCAAACCAGCACCGCTGGACGTGACCTATGGGATTTTCAACTCAGCATCCACCCATGTGAATAACAGCTTAACAGTCGCTACGCCGCACGAGACAATCGCCCTCCACCTCGTCCAGCTTAAAGTAAGTGGTTCTCCAAGAGACACTGTGGCAGCGTACATTGCGCAGCCGTCGGCTGCTACGCGGAGTCATCTCGCAAACCTGCTGGGAGGAAAAACCGGAGCAGATGCTATGGAACCTCCAGACTCGCAACCCGTACGCTATATCACCGCAGCCCGAAAGAATGCGTAGGACTCATGCGATTCTAATAATTTTAGGCACGAACCAGTGTTCATACCAAAGGCTACAAGAGTGTAGCTTACAGGTGCACTCTGTAGAAGGGAAGTCCAGACGTGTGCAAAAAATGCCGCCGGCCTGGCCACAGGTATCACGTGTGCCCGCATCCCAAGACTGGTCTTTATCCGCGGTGAGGAGACAAACATGAACTGCAAGATGTGCCCTCCTGCATCCCGACATCCTCATGGGCACTGGCTCGTGCAAGGCAAGAAATCCCTCCGCCAAGCCACGCAGCCCATCATCCCAGAAAAGAATGCTCCCCAATAAGACCGACTTTCCTTCGCTCCGCTCAAACCTCCCGTCCAGATCAACATGGCCTCCAAGGCTTCCGGAGAAACACTAGGACCTCCCTTGACCCGAACGAGGAAGTTCTGCGGGAACACGTAAAGCAGCTCAGGACAGCCCTTTCTACTGCCATCTCTGCCCTATGTCCTCATCCACAACCTGATCCACTGAGCCTACCCAACCCCCGAAGCTCCCCCGAAAAATACAGAGGCCTGAGTCCAGCGCAGTCCAGCTCGACCACCTTAAACACAAACTTCAGGAGTTCACTGAAAACTTGGAAGCCAGGCTCATAGAGCGCTTCACAGAGCAGGTCACTGCACACTGCTAGATGATTGAAGCTACCATTACTAGTCTAATGGACAGTGTCATCCCAAGCACCATGACCAAGTAAGAGGGGCGTTTAGCTCACATCATTCCTTTACTCTTACCAGCCTCTCCTCCCTCAGTCCCACTCCACACCGCTCCTTACGCTCACCACCCAACAACATGGCTCCTCCGACGGGCCATATATCTTTACACAGTATTGAATGCAATTGCAGGGGCTTTCTCAGCGAAGGCGCGATCCTCTACTGAGAATTATGACCAATTATCATCCCCACCGACATCAACGCTATTTAGGCTGCCAATGTTTGCAGGCAACTGAGAGGTTGCGCTTTTATCCCTTCAGACAATTGATGTTCCTCGGGTGGCCATATACGTGTGTATGTCTTTGCAGTGCGTGCAGCACGCAGTTAGCTGCCCTATCGCTCACAACCTTATTTATTGAAATTTTAGTTCCCACCCCTGCAAAATCCCCCATGCTCCTTAACTGCTATCGTCTCCCACGCCAGCGGATTAACCCACTCGCTCCACTCCTCAACTCCACAACGCAATTGCCGGATCGAACGCCTTACTCATTAGATCGATTTTAATGGATCTCACGTAGACTGGAGTTATCGGCACAACATGCAACCACAGAGGCATAGTGTTATAAAATGAAACCCTGGTGCTCCACGTCACCATCTTTATTGATTTTCGCCTGCCTACGCGGATTGGTAACAGTGTTACTGCCGATACTAGCCCAGACCTCGCGCTTGGTAGAAACTTGTCACACCTTCAGTTGGAAAGAACACCACACTAGGCAGCGGTCACCATATAATTCGCACAACGCTAAACAATCGCCAACCTCAGCGGAAATTTACCGTTTAGCACACTAATTGGTACGAGCTCCGCAAAATTAGGCAAGCGCAGCCAACATCGGTACCCTTAGACCTAAACACTTCGATTAATCAGTTCCAGAAAGAGATTCGCCAGCATACTGAAACGCTAAACTTTACCCCACACAGTTCCGTTATTGATAGTCAGCTCGCCCAGCTCCAAGATAACATAACGCAGAAATGAACACTCAAAAGTACAGTAGCAAAATAAAGCTCAAACTTGTCCAGATTGAATCACAAATAGGATGCGGTGATGCCTCTCTTTGGAAAGGTAACTGGGCTCAGGTTTCTGACGGCCTCCGTGGCAATCTCTCCACATCCCGTGCTTAGCATCTGTTTTTCTAATTTTTTTTTATTTATTTGTACCTCGAAGGCCCTATTGAGGGGGTATCACATGAGGGGGTGAAATACTCCGCAGTCCATTTCTTCGATGGACGATATGAATGACGATGAGTCCGTCTGATCCACGATGGCTTTTGGCAGGTCATTCCAGCCCCTTGCTGTATGAACGAAAAATGATGACAGAAGCGCAGAGGTGCGGGCGGGGGAGGATAGACGGCCTACCCATGCTTTGTACGACTGAAGATGCGATGTGCGGGGCTGATAATAGAGTTGAGAAATGAATGATAATAGAACTTATGGAACAAACACATTCTGGAAATTATCCAGCGGTTCGCTAAGGTGGTGAGCTCAGCATTCCGTTTTAGTTCAGTTACACATACAAGATAACAATAGGCTGAGAAAATGGAACGAGCTGAGCGATTCTGTACAGATTCGAGAGTAGTGGAAAGGTTAGTTTGATGATGGTCCCAGATCGCGCATGCATGTTCCAATTTGGGACGAATAAGTGTTAAATAAGCAAGGGATTTCAGTGATGGGGGTACTAGTCGTAGGGTTCGTGAAAATATCCAAGGACGCGATTTCCCTCGTTTGTAACGTGAGATATATGAAAATACCGAGCTGAGAAGACTGGGAGGTACTGCCCACGTCTGCAGACCCGACATCGCAGCTTGATGCAGTGACTAGGAATGCCTACGTCCTGTCCTGACATGACCAATCTGCAGCTCTGCGGGACTGCGCAGTGGCCCAGGGAACCAGCGGGTTCTATAACTCGCCACAAATTAAGTTTTTCTGTCTGTCCATCCAGACAAAGGGGTATTACCTTCCCATTTCTGAAGCGGCGATTTGAAAACCCTGTAACTGAGCTTCTGTGACAGGAAGGTTGATATTAGCCGCTTTGCACTCCCCAATGTCTGAACAAATCAGTGGCAGGCATTTCAGCATGTTTCCTGCAGGAACATTTTATTTTGGATGCTCTCTACAAAAGACTTCCATAATGGACCGACGCTGAGGCAGCGATCGAATATCGAGCGCTAACATAATTAGCACAGTTTCCCGTATCGAATCCCGGCCGCGAGCGATACTTACTAGCTCAGGCTTTCTTTCAGACGTATTTGATGACGCGTACATTGCTGGGCGTGCAAGTTGCCGAATATACTACGGCGCAACGATGACAACGCAAAAAAAGGACAAAACATGCACACACGATAGGGTGTTGTAGTGTGCGCAAGAACTGTAGTTATTTTATGTTGTCGTCGTTACGCCGCAGCACAACCCACTGACCGCCATTGTGATGCTAGTGGCCCTAAGAGTAACTTAACTTGTGCCGCCTCACTAGCTGGCGTGGCATGAAGCAGGATGCGATTCGCAAAGCCCGCTCGTGCGTGGTTTTGCCAAAGCAAGAAGCCATGTGGCGGACCCCTTCCCGGGCTCTTCTAGCCGATAAATGCTAACGTTCCTTGGACAATTGCGGCTTCCGACGTCATGGGATCTTACCCTAGGACCCCGAGTGGAAACCAATCTCTGCTTGTTGTTAGTCCATTTCAGTATATTGGAGGAACTGTTCCCTATACGAGCGCTGACTGCATGCCTAATCATGGGAATCTGGTAGAGGTGTTGAGAGAATTCGGCTATCCCAGGCAATTGTAAATTGACAATGCATCCTGCGTCACTGCTGTACTCTTCGTGGACTCCTATGTGGCCTTGGCTTACGCGTTTCAGAACCACATACAGAGCCCAGGCCAATCCCACGGAAAACGTGAGCCGCAACATCAAGCACATGCTCGCTGCATATCTGGAGAGTGGAGACGCACAGCGATTATTACCTTGCCTCCCCGAGTTTGGGTTGCTTTAAGGTCGACCGGAAACCGAGATATCACACACACAACTGCCGCTCTCAACATTTGCAAGGAGCTGTCCATATCCGACAGCCGCCGCGGTGGCTCAGTGGCTATGGTGCTCGGCTGCTGACCCGAAAGACGCGGGTTCGATCCCGGCCGCGGCGGCTAGAGAATTTCTTTGGAGGAGAAATTCTAGAGGCCCGTGTACTGTGCGATGTCAGTGCACGTTAAAGAACCCCAGGTGGTCGAAATTTCCGGAGCCCTTCACTACGGCGTCTCTCATAGCCTTAGTCGCTTTGGGACGTTAAACCCCATAAACAAACAAACAAACAAACATATCCGACAGAACTCATCCTAGTCGTTTCAACCCTTATGGTTTCAATTGACACCACAACACAAATATTCCACTCGAGCCTCAGTAACAGAAGAACATGCTATTAATTTTAACACAATAGCACCTGCGGGATCTTTGTTGCTATCGGCATCGCTGTTTACGCATTTCCACTCACTTCTGCGGTCTAAGGAATAGGAAGCAGCTGCATGGTAGGCATGGGGTGAAGAAGCCGAGGTATAGAAAATTTGTAGGCTTATATCTCACTAAACCATTGGTAGTTCGCGCTCAAATTTTAAATGTTTTGTGAAATGCCTATCCAAGCTCATGTCCACACGTAAATATTATCGAATGCTTAAGCGCTGCGCTTGAACTCATTTTTGACATGTGTGATTTTGACACCAGCAGGGCTCACGGGATGCAAGCGTTTGCCATTGTCTGAAGATAGATTGTTTTCGTAGAAGAGAATCTGGTAGTATTTTTAAGGATGCACTTTTACTGATGAGCTTATTGGACTGCTGACAATAATGATAAACGCAGCAAATGGACAAAATCTTAAAATTACATTTCTGATGAACTGGAAAATGTAAATTTTCGCTATCGTACAAGGTGAATGTTCGGATCGAACTTTTTAAATGACAGTACGGTTGTCGGCGAACAGCAATGGGACCAAAGTAATAGCGAGAGAAAATGTGCTCCTGACCTTGCCGTTTTATTCCGTTTTTCCTGGCATCGTCCTCCATCTGTGCGTATCGACTGTGAGCTACAATGAGCGACCGGAGTGATCACGTAGCAACTCGCGCACCGCCGCTCATGCAGCGCGTGTGTCACGCCCTCGACGCTCAGATCAATGCAGATTGTTTGGTTATGTTTTCTTAAGAAAGCGTATTTGGTGCGTTTATAAACAGTTTGTTTTCTTCCTGGCCGAGAGATATCAACAACGCATAAGCCTATGGATGAGAGGGAATTTCTTGTCACCTGCAGAGAACAGCATTTGGTCAAGGTACAGACACGAGAGATTATCTTCGAGTACAGGCGCAAACCAGACGCATTATGCTTCACGGAAGCTTAGAACTTAGATTCGCCGAGAGCGCCCGAGGTACTACAAGCTTAAGCTAAATAGCTTTGAGAAAGATGTCAGTGTCCGCTTTAAAAAGTGAGCCAGCCAGGTTGTTCCTGTCTTCAACGTGAATTTGGTAAGAATGGCCTCAGCTTCCGAAAAAAAAGTATATTTTGGAAAGCGTAAGCGTCCGTCGGTGCGTCTGGCGGCGTCCGGTGTCACGTGGAAGAGGGCGGGTTATTTAGAGCACCTGGATTTCATTAATGTGCCGTGAGAATCGCACAGCACACGGGCCTGTACTTTCTTGCTCCTGATTGTTACTTTACGACGAGACCATGTCAACCAAAATAGAGAAATAAAGTATGACTAAGACTTAACATGGCATTTTTCCCCGGACAGTTTTGGATTGGAACCAGTTACCCCAAAGCTGTCGCCATCATCGCTGGAAAGTACTCCTTTTCGGAGCGTTGGCTCTAATACTTGCATTACTCGAAGTCGCGTTAGTGTGAAGCATAAGATCATTAAAAGGGGACTAGGGGGCGGTAGCCCTGCTGCAAGATCATGAACCACCTAATTGGCGTAGAATGTTTGGAATTCTTAGGGTTATGAAAAAATTCACCGCGTTACGGAGCACGACATTAATAATCAACTCAAAGCGTAGGTGATATAGTGATTTGCATAGGTGACCTTCGGTTCCTCAGGCTTCTTAAATCTTGAAATATCCATTAGGGTCAAGCTATTTGACGTAGGAAATTCGAAGTGGTGCCAAACGATCTCTTCTTGCATTCTGTTTGTTGGCATTAAAAATATATCCGAATGCAGCGAAAAATTTGTACCGGAAATAGCGGAGATGGGTCAACGCCATATTCGTCGATATTGCTAACGCTCGAAACTCATACGCTGCCTCAGCGTTTTCGTCATTTTTTTCGCTGCCACTGTATTGTTTGTGCACTGTAGTTTTGTAAACATGGATACTTTTCGCATTCATGGTCTCTTCTCCTGTAATTGCCAGACACTCTTACGCGTGCTTTGGGTGCAATTTTTCCAGCCTATTTTTATGGTTCGTTGTAGCAGAGTTTATTCTTGTGCATTTTTTTTGGTTTTCATTACGGTTCATCTTTAAATTTTGTTCCCCTTTCATTGTACTACCCTCTCCCCGCTGTAATGCCATTTATGCCGATGTGGGCACGTTTTAAATAAATTAATTAATAAATTATCACCCTATTCAAGATGCGACCGCCACGGCAGGGATCAAGCCACCGTCTTTTGGGTTAACAGTCGAGCACTATAAATAAGCACTGAGCCATCGAGCTGGCTACGTTGTGTGTGAGGATGATGTGATGGATCCCTGAACATGCCACGTCATATGTGGCCATGACAAGCACGCCATGAAGTTCAGCTTTCCCACTTGGAGGTGGCGTCACGCAACCGGAAGCCCCCATTCAAAAGTGACGTCAGCAAATGGCAAGCACCGGAAAATGTCTCGGCGGGCTCCTTGTGCTGTCGCAGTCTAGGGCAACGAGTGTCTAGGCACCTGCTAACTGATAATTTCAAAACAACTGCCAGTGCCCTTCATCGCGCGCTCCTTCATCCGCATTCGCCAAATACTGAGCTCACGTGTGCCTTTTACGATATTATACGTATGATACCCATTCCTTTCATTTGCTCAAGCATCTCGCTGGTGCATTCTTCAGCCACCGTCGCCATCGTTTATGGTTTCCACGGGCATTTCCCTGCTAAACCTGACGACAAAAATCAAATCCTGGTCGCGTTTCAATGGAGGATGTAACTGCCTTAGTAACTCAAACTTTGCTGGGTACTCAAACAGTGCCGTGGACGCCGAAACACAAGACACCGTTTCTTCGGCGTCGAGTCCGCGTCTCGTATAGCTTCGTTGTCGCTCGCCGCCAGCAGAAGAGGGTAACCTGACGCTTGACGGAGGCGTAAGGACTGGCGGCACCCGACGGAGCTGTGGAGCGACCGTAGAAATGCCTTCAGTGATCCCCTGTCCCATTTATGGGCCTCCTATTCGGAGTGACTGTAATCTTCCGCCGGTGCAAGAGGGACAATAACTCGACAACAGACGTGGAACTTCTGCATACACAGAAACGACATTGTCGGGTGCAGCAGCGGCTTGGATTAATCGCGGCTACTTAGGTGTCTTAATTTATATGAGGGCACCACCCCCCATAGCGATTTCGACCACTTGGTCAGTGAGACAGTTCGCTCCCTCGAAAGAGTTTAGACAGAATAAGAACATACATTTGGAACAAGACTATTCGCACCGAGTAAGCTGGCCTTGGAGCTTGTGAAGTGTACCGGGAACGCGGTCGAGCGGAAGACCGCAGGCGGAAAGCGGCAGAGTATGCGCATGAGCACATACACGCCATAAGAGGCCTACTGATCGCCGAACCGGCAGTCAGTTCTGAAATGTAAAAATGGCCCTACCACACCGGACCTCTCGGCTAGTAATGCCAATCAGCTTTTGTTTTCCACTAAGCCGGGGTAGCTTGCAAATCGGACATATTCGTATTATGCGGGAGTGCATTTAGCGACTGCATTTTAAGTTTCCATTTTCCGCCAAGGCTTCGGCCATGAATGCCAATGTTACTAGGAGAGGTCTACCAACTGACGAAGCTTTGGTTTGGTTTATGGGGTTTAACGTCCCAAAGCGACTGAGGCTCTGAGAGACGCCGTAGTTGAGGGCTCCGGAAATTTCGACCACCTGGGGTTCTTTAACGTGCACTGACATCGCACAGTACACGGGCCTCGAATTTCTCCTCCAAAGAAATTCAACCGCCGCGAAGGCTAGAGGACATTGTTAGGTGCCCTACTGAGGCTGAGATACATTTAAAAAATTAACATGTATTTTTGTAATTATTGGTTCATATATAGTCATGCGAAGCAGTACTATATGCGAAGATTCCTACCTACAAAAAAACGTTAATCACTGCGGCTACCCAAATGCGACTACCCCAATGGTTCTCTTTGCCTCTCCTTCCCTCTTGTTGATTCGCGTTGCCTCTCTTATTTTCACATTTCGTTCCAACGTTCTCATTTCTTTTGTAGCGAGAGCTACGCTAGGCCGGATTTTCGCCTCTTCGCCACTGCCGCACTTTAAGCCGTGGCCGCACAGTGACATCACCCCACGCCCGTCGATTTTGCAGCAACTCGGTTCGTCACGGTCACCGCTTCTGCCGTTGGGCACTCGCCGCGCCCTCTGTGTGACGTCACACCACGGGCCTCGATTCTCCGGCTAGTAAACAATAAACTTGCTATTAAACAAGAACAGCCCTCTTGCATATACATGAAAGATAGCTTGATTTTATACAACGAGATCACGGAACATTTTATGCTGAGCAGTAGGGTCTATCCGCCGCCCGACTGTTCCTTCAGAAACCAGGACGCAATAGTGTGGGGTAGATTACAAGGGGGGAAACATCTAAGCCTCTTCTAGGTATACATACTGTCGAAAGAGGAGAAAGACCAATATTGCATAACGTGCGGAGAGAGGGGCACTCTCCACCACGTAATATGGGAGTGTGCTGGCAGCCCGGACGCCGAACAAAAAACAGAAGATAGAAGCCTGGGAGACCTTGCTGCGGAGCGAGGAGCCCGCTCAACAGCAACAAGATATCCGCCTGGCTGCTGAGTCCGTGAAACCACAATGCATCTTCACCAGACCTTGGTTTCCGAGTCTCCTGAGTAGGGCTCCCTTAGGGCTGCGTGCCGGGGGGTCCAAAAAGGGGTTTAATTTTGGTGGAAATAGAAGTTTTGATGATGGTGATGATCCTCCGGGAAGCCGGCTCGTCGCGGTCGCCGCGCGGCCACCGCTCCTGACGTTGGGCGCTCGCTGCGCCCTCTGCGTGATGTCACATCCCGCGCTCCGCAGCTGTGATAACCGCGAATATAGACGGGGAGAGCTCGCTTCACCACAGCCATCGTTGAGTCCCCAATATGGATGGTGAGAAGTCTGCCAGCCTGAAGGAGGCCAGGGATCGCCTTGGAAATGAAGAGGAGACAGCACTCTGAAGAGACTGAAGAGCAGAGGAGCGTTGTGAACGGTTGGCCGAACGCTGTGAAAGCGATGCCGCTAGACGGGCTCGCTTAGCCTCTAATGACGAATCTCAGCGCCGAGGTCTGGGGACGAATGCTATCGCTACTGCCTAGGTTTAACCAGAGCTAAACCAGAGCCAATCGTTTTAGTTGTTTTTCATTACTCAAATGAATTAATCACCACAATTACCGTAGTCTGTAGTTACATGAAACTCATCATTAAATATTCATTTATTGATCACTAATTATCGATCGACTCAACGATCAATTATCGAATTATTGGTTGTATATCACTTACAATGTTCGATTTTAATTCATTATTTTCCTAACATCTAATTTTATTACATTAATTAATCTCATTTACTCTGATTATACCGTCTTTTCATCTCAAACATTTCTCGGCTTTCAAATTTGCCGCCACGGTTGCTTTCCCACCCACTTATATAGCCGTCTAGCCGATTCAACCGTGTAATGAGTTAATTAACTAATTCATCTAATCAACCAATCTCTTCGTTTTGTTAATTATCACTCATCAAACACGTTTCAATCCGTTTCAATCTTTATTTTCAGTGACTATTCTTCCATTATTTTGCCGTACACGTATGTTTTCCGTTCCACTCATTATATCGCTGTCAGCGCTATTTCGAGATTTTTTTATATTACTGGCTTGTATAAATATTTATGCATCCAATTGCCATTATTTTTTTGCTTATCATACTCGCTTCGTCCTCTATCAATCACAACTGTTCGTTTCATGCTACCGCTTCTAATAACGTCACAATCACTGCGGACACGTTTTGGTGCCGCGCTTTCGCGACACGACCCCGGCGACATAGCCAAGATATGCTTTCGCATTAATAATGACACAAGGCTCAAGGTTATTAGTTTGGGAGAGTAGCGCGTGCGCCCGGCGCGGATTGCCACCGCCGCGCGGTACCCAACCCTCAAGCAAGAGACGCGTTGATGGCGCAAGATTGCGTCCTTTGTCTGCGATGTGTACAGTTAGTGTATATGCTACCAAAGGTAGGAGAGGTGCGCGTCTGTTTTCAAAACGCCGCTCGCGCCTCCATTGACAGAACGCCATGACGTGGTGTCCAAGCAACCGTGTGCTGCGGAGAAAGCGACGCTCGGGACAAATTTGCAGTACCCGACATCGCTGCGGCAGCGAACTGCATTGACAGCCGGCCAATTTCGAAGCGCATCCATCATCAAATTATTGTTTACTTCTGGTACTGTTCATGCGCGTAGCTCACGCGTTGTGTTTTTTTTTTTTGCTACAAGTTGCAGTGAGGTTTCTTTAGCGAAAAGAGGCTGGACTTGCGGCTCTGCTCTTTATTGGTTACGCTGCTTAAATGCTCAAATCGTTCGTGTTGTCCAAGTCTCATCTCTGTCCGTTTTTTTTGCGCTTGTACGTGTCTGCTATAATAGGGCTCTGCGTATTGTATTTATTCCTGTTGGCATAAAACCTGAATGGCAAAATATTTTTAAGCGAGTGAAAACATGTTTAGGCAACTGATTGTTTACTACAGATACTAACATTTATGCAGTTTCTATGAGTAAACTGCATTCTGAGTAAACTGCAAATGAGTAAACTAACATTTATGAGTAAACTGCATTCTGGATTTTATACTGTTCTTTAGTTCCGCCTAATAACTTTTTTGCAGGAGTTTCGGAATCAATAACGGGAATTATGAACAGGTTTTTTAACGCAGGTGCGGCAATTAAATGTCGCTGCGAAGATGAATCAAGGCTGCATTTGTACGGCGTATTTAGAATACTGAGTCTGCCCTTAAGTTGTCAGGTAAACAGTTCGGGAAAGGCGACTGTAGGAATTGGCTGCTGCCGGAGCTCACGGAACGCGCTAGTAAGAGCAGCGCTTTTTGTCGACTATATTTTTTGACGGGGTTACGCAGTCAGCTGTTCCGATTTTTTTTTTACAGTCAAGGGAAAAAGTTTTTACATTCCTCAGAAAAGCGCCCACGGTCGATCGGTGATGTGCTAGGCATGTCGCCTGCACAAACCGAGTGCGGCTTTGCCGCATGAACTCGGTTGCTTGACAGGCATTATGGCGGACCTATGCGCAACTCTGCTACCTTTGGTAGCATATATAGTAGCATATACAGTAACCCTAGCGAGATGGCCGAAAAGCCGATATCTCGGGACTAATGAGCGCGAGACGAAGTGACAGCGCGTATATACATTTCGGCAAACACAGCCGAAACACCCATAAAAATTCCATAGTCATAGCTTTTACGAACTACGTGAATATCACAAAACGCATTACGTAGTCACCGGACGCTCCCCTCATAATCTGTGCCAACTTTAACGTCGACGCTAAGAAATCAGAGTGGTTCCGTTTTCACTGGCGAACTACTCGGTGCAGCAACTGCTAACAACCCACTTCAAACCAGTACCAGAGCTGCAATGTGCATTGATTACATCTTTGCACGACAAATCGATGTAACCAGCAAGAGCTATTTATTTTGCTTAATAATAATAATAATGAACTTTATTAATGCGACATTTGCGCAGCAGCAATACATGATAGGCCTGATAATGCCTCTGAAAACATGCCGTTGCTCGCTGTCCTGCGCGACAGCACAGACGGCAGGCGTGATTAAATGTTTCCTGATAGACCGAACCTTGTGTATGGCAACAGAACATGGGTCAGCACGCATGAATTCTTCCAGCGGAACAATCAGCCGCAGCACGGATTGGACAGGTATTTTTTTTTTTGCTCAGCCGTACATATTTGGGAACAGCGAGCAGCGAGTCTTGCACCAACTAACCTGTTCTGACCTCTTGCACTTCTAGCCGGAACGGTGGCTCAGTGCTTATGGTGCGCGGCTGGTGACCCAAAAGACGCGGGCGCGATCAGGCACGCGGAGGTCGCGTTTCAATGGAGGAGAAATACTAGAGGCCAGTGTAGATTGTGAAATCTGTGCATAGAACCCCAGGTTGTCGAAATTATTCGCAGCCATCCACTTCGGGGTACATCAGAGCCCGAGTCGATGTTGGACGCTAAACCCCCTAAAACCAAAATTTTACCTCAATGCCCACGGTGCAGTAACGCCGCGTTAATAGCAGCAGCAGTGACGCAGTGCTAAGGGCGTTAGGCTGTTCAGCAGAAAGCGCGAGATCTCGGCGAGGCGGCTGTGTTTCGATTAACGGGAAATGCAGGTCCGTGGTGGCTCAGTGCTTAAAGCGTTCGTGTACTGAGCGGGAGCCGTGTGCGAATCCGATCGCGACCGAAGTGTTTCGATGGAGGCGACACGCAAGAGGCGCCCCTGTGGTGTGCGAATGTCAGTGCTCGTTAGTGATCCCCAGGTGGCCGAAATCATTCATCGATACCTCCATTGCGCCACCACTTTCTTCCTTCCTTTCGCTACCTCCTTTATCCATTCGGCGTGGACAATTTCGCGCCCAGGACGAAGCCGATCCGATGAGCAGGGGAGCTGCTCGACGCGGTAAACGACCGGCGAAGTTTGTGCGATTAAGTGGAAGGGACTGTTTAGCCAGACAAATGTTTGATGCAGAGGACGGGAAGGGGGAAAGGGACCCAGAGCTAGACGAGTGAATCTGGAGGGTAGGAGGGCGCTGAGTTGCTGGCGGTGCTGTGTTCCTGTTGTGAATTCACCGGAAAGCTAGCGGCACTCTTCGGCGTACTGAGCAGCCTGGGAAAGCAGCATTTACTCTGAAGCGTCAGGGCGATACAGGAAGATGGTGTCAATTGTGCACATAGGTTCCCGACAGTAGGGAAAGCAAAGGGCTACAACCCAGTGGTAGCTTGCAGCGCGGTATTATACGCGTATATTTCGAAGGGAAGGATTTTCTCCAAATTAAAGTGGTAGCGGTTCACATACTTAGCGAGCATGTCTCTGTGAGTACGATTGAAACGCTCAACTAAGCCGTTGGTTTGGGGATGGTAAGCAGAGTAGTGCGCTGAATAATTTGACATTCCTTCATTACTGCCTCGACGACATCCAAAAGAAATACTCGGCCACGGTCACTAAGTTCTTACAGTGCGCCATGTCGAAGGATGAGGCGATGAAAGATGAAAGGGGCAACATCAATCGCGGAGGCGGACAACAACTGCGCGGCTTCCCCGTGACGGGTGAGTGGTTCGATGGCGACGATGACATTACGATGGCCGTCAGGAGTCGGTGGAAGGGTACCGCGAAGATCGATCCCAACGCGGCCGAATGGGTCTTCAGTGCAGGTGAGTGGCAGCATGGGTGAGGTGTGAAGGCGAGGCGGTGGCTTTCGGTATTGGCAAACTGAACAAGCGGACATCATCATCATCAGCCTGACTACACCCACTGCAGGGCAAAGGCCTCTCCCATGTCTCTCCAATTAACCCTGTCCTTTGTCAGTTGCCGCCGCTGTCTCCCCGCAAACTTCTTAATCTCATCCGCCCACCTAACTTTCTGCCGTCCCCTGCTACGTTTGCTCCCTTGGAATCCACTCCGTTACCATTAAGGACCAGCGGTTATCTTGCCTTCGCATTACATATTGCCTTCGCATTACATATACAAGCGGACATATTGCCGCACAAAGCAGTACATGCTTCGCCAATAGTACAGCAGAGGCAAGTGTGCATACGATTGAAACACTCCGGCATAAGCGCACTCGAGTTCATCGTGGAAACTTGCGCAAATGTCAGCGCTCAGGTGGCGGGGAATAACCAGGAGCCACTTGCGCCCCTTGGAGAGATAGGTACGGCGGTAGAGCAAATAATTCCGAACGGCGAAGTGGCGAGCTTGGCGTTGGAGAGCTGGAGAAGCAGAATGGCGGGAAGGAGACAGCAGAGTGATGAGGGCGGCAATCCAATGTCTCTTGCTCTGTTCAGACAGCATGTCTGAGAATTCAAGGGACGACAAATTGTTAATGGTGGAGACGAGTCACTCGGAATACGTGTATGGGAAAGGGCGTCAGCATCAGAATGTTTGCCGCCGGAGCGGTAAGCGACATGAATGTCGTACTCCTGCAGGCGGAGAGCCTAACTAGCGAGAAGGCCAGATGGATCCTTCAGAGAAGAGAGCCAAAAGAGGGCATGATTATCCGTCACGGAGCAAAACGCACGGATATAGAAGTAAGGGCGGAATTTTCCAATCGCTCAGAAGAAGGCAAAGCATCCTTTTCCGGTCATCAAATACACCGATTCAGCTTTTGTTAAGGTACGACTTGCGTAAGCCACCACGCATTCACCAGAAGCCGGCATCGGCTGCGCGATCGCTGCGCCAAGACCCACTCCACTGGCGTCAGTGTGGATTTTAGCCGGTGCAGAGGGGTGAAAATGTCGTAGAATCGAGGGTGACACGAGAAAGTGGCGTAAGGTGGTAAAGGCGTCATTGCAAGCTGGTGTCCAAGTGGACAGATTGTCGCTGGAAGAGAGCACGCGGGTTAACGTGATGAGAATAGAAGAAAGTTTTCAAATAAAGAGCTGAAAATACGAAGATAAACATATAAACCTTCACAGTTCTTCAAGATTTGAGGGCTTGGGAAAGTCAGCGACCGTACGATGTTTTGCGGAATCGAGAAGAACGCCAGCCTTGGAGACCACATGGCCCAAAAAATAGAGGTTCTTAGTGGCGAAGCAACACTTATGCAGATTTATTTGAAGGACAGGAGCACTCGGACAAGTAAGGACGTGCTAGAGACGGAGGTGGGTAGGAAAGTCCGGAGAGAACAAGACAATATCATCAAAGAAACATAGGTAGGAATGCCACTTGAGTCCGCTCAAGACAGTGTCATCATTCGCTCGAATGTCAATGTGTGTTTATTAAGCCAAAATACATCAAGTTAAATTGTTATTTATTTATTTATTTATTTATTTTTTATTATACCCTCGGGGCCATTACGACATTACAGAGGGGAGTGGTTACAAAAAATGAAATTTAACAAACAGGAGTTAATTAAACAGGCAAAGTACAAACATGACTACTACACATACATTGTTAGCTAAGGCGTTCAGGGAAAGAAAAAATACAATAACACAGGATAAAATACATCCTAATTAAACAATGTTAGCTATGACTTTCTTGAATAAACGATAATCGGTGATGGTGGCCGTCGAAGAAGGAAGGTGATTCCACTCATTCGATGTGCGTGGTAGGAATGACTGAAAAAAAGTTCTAGTTCTGCAGAAAGGGATGCCAACCTTATGAATGTGATCTAGTCTTGATGATACGTACTGAGGGGGTGAGATAAGTTCGCTATGAAACTGCGGGTGATAGAATAACTTGTGAAAAAGGGAAAGGCGAAAAATTTTGCGACGTGATGATAAGGATGGTAGGTTTAGGCTAGATTTCATGGCACTGATGCTTGCTGTTCTGGTATAGTTAGAAAAAATGAAGTGAGTAGTTATTCTGAACCATTTCCAAAGCTTGTGTTAGGTTTGTTAGGCCGGGATCCCAAATTGACGCGGCGTATTCGAGTTTGGGCCGTATTAGAGTTTTGTAAAGGAGTAATTTTAAAGAGGATGGTGCTTTAGAAAAATTGCGTCGTAAGTAGCCAAGCATTCGATTAGCATTGGATATTATATGCGCGATGTGAACGGCACATGTTAGATCAGAGGTGATGTGAAGGCCAAGATACTGTAAGTAGTTACCGGATCTAAATGTGCGTTATTAAGAGAATACACTGGAAGTTCATTAGCATTTCTTGACACACGCATAAATTTACACTTGTTAACATTAATTCCATAAGCCATCTGGGGTGAAAAAAGGATGTTTTCGCGCGGTCAGCATCCGCTGGGCGAGACCACAGAGCCGTTCTTCGGAGCAAAGCTATCGAACGGCAGGCCGGCCGAATGCACCCTAAAGGCAGTTATAAATCGCGACCAAGTCGGAAGGATTGCTTCACAGTTCCTACATCACTGAAGGGCAACACCCCACTGGTAGAAGAAGACCATGGACAGTTTAGTGGTGCTGTCCCAGTTATTATGGCGGCTCACGCGGTCAAACGTGGAGAGCCAGTCGTTGACGTCTTCGTCGGCGTGCCCGCGGAAGAGAGGGGGGTCGGTTAGCACGTGGTACTGGGTGATGGTAGCGCCTAGGGTTGGCGAGGTCTGGCTTGACCGCGGAAAAGAGGGGGGTCGTGTTAGCACGTGGTATTGGATGACGGTAGCGCCCAGGGTTGGCGAGGTCTGGCTTGACCGCGGAAAAGAGGGGGGTTGTGTTAGCACGTGGTACGATGGTAGCGCGTAGGGTTGGAGAGGTCTGGCAGATATTGAGAATGTGCACACTAAATTTCGATTGCCGTATTGAGCTCGTGTGGGCGCCGGCTCACTCTGGCAATCGCGGAAATGAGGCCGCCGATAACATAGCGCGATGACTTATTTACCGTGAGAATGGCAACCCCAGCCGGGATTTCTTTAGGGAGCGGGCACACGCGTTCTCAGAACTGACTCAATAAGCACGCCTCACCCGTCGACTCTACCCCGCTCCCCACACCCGCCTATCCGACTCCCAACAAATGCTCAGGAGGAGACACCACACCCGAGCTCTTCCTACCCCTCAGCTTCTATCCCACTTCCACCCTATTTCCCTGGAGTGCGCTCTCTGCGGAGAATCGAAAGCCAACCTGGACCACATCCTCCTAGGCTGCCCTGCCGATCCTCCCACGCAAGGACAGCAGGCCATTGTTAAACATGGTATCATACTAACTTGAACACCACTAACTGCGGGGCGAAGCTCGTCGCCTATGTCAGCGACTTCCTCTCTGCGCGTCAGCTGTTCCTCCGGATCGAGGACTAGGAATGCGGCCCGTACTCTATGGGTACAAGAGGTACACCACAGGGGGCGGTGTTATCGCCGTTCCTTTTCAACATCGCCATGATTCACCTGCCCGGCCGAGTGGCTCAGGTGGAGGGCATAAAACACGCACTCTGCGCTGACGATATTGTCACATAGTGGTGACCGCAGTACGGCGAACAGGAAAACAGCGAGAACGTCTTCGAAACGAAACGCTTTATCCGGGCTGACTTGCGCCCGCAAAGAACTGAATCACGCGGCGGCGGCGTAGCAACAAGCGTGCTCGGCGGTCGTCGAACAGAATACCCGCCGCTGTCGGCCGTGCTATTTTTAAAGCTGATAGCGAACCATCAAGATAAAGCGTGGAAGGTTCTAGAACTTTCTGGCACAAAGTAGAATCGGGTCCGCCTGGATGCGATCAATCGAGATAATTCTAGACGCGTCTTGCGTCACAAACGAAGTGATAAAGCGGCGTGCCGGCAGCCATGAAGCATGAACAAATAAACACAACAAAGAAACGCTACAAAGATTCGCTGCATTACTCCGCTCTCAAAGAACCATCGACTCGATGCTTTAGAACATAATCAACAATCAACAATCAAAAACGGATTGTGCAAAAATAAGCACCGAATGTGGAAACAAGGCGTCCTTTAGCGTGCATGATAGGGCTTTAGGCGTACAACATGGAATACTTCGGGTCGCACGCGGCGTCGCTGGGATGCAGTCATTTGGTCAGGGAGGACTTCGCTGCCCAATTCACCGCTGCTGGTCTTTGATCCTTAATCGGCAAGTCTTCGGGCTTCTTCACGTTGTAGGTAGGCGGCGACGGCGACGTTATCTTTCACGTTAACGTTCGGTAGCATGGCGTCCAGCATGGTCGTGGCCTCTCTGCCATGGACGAGCCTAAAAGGCGTCATCTGGGTGGTCTCCTGCACTGCAGTGTTGTAGGCGAAGACTACCTAAGGCAAGATGACGTCCCAGGTCTTGTGTTCGGCATCGACATACATGGCGAGCATATCGGCGATGGTTTTGTTGAGGCGCTCGGTCAGTCCGTTGGTCTGCGGATGGTATGCAGGTGTTCTCCGGTGGCTGGTTTGGCTGTAATGGAGGATGGCTTGCGTCAGTTCCGCCGTGAATGCTGTTCCTCTGTCAGTGATGAGCACATCAGGGGCGCCGTGTCGCAGAAGAATGTTCCGCTCGGTAGGGATTTCGCCTCGGCGTAGCGGGTGAGGTAGTCGGTCGCTATAATGATCCACTTATTTCCAGATGTTGATTTCGGGAACGGGCCAAGCAAGTCCATGCCGATCTGCTGAAAGGGCCTTGAGGTGAGTTCAGTGGGGTTCAGAATTCCTGGTGGTCGGGTTGGGGGGGTCTGTCGTCGCTGACAATCTCGGCAGGTTTTCACATAATGTGCGACATCGGCAGTCAGTCGGGGCCAGTAATACTTGTCTTGAATGCGGCAGAGGGTGCGAGAAAACCCGAGATGTCCAGCTGTCGGCTCGTCGTGTCAGGCCTGAAGAACTTCTCCGCGCAGACTTACAGGTACAACAAGGAGGTAGACTGTCTTGTTCGCAAGGTCGCTAGGTAAGAGGAAAGTTCTATGTTGCACAGTGATAATGGTGGCCACTGTTTCGTGTGCTGCTCAAAACGTTGCCTAGGCACAACACACACAGCTGAACCAGTATCGACAATCATCGGTATATTGCTGTCACACCACGTGAACGTTCGGCGAATCGCAGGTTCCAACTGAGACTTCCGACACGCAACCAAAGTCCAGATGTGCATGCTGTCGGCCGCGTCATCCAATGCTTCCTCTGTTACATTTAAAGCTTGGCTTGACCTGCCTTGAGAAAGGGTTTTCTGGCGTTCCTTGCTGTCGTCGGTAATGCACTTTTTCGCAAGGTGCCCGAACCTGCCGCGGCGGCAGCATCGAGCTTTAATCCAGCTGCACGCCTTTCCATTGTGTTTTGTGCTTCCCCACCGTCCACACTCTAATACCGGCTCCTCGCTGGTCCGTCTCCGCGCGTTTGTTTTCATTACGGCCGTCAAGCCTGAAGAAATCGCGTTAGCGTCCTTTTCTGCTGCCTCGGAGCTAAGCGCTATCGCTTCGGCTTACTTCACGGGGAGGTCTGTTTTCGCCAGCAAGTGCTTTTGCAGACACTAGACCTGACGGCGTATACTATATTGTCGCGAAGCATTCTGTCGAGCATGCTTACGAAGTGGCAGCCATCCGCTATTTGGTGAACTTCAACAATAAATGTATGAGCAGACTCACCTTCCAGCTGACGCCGGTTGAAAAAGCGGGAGCGCTCCGTTACTTCGTGGCGTTTTGGGTCAAAATACGCACTTATGACTTGAATTACTTCTTCGTACTTCAGCGCATTAGGCTTCTTCGGTGGAACTGTCCCTTAAAGTACTTGTACTGTGCTTGTGCTCAGTGCAGAAATGAGCAACGCCCTCTTCTTCATTGAATCTTCTATTCCATTTGCTTCGAAGTAGGCTTCAACTTTCGTCAGATAGGCTCTCCAGTTGTCACAGCGTTCGTCATACTCTGGGAAGCTGGTGATGTGCCATGGCCGAGATGGTTGTGTCCAGTGACTCAGCCTTTACCGACGTTTCAGGTTGGCACTTGTCGTGGGTTCGCTTTGCGCTCGTCGCCACTGTTACAAGGCTCGTACGCGCATTGCGCGTGCCGTGCTTCCATGGAACACAAACGGACGCTGGGGATAGAAAGCGCGTTTATTCATCCCGGTCAGCCAGCTTATATAGGTGACCTGGTGAGGGTAAGGACAGGAGGAAGGGACGAGAGAAAGCGTGAGGAGCGTGCGCTTAGCGTTCGGGATACATGGCGTTCGCCGTAGTGAAGACAGGGCCTCGCCCTAGTGAAGGCAGAGCGTTCGCCCTAGTGAAGGCAGAGCGTTCGCCCTAGTGAAGGCAGAGCGTTCGCCCTAGTGAAGACGGAGCGTTCACAACATAATTTTTAATATACACCACTATTCTGATTCCGTGGCACGCGTTGGGGCTGCGGCCACTCCTCAGATAGATGACAGGTCGCAAACACAAGGAAAATCAACATTTATCCAGGCATTTACAACCTGTAAAAACGCGGTGCTGCTACAGTCGTGCAGCGCGGTAAGGAACGAAAGAGAGACGAGTTACGTAAGATGAAACCCCGGAGGGAGGTGTAAAGAGGGAGAAAGCGCGCGGGCGAGAGGGAAGGCGCACGGGAGGAAGGAAGAAAAAGAGCAGGGAGAAGAGAAGTCCAGTGTTCGCAGATGAAGCTGGCACCGGCGGGATATTCAAACTGGACTCGGGACAGCACACTCCCCGTCTGGTTATACATATAACCAGACGGGGAATAAGCAGAACTGCTTCACGGAATAAGCAGGACTGTCTCAGTCACAGGACGGAGAACCGTCTTTATCACTCCCCGCGTCGCCGTCTTGATCTCGACCTTTCGCACCCTGCCGTCCGCACTCGCGATGGCGTTCACAATGAGTCCCATAGGCCACTCGTTGCGATAAACCTGGCTGTCGCTCAGGAGCACTGGTCACCTGCCTTGAGATTTCGAGTTTTCCTCTGCACTTCCGATGACTCTGCAGGGTGGTAAGGAACTCGCGTCGCCAACGGCACCAAAAGGCGTCGGCCAGCCACTGAACCTGCCGCCACTGTCGCCGATCCATATTCTTTTCACCGAAGGCTGGTCGCACTGTGTTGCCGCCGACTTTCTGGGTCAGGAGCGTTGAAGGAGTCCGCACTTCCCAGCACTCGGGGTCCGTTGAGACAGGAACGAGGGGTCGGGAATTTATGATCCCCGAGACTTCCGCCAAGAAGGTTACCAAGACTTCGTGAGTAAGGCGACGAGAGGTACTATCAAGAAGCATGGAGTCCAAAATTCGCCGTGCGACTCCTATCATTGTTTCCCACACTACTACCATGTGAGAAGCAGGAGAGAGTTTGAATACCCAAGTGCATCCTTGGTCTGACAGGAATGATCCTAGCTTCTCATGCTCTGGGCCACTGCTGTCCAGTTTTAGTTGTGAGCACGCTCCAACAAAATTCGTCCCGATCGGACCTCAGTTGCTTTGCCGGGGTCCCTTATGGCGAAGAATCTTCGGAGAGCATTAACTTGAGGTGTCTTTTCTCTCGATCACTTCGATGTGAACAGCGTGGATACTCATGCAAGTGAAGAGCACGGCCCACCTTTTGCTTTGGGCCTCACCGTCTCTGGTCCGACGGCAAGCGACTTGTCACGGGCCAAATATATCTATGAAATGAAATGAAATGAAAATCTTTATTTGCCATCAAATACAGATGGGGGATTGTAGAAAAAAAAGCTGTCTTTGGACAGCTTGACGGGTCCACAATCCCTTATTTTGGCAGAGTGGCGGGATCACGTAACATATTATTGATATGCAAACATATACATATATATTTAATATGATACAGACTAAGTACTCGTTAACGAAACGAAAAACATCTGCCGGAGGTCCTTGTAGGTTGCCGTGAAGAGGTCAAAACGGACAGAATTATAATAATTCAAAAGCGTTGGTATTGTGTACTTAAGGCACTGTTTCCCGTAACTTGAACATGACATTGGTACTGACCAATCCTCGAATTGTCTTGTAAGGTAACTTGGAGTTCTGTCTTGTAAATGGGATAGGTTACGTATATTCTTGATATTCCTGTGGATTTCTTGCTTATATACATGGCTTAAGCGATATCTACAGAGATTGTGAGCTGGAATTACACCAGAGTTGCTAAAGCAAGTTGAGGTGGAAGCAGCATAAGAAGCATTATATGTGTTTCGGAGATACTTTTTCTGTAACAAGTTGATGTGTTCTATATTAGTGGATGTTATGTTTTCCCATACTAGTTGACAATAGTTCAAGTGTGACTGAAAGAGTGAATGATAAAGCACACGTTTGATGCGTGTGGGAATGATATACCTTAAACCACCTACTACCCCAGTTATTTGACTTTTGCTTAGAACATGCTTGACGTGATTATCACAGAACATCTTTGCGGAAAAGGTGACACCCAGACATTTGAAATTCTCGAATAAAGCGATGCATCGTGAGTTTATTATGATATCTTGACGCGGAGGTATGTGCTTGTTTTTCGCCCTGAATATAATCGCTTTTGTTTTGCTTTCATTTACCTTCATTGCATTTACTCTCGACCATTCCTCTAAGGATTTCATTGCACTGTTACATTGTTCAACAAGAAGATTAATATTGCGAGCAAAAAAAAAATAGTAGTGTCATCTGCATAGATAATAAATTTTGCTTTAGGGGTAATAGTTACGACATCATTCAGATAGATTATAAAGTAACGTTCCTAAAATACTTCCCTGCCGACATAAGTGAAAGGTGGCTCGGTGCTTAGTCTTTCTGCAGGCCGGTCTGCCATTTTCTGCTGCAGCTGCCTTCCTCTGAGCTTGCAACACGTAACACAAGTGTGTATGTATGAGGCGATGCTACGCTTAGCTCCGACGATCCAGAACCCAGCTGCCTTGGCCGCTCCCTCAGTAAAATGGCGTCCTTGGTGTTTGACCTGCTCGTGGTAACGCCGCACAATCAGGGTGGTGACATGGTGTCCTCCTGGCAAGATGATGGGCTTCCGCTCTTGCTGGTCGAAATAGTTGGCTCTCTCTAGTCTGCCACCAATCCTCAAAAGCCCGTCGGAATCGACCCATGGGTCCAGTCTCCACAGAGGGCTTGACTTCAGGAGTCGCTTTCCTTGTTGCAAGCTTTTCAACTCTTCTGAAAAGGCTTCTTTCTGGACAGACAGAATAATGACTGCCTTCGCTCGGGCTAGGTGTTCTGTAGAAGGCCCTAATTGGTGAGATGAGCTGTTAAGCTGGCAGTCTGACACGTTGCGAGAGGTGCCCCGAAATTTGCTCACCAGCCGCACAAGCATTGCAACTGCGCAAGTCAGCTTAATCCAACTCGAGAAGCGCTCGAACCGCCTGCTGCAGAGTTCTTGCACGTCTACACTGGTTGACGACATCCACCATGCCATTTATGCCGACGACATCACAATATGGACTAACACTGGCTCACTCGGCGAGAAAGAGGATAGGCTACAAGAGGCGGCCACCTGCGTTGAAAGCTATGTCAAAGCAAGAGGGCTAGCATGCTCGACCGAAAAATCTGAGCTCTTACGGGTTTGGAGAGGAAAACGGAACCGAACAGTCCCTACCAGTAAAGAACTTCGACTACAAGTTTACCTCGAAGGAGAACCAATACCAGAGAAGACACTCATACGGGTACTAGGGATGTGGATACAGTCAAATCAACGCTGTACTCACACCCCTTGCGCTATTAAAGGCATCTACACTCCAAGTGGCCCGCATGATTACGCGCATCTCACACAGACGTCATGGCATGCGAGAAGATGACACACTCAAGCTGGTCAGGAGCCTAGTGGTAAGCCGGGCGACATACAGTCTCCCGTACTACCATCATATCAAAAGTGAAATACAACAGGCGGACGCGATTTTGCGCAAAGCGTATAAAACCGCGCTTCGTCTGCCGCTTAAAAACGTGGGTGTCGCTGATGAACACTCCAAAGGTATCAGAGAAGCCAACAGCCACAGAAACCAAGGGGAATAGGGGATTTTTAATTTTATTTAAATATTTTGTGGTGTTGATCAATTTGTAATATTACTGAATCTGTTATCCCTTAAAGGTAACTGATTAGAAAAGCAGAAGAAAGAACAACCACATGCCGCCATTGGGATCCAAACCCACGACCTCCGATTTACGCGTCTGGTGCTCTACCGCTGAGCTACGGCGACGGCAGTCAAACCTTCTGCTTCCGGGGGCATATATATTTACAAATAACCTAACCTTGGGAGTGTTCACCAGCGCCACCCACGTTCTTAAGCGGCGGACGTAGCACGTCCTGAGTGACCGCTGATGTGACGTAGAACGTCATCGAACGGTGAGGGTGGGAGCTCTGTGAGAACCTTCTTATGCTTCCTAAGGCATCAAGGCTGCCAGATCCCACCGGCGGCATGTGGTTGTTTTTTCTTCTGCTTTTTTAATCAATTAGCTTTAAGCGATATCATATTCAGTAATATTATAAATTGATCAACAACACAAAATAAATAAATAAATAAAAATTAAAAGTCCCCTGTGCCGCTTGGTTTCTGTGGCTGTTGGCTTCTCGCAGATTTATAACGAGCCCCTCATTCCCCTTTCCTTGTCTCCCAAGGTTAGGTTATTTGTAAACATAAATACCCCCGAAAGCAGAAGATTTGACAGCCGTCACCGTAGCTCAGTGGTAGAGCACCGGACGCGTAATTCGGAGGCCGTGCGTTCGGATCCTACCGACGGCATGTGGTTGTTTTTTCTTCTGCTTTTCTAATCAATTAGCTTCAAGTGATAACATATTCAGTAATATTCTAAATCGAACAACTGCACAAAATAAATTAATTAAAATCCCCTCTGTCCCTTGGTTTCTGTGGCTGTTGGGTTCTCTCATATTTGTAATGAGCCCCTCATTCCCCTTCAATTGTTTGCTTACTTGCTTAGCGAGGGCATCGGTTCTGGCAGCCTTGACGCCATAGGAAGGATAAGAGGTATCTCACACAGCTTCTACCCTCGCCATTCGATGACGTTCTACGTCATTTCAGCGGTAAGTCAGGACGTGCTACATCCGCCGCTTAAGAACGTGGGTGGCGCTCATGAACACTCTCAAGGTAAAGTTATTTTTAGAAATAAATACCCCTGAGAGCAGAATATTTGGGAGCCGTCGCTGTAGCTCAGCGTTATAGCATCGGACGCGTAATGTTTCGGCTGGTTCTCCAGCCGAAACGTCCTGAATTAAATGTCATGTTTTTTCAATTTCTGGTGACCTTATCTTATATATATATATATATATATATATATATAAATATATATATATATATATATATATATATATTGCAACGATGAAGACAGTGCGCCAGCACCTACGACGACAAAGCGATTTGTGTGTCGAGTGCGCGCGTCGAGAGCTCGAGCGCGAACAAGCTTAACCGAAATTTGGACAGACGCCGGCAACACACCGTATTCTTACCGTGGCCAACTCTCTCGACCGAACGGTTACTCTATCGTGGGTCCCTGGGCATGCCTCGATGCCCGGTAATGATCGTGTTCATGCGCTGGCCCGAGAACTCTCCTCCCGGACTCCGGATGATCAGGCACCCAACCCTGCACAAGAAGCCCCATCGGTCCTCTCTACATATCACCAAATCACCACATTTTACAAATTCAGCCACATGACACTGCCACCACACCACAGTACCTTGTCGCCCTTATCCAGCGCCACATGGCGAGAATTACAGACAGGCTGTTTTATTTCACCCCACCGTCTCTCATGCTCCACCCCACCTTTCCTCCTGATTGTAACACCTGTGGCGTGCCCAGATCCACACTTTTCCATTACCTTTGGGAATGTCCTTCCCCAAAGGCAGTACCGCTAATCCTCAATCCCACTCATTCTTCCTGGGAGGCTGCTTTACGGACCGCTCAGCCCAACGGCTAGAAGTGGCTGGTGGATCGGGCTTTACGTGAAGCACAAGCCCGTGGACTCCTGGACCAGTAGGGGGCCACCCTTGATGTTTCTTTTTTTTTTAATAAAGTTGTTTCCATCCATCCATCCACCTCAGTCGTTCTTTAAACTACGTGGTAGCGACAGATGTACTGACATTGCGTTGGCATTGACAACATTGTGGCAGAAACGCGGCTTGATGCCAAAGGTCATCCGCGTTAATTGTGTTCTTTGGTGTTCGGGTTTTATACTCCGATTAGTTTAAAAAAGGAAGTTGTATAGCTATCTGGCTGCCTGGGTCAATGGACGCCTGATTCGCGCTTTGAGGTACGTGGGGTGGCGAGATGTGGGCTGCCTGCGTTAGCGGGGACAACTTTGTGCCAGACACGCGGCACAGCAGCAACAGGCAGCAGCGCTCATTGGGTGAGCAAACTCTTGCGATCAACCATAACTGTCACTTGCCAGGGCGGCAGGATGTCCGGCTATCCAGTGTCCGGAACGCACTTAACGATACATACGCCCAGCCGTGCATAGCTGCCCGATACACTATAGCATTCACTCTCCAACTAGGTTCAAGAGTGGTTTGAACCACAGCTAATTTCTCACTTCCTGGTTTTTCCCTCTCGGCCCGGATGCCCAACCATATATACGAGAAAATGCGTCATTTCATTATTCAAAACCAATTTTTCATTCATGACGACTGTTAACTGCCCTGCCCCTTATGCAACCTCCAACACTGCTTATTAAATGTGAAATTAAATGGCGACGCTAACGCCGGAAGTGTCCGCTAATTCTGACGCCAGAAATTTCTCCCCAGTGATTCGGTATGTGCCATCATGAGAAACTAATTCAAGAGGTTTTAGAAAAAAAAATAAACAATTGGAGGTCTAGTTTGGACTCGAACCCGGGCCGCCGGCGTGCGAGATGACGTGACAGCATAACACAAAATTCAGAGAGACGTGACACCAGAGCTGACACACTACCGCTGCCATGTGCAGGCAGGAGAGGATGAACGATGGAAAAAACTGCCGACGATTACATTACTTGGTAATGCGAAATTTGAGCGCAGCTCATCAGCTGTTCCAGCTTTTCGCTGGATTGAGGTAAGAATTCGACCCAGATATTTATGTACAATTGCAGACAACTTATTTTGCAGCATCAGCTACATTGGCCGCAGTCTCGCCGTTTCCCGTGCTCCCTCCGTCGTCCATACTGCGCATGCGCGAAGAGTGAGTAACGTGACTGCGCACAGCAGGCGCGCCTCACCGCGCGCGCTTGCCACTTCTGCCGCCGGCGCAGAGCCACATGACGTCACTGCTCAGGCTACGTATATCCTGGCATAGCAGAGCTCAGCCACTGCCAACTTTTGTTGCGTTAGCAATAATACAGTAGGCTTCGCCTGGTCGCGTAGCCCCGGTCAGTAGGGATGGATGACCATGGCCATGACCATGAACAGCGACTTCGCCGAGCAGGTAGGGCGCTGTTTCATCAGCCGCGCTCCGCCAGGTAGCAGCGCCGGCGGCGCAGTCAGTTTACTCTGTCTAGGACAGATGGCGCCACTAGGAGGTCTGACACTTCTGGCCTTCGAAGTGGGCGTTAGCAGCATTTCCCTCAACCCCAGTGTCCGGGACCCAAATTGACGGTGTGTTGAATGTGTGTGTTGTTTGATCCATGTCTTTGTTCGTTTTGTGCGAAGAGAATCCTCGCGGCTTTCTGGCCGATCCTTCCATATCTGTATGCCCTCGCTGCAGCCTGAGAATCCGTCGCTATCCAGTAACTCAGTCCCTGCCGATGGGCTTCAGTCAGGGCTAGAGCTATGGCGATCTCTTCCGCTGCTTGTGTTGTCCTTGTGCGCACTGATGCACCAGTAATTATCTTCCCTTTGGCGTTCACTACTGCTACCGCCCTAGCGTTTTCCTTCGTTCTGTACTTGGACGCGTCAACATACAGAACCATCTGTTTCTTCTTTAGGAACCTGTCCAACTCCAAGGATCTCGCCGCCCGTCTTCCTTCGTGGTTCTTCGGGTCCATGTTTCTGGCCACTCGTTTAACCAAGAAAGTGCTCTTAATTTGGCTGTCAATGTCTGTCTTGTCTTCGCCCTCGCCTTCTACCGGGTATCCTAGCTTTAGCAGTAGTGCGCGGCCAGCGGCTGTTCTTTTATGTCTTTCGAGTTGAAATCTGAGCATGGTTTCGCTGTGCTCCTCATAGGTGCCGTACACACCCATATTGATTAGCTTTTCTGTCGAGGCGCAGGTCATGACGCCTAAGGTTTGTTATACGCCTTTCTGATGCATGTTTCCATTTTGTTATTTTCCCCTTTATTAGGTTGTAGGTACGGAAGCGCGTACGTCATCCTCGGTATGATGAGCGCAGAAGTGATCCGTAACGCATCTCGCTCCTTCACCCCTTTTCTCTTGTTCGTAATCCGACTTAACATCCTGCATATCTGTTTCGTGGAGTGTTCCAAGAGCTGGATGGTATGGTCCCGTTTGCCTTTCTCCTGCAGCCACATTCACAAGATGCGAAGCTTATTTGTCCTTCTTACGGGTTGTCCATCTATCTCTAATTCTATCGTTCCCCTGTCCTCTTTGTTTTTGTGAAGTCTAATAAATTCAGATTTTTCTGGAGAGTACTGCATCCCGCTAAATAAAGCAAATTGACCGATCTCATCCGCCGCTCTTTGCAGTATTTCTTGCTTGTTTCCTGTCGATCCTTTTGTCGTCCACACTGTTATGTCGTCCGCGTAAATTGAATGTTCTACATCTTTGATCTTTTTCAGTCTCCTAGTTAATCCAATCATTGCTATGTTAAAGAGCAAAGGTGAGATGATGGATCCTTGTGGTGTCCCTCTGTTTGGCGTCGTCTTCTTTTCTGACCTAGTGTTGTTGATGCCGATCGTTGCTGTTCTGTTAGACAAAAAGGCCTTTACGTATGCGAAGATCATCTCCCCACAGTTTGTTGTCGAGAGTTCTGCTAGAATGGCGTTGTGGCTGATGTTGTCGAAGACCCCCTTGAGGTCTACAGCCAAAATTACGCCTTCTCGAGTTCCCGATATTGGTTTTAGTACCATGTCTCTTAACTGGAGCATCACGTCTTGCGTGGAGAGGTCCGTTCTGAACCCGAACATGGTATCCGGAAACAGACCGTTGTCCTCCATGTAGTTGCTCAGTCTAGTCTTGACCACTTTCTCGTATAGTTTACCAAGGCAGGAAGTTAGTGATATTGGCCTAAGGTTCTGTAAACTGGGTGTTTTCCCTGGTTTAGGTATCACGATAATCTCAGCGTGTTTCCACTCCGCCGGGACCGTGCCCCTTTCCCAGTGCTCGCTGATTAGTCCGGTCAGGCTTTCGATTTGGTCATCACTGAGGTTTCTGATCATTGCATTGGTTACTTGATCTTTTCCCGGTGTTGTGTTCCTCGTGAATGACCTGGCAGCCGCGTATACCTCGTATTCTTTTATGGGTTCATCCAGCTTCGAGTTCCTTGTCCCAGAATACACCATGGTGGAGGGTGGCACCTGCGTGCTTCGGACGTGCCTGGACCAAAGAAAATCTGTAATCTGGGCGTCCGTTCCCTGAAAATTGTGCGTGATACGTTCTATCGTTTTGCTGTTTTCTCTCTTCGATTTTGTCGGGTCTATGAGGTGCCTGAGCAGCGCCCATGTTTTAGCGCTACCCAGGTTGCCGTTTAGTTCATTGCAAACTTGGTGCCAATTATCTCTAAGTAAGTTTGCGGTGTGGTCTTCTATCTCCTTATTGATTTGAGCTATTCTGAGTCAATTTTCTGTTATGTTTTTGTTTCTTCCATCTTTTTGTCAGCCCCCTACGAGCCTCCCAAAGATGTAGCATTCGTTTATCCGCACGTGGAAATTCATCGGTAACCTCTAGCGTCGTAGTATTGTCTCTGTGGACCTCCCGTAGTCGTTTGGTCCACTTTTCGATGTCCGTTATCGCAGTTCTTCCGCCTTCATTCTCCAACTGTCCCGAAATGTTTTCCAATCTGTGATTTTTTTCTTCCTCTGGATTGTGCTGAACCTTGTAAGTTTAATTTGCGTTTGAATTACGTAGTGGTCACTTCCGAACTGCTCCCCGGTGTTAGACCATTCATAGTCTAGGATATTTCCTATGATGGTCAAATCAGGGCTAGTGTCTCTTGAAACGCTGTTTCCGATCCTAGTAGGGTATCTGCTATCGGTAACGATTTCCAGCCCGTGCGTATCCACTCCATCTAGGATGGTTTTTCCTTTCTTCGTATTCATGTTGTAGACCCACTCTTTGTGCGGAGCATTGAAATCTCCTACAATCACAAGGTGGTTTTGTTTTACCAGGCCGATCACCGCTCTAATGATTTCTCTGAAGTCATGTCTCTTCTTGCGCGGTGGTGAGTAAATTTTAAGTACGAATAGGCTCTTCTCCCCGCGCTTCTTAGGTATTACCTCTATTAAAAGGTGTTCTATATCTTCTTCTGGTGTCGTGTGCTTGTGCGTAGTGACCCCCTTCTGACATAAAATGGCCACTTTTTTATATCTTTCATCTACTATGGTGTCGTAGCCGATTATCTTCGGCGAAGTGTTAGTTTTTTGCAGCGCTATTACAGTAGGTGGGTGTTTATGCTGCATTACATGTATGTGGAAATCGTTTTTTTTTTCTAAATCCTCTACAGTTTCATTGCCATATTGTAAATTTTTCTTCTGCGCTAGCCATGATGTGACACTACTGCTGCGCCACGAAGATCTTCGCGCTTTCGTTTAGGTCGACCTGTTCTGGTGCTCTCTAGTTTTGTCTCCTGAACAGTTCTGCCAGTCTCTGATCGGTCGCGTTCAGTCTGGTCATGATTTGTTCCAGCGTCGTCAAGACTGTTTTCTGTTGCTCCTGTATTTGGTGTAGTGGTGTAGTAGCATCTATTCCTTCCCTTACTTGCGGTTGTACGGCTGCAGGCCCCTGCGTGCGTGTTGTCGTCGTGGGCGATTGTACTCCGTGTACTTTTCCTCGGTTTGTATCATGTTCTCTTTGTTGTCGCTGTTCTATAAATGAAAGCCTCCTTTTTAGTCGTTCATTTTCCTCTCTAAGTTCCCTGTTTGTTTTTTCTAGAGCTTCGAATCTAGTCTGTATCGAATAGTCTAGAGCAGTGGGATAGACTGGAGACTCGCTCATAGACTGACTCACCTTCTTGGACTTCTTGGTCTTCTGTTTAGATGCGGAAGCGTTATGGGCGTTCCCTGGAACCCAGGCGTTGCCGCAACCGTGGTCGGTGGATCTCGCGTCTGCTAGCCCCGGAAAGTCTCCATCTTTGAAGAACGGCGTTCGGCTTCTGCTGCCGCCGCGCCTGTTTCGGGACGCAGATCTCGAAGATCCGTTCTTTCCTCTCGTTTCGGCTTCCTCGCTGTCGAACCACCGCGGCCTGTGGCCACCGTGGTAATTACTTTCTTTTTTCTTGCCTTGCTGGTTCTGCTGGCCTTTTTGTTTGAGACGTCTCTTGCATCCTATATCGCCTGTGGCGTGAGCTTCGCCGCACCACTCACACCTGGGCTCTCCACACTCGTGTCCGTCGACGTTGGCACGTTTGCATCTAGGGCACTGCGGAATGGGTTGTGGTTCCGGGCAGACGTCTGATCGGTGCCCCTGCAGGTGGCATCTGAAGCACACCTGCTTCGTAGGTTGGTAAGGGTAAACTCTATACAGTCCTCCCATCACTGCGACTGTCTTGGGCAACCTCGGTCCGTCGAACGCGATGAGCGCTGACTCTGACTTCCCGAGCATTCTTGCGTAGACTGCACGAATTCCCGGCGTTGCTACTTGGATGTGGTTCATTAGGATTTCTTGCGTGGTGCCGGCCATCACTCCATGCACCACACCCCGGACAGTTCCCTCCGCCGTGGAGCAGTAGGCATTGAACTCGAATTGTTTGTCTCCGAGACACAACTTCGTCGTCTTTTGCAGGGCTTCTGCTTTCGCACCCTCTGGCGTCCGGACTAATATTATGTTTGAGATGGCTTTCACCGCGACAAGCATGTCGCCGATGTAGACCAGGTTGCATTCCTTCACCACGGCTTGTATGTAATCGCTGGGCTTGAAATCTCCCACTCTTAGGTTGTGGATCATCGGTCGGAATACGATTTTGTATCCTCCTTTCGGGAGCTATACGAAATCTCGCCTGTTACCAGCGAGTCTCTTTAGTTGGTTGTTTACAGCGGACGCCGGTGGCCCGTTCGGGACCATGACGGTCGGTCCTGGCGTCCCAGGTTTCTGCTGCTGCGGCTCGCTCGTGCTCACTGGTGTCTTGTTTGCCTCGGAAGGTGTACTTGCTTGACCGGTAGCTTTCCTATCCTTCTGGGCTCTGCGCTCCACTAATTCCTTCATCACTCGCCACGGGGTCTCGTTGACTGGGTAGACTCTTGGTTGTTCTTGCGGTCCCCTCGTAGCTCCGGCGTTGTTGGTGCTTGCAAGCTCCATGGCTTGGGGCTGGTCCCTACCCGGGCTATTTTCAATAACCGGGGCCGTAATGTGTGTCGCAGTCGATGCTGACGCCATGCCGCCGTCGAGGCTGCTCAGCCCCGGTAGGGCCAGCGAAGCCCATGCGTCTCCTGCTCCGGCCACGGCCGACGCTACGTCGGTGTTAGGGTTAGCGTGACTCTCGCCGCCTCAATATTTCAATGTCCCGTAAGTGGAAATAGATTCTACTCACAGAGATAAAATTGGTGTCCAGATGGTCCTCGTAACCTCACGGAACACATTCAATAAATACTTTGCAATAAACTGGGGTTTTGCGGTCAAAAACACTGACGATTCACGGAGCCCATGCAGAGCACGTCCGCGTTCCCGCGCAGTTGGGTGTCCACCCCCCGTTATGGAGAGATTCAGGTGTCCATCCAAATATGCGAGAGAGATACATTTCCTTCCCCCCCCCCCCAAAAAAAAACAATTTATCGACGAGCAAGGCGTACAGCCGAACGGGCGATGGCGTTCTGTGGACTCCCACGCCGCTTGGCGGAATGCTCACGTGACCAAATATGGCGGCACCCATGCTCCCGCACTGTTAAGCGTCTATAAATGCGCGCTTGCCCTGGCGTGAATGCTTTGCTATGCAGTCCCCTAAGGTGGTGGTGGTGAAAAACATTTATAGTGCAATAAATTTTTTTTACAGAGAGGTGATTGGGGTAGGCCCTATTGGCCCTTTCTCCTAACAATACTAGGTGGAGCCCCTATTCCGGGGCCCCATTGGCAAGCAACGCCGCCGGCGTCCGGTGAACCAAGGCCTTTTGGGTCTTTAGGTCCTGACAGCCGAGCAGGGCCGCCTCCCAGTCCTCTCTGGTGGGGTTGGGGTTGGGGGAGATAGATGGGTTGGATTGACACGCCCAAACCATGTGGAAGGTGTCAGCCACCTCCCCACAGAACTGGCACGTGCCATCAAAGGATGCGTTGAAATGTTTAAGTACCGCCGGGCACAGTACAGTGTTAGTAAGAATTTTGATGAGGAGGCGCTCGTCAGCGCGATCCAGTCCCTTACAAGCGGCCGGGTAGCGCCGGTGCTCCTCCTTGTAGTAATCAATGATGTGTTTGAATGTAAGGGCCAGATTGTCTGATTGGGAGTAGGCTTCCAAGGACACGGAGATAGCCCGGGGAGAGAGTGCGCGGGCGGCCTGATCGGTCTGTTCGTTTCCCTGTAGGCCCTGGTGACCGGGGGCCCAAATCAGGTTGCGTGGTGTTGGATCTTCGCATCGGCATCTATATTCCAATATGCGCCAGGCAAGCGGGGAAGCCCAGCCCAACACATAGTTCCGACGGGCCCCTCGCGAGTCAGTGATGATGTGTTTCGACTTGGCAGTAGTGAGAGCCAGAGCAATGGCAATCTCCTCCGCGTGTGTTGCGCTGTAGGCTTTGAAAGTGAGCCCGTTAACTGTGTTTGTGTTGTGTACGACTGCGGCCGTGTACCACACCCCGTGGTGTGGGCCGGCAACGTCCACGTAATACACATGTTGTTGGTTACCATAGTATCGCGCCAACGCTTCCGCGCGCGCCTGGCGGGGAAGGGGTCGGACCCGGAGGGCGCGTCTCCAGGGTTCTGGCACTTTCTCCCTTTCCTCAATATGGTAGTCACGTTTGATGTGTAGCCGGTCCAAGAGACGGCGACCGGACGTGGTCTGTGCAAGACGCGTGTATTGGTTGACTAAGTGGGCTTCTCGAAGCTCCCGGAATGTGTTTACCACGCCCAAGGCCAGAAGTCGCTGGTTGGACGTGGTGACCGGGAGGTCGAGAGCCCGCTTGATGACTTTCCGGTGGATGACCTCCAGTTGGTCATCATCATGTTTGCGCAGGTGCAAGTAGGGGGTTGAGTAGAGGATTCCACTCGTTACGAAAGCATGGGCAAGCCGCAGTGCATCCTTGCTTCGTAATCGGCCCCGCCTGTTGGAGACCCGGCGGACCATGCGGCCCACCTGGTCTTCCACTGTGCGAAGTTTGGCTAGGATAATGTCGACCCTGCGTTGATGGTGTATGAAGAGACCAAGGACACGGATCTCCTTGGACTCCCGGATCAGTCCCGAGGGGAGACTGATGCAAAGCGGGGTTGTGTCCCGAGGGGTGGGACGTATGAGCACAAATTCTGATTTAGATGGGGCGCACTGGAGTCCGCAGTAGGCCGCGTAGTCGTCGACTAGGGTCGCCGCTGCTTGCAGGCAGGATTCCATGTGGCCCAGGTTACCTTGCGTGGCCCAGATTGTAATGTCATCCGCATAAAGAGCGTGATGTATCCCGGGCAAAGAAGACAATTTGGAGGGAAGATGAAGCATTGCCAAATTGAAGAGGAGCGGAGACAGGACCGCGCCTTGAGGTGTTCCCCTCGAGCCGATGGTGTAGGTGGTGGTGAAAACTTTTTAATAAACAACAGGAGAGTTTGCAGACAAAAAATGACCCTTTACCTAGGTGGAGTCCTTAGTCCGGGACCCCGCTGGACGAGGCCGCTACTCGCGCCCGTTGGACTAGAGCCCTTTGAGACTCCAGCCCCGAGCAGTTGAGCAGGGCTGCCTCCCATGCCTCTCGGGAAGGGGAAGGATTGGGGGGAAGGGAAGGATTCTTTTGACAGGCCCAAACCATGTGGAAGGTATCGGAAACTTCCCCACAGTGAGGGCAGCGCCCATTAATTTTGGGGTCGAAATGTTGCACTATTGCAGGACACCACAGAGTGTTGGTCTGCAAGTGCCTCAGAGTTCGCTCATCAGCTTTACTCAGGCCCTTAGCAGGGACCGGGAAAAGACGATGGCGTTCGCAATAGTCGTCCAGAATTTCTCTGAACCGCAGAAGCGGTTGCACAATCTCCGAGCCGGAAGAGCCTGGGTGAGGTGCCCGGTAGGTAAGCGCTCGGGCAGCCGCGTCCGCAGCCTCATTACCTCTAACGCCCTGATGGCCTGGAGTCCAAACTATGCGTTTGGGCGAAGGGTCCGATTCCCTCACTGCGCGCTTTAATATACTCCAGGCTAAAGGTGAAATCTCGCCAGCCAGGTAGTGTTGACAGGCTCGACGCGAACCTGTCACGATTACCTTCGAATTCAAGTCCGAGGCGGCAAGCGCAATGGCTACTTCCTCAGCCTGTGCTGAATTTCGAGCCCGAAAGGAGAGCCCGTTAACGCATTGATCCTGGTCAACTACTGCGGCCGTGTAGAATCCATTGGACGACGGCCCTGCCACGTCAACGTAGTATACACCCTGTTTGGATCCGTGTTGGTGTTCGAGGGCCCGAGCGCGCGCCTCTCGTCTGCCTTCGTGTGTATGTGTGTCCATGTTGCGCGGGAGTGGAGGGACCCAGAGCTTGTGACGCCATAGCTCCGGAATCCGACACGTCTCCTCTGGAGTGCACTCGTGTTGGATGTGCAAGCGGTCTAGCAGGCGGCGCCCGGATGCCGTCTGCGAGAGTCGCGTATATTGGTTCACGAGGTGGGCCTCTCGTAACTCCTGGTAGGAGTTGATCACTCCCAACGCCGAGAACTTAGCATTGGAGGTGGCCACTGGGAGGCCCAGTGCTTGCTTTGTAGCCTTTCTAACGATGGTGTCGATTCTTACTTCTTGTTGTTTCGTAGTGCGAACGTAGGGAGCGGAGTAGAGGATCCTGCTGGTCACGAAGGCATGGGCGAGCCGAAGCGCGTCCCTGCCTCGCAACCCGCCGCGCTTGTTAGAAACGCGATGGATCATGCGTCCGACCTGTTCGCCTACGCGCTTGAGTTTGGCAATAGTGGATTCCGGGCTGAGCCTGTTATGGATGAACAGACCTAGTATGCGGAGCTCCCCGACCTCTTTCATAGGGCCTCCCGTCAGAGAGATTTGCAAAGTCGTGTTGTCCTTAGGATCGGATCTGATGCGCAGAAGTTCCGATTTTGCGGGAGCACATTGGAGACCACAGCCGATAGCGTAGCTATCGGTTATGGTGGCGGCCCGCAGAAGGCGGTCCTCCATTTCCCCAAGGCTCCCTTCGGTAGTCCAAATTGTTATGTCGTCCGCGTATAGTGCGTGATGAATGCCTTCCACCCGGGCCAATTGGTGGGGAAGCTGCATCATGGCAATGTTGAAAAGAAGTGGCGACAAGACCGCCCCTTGGGGTGTACCCCGTGTACCCATCGTGTATGGTCCGTATTCGTCATCCTCAATCTTGAGGAAGGCCTGACGCTTCGAGAGAAAGTCTCTTACATATGTGAATGCCTTGCGCCCACAATCAATGGTACTCAAGTTAGCTAAGATGCTGCTATGACGAACGTTGTCAAAGGCCCCCTTAAGATCAAGGGCAAGGATGGCCTTGTCGTTGTGGCGCATGGCAGTGGGTCGTATTATGTAGCGGTGTAACTGGACCCTGCTGAAAAAAAGTTCTATGATGCAATAACCTCATAGATCAATCATCATAGAATATCATACAATCTGTATGACATATCATACAATCTGTATGATATATCATACAATTCGTATGATATATCATACAGATTGTATGATATGTCATACAGATTGTATGATATTCTATGATGAATGATCTATGAGGTTATTGCATCATAGAACTTTTTTTCAGCAGGGGAGGAGGACGTCCTGCGCAGACATATGCGGTCGGAACCCGAACATAGTGTCTGCAAAGAGGCCCTTGGTCTCTATGTGTGGAGAGAGGCGATCCCTAACCATCGTCTCCATAAGCTTGCCCACACAAGAGGTTAGTAAGATGGGCCTCAGGTTGTCGGTATTCACTGGCTTGCCTGGCTTAGGGATGAAAGTGACCAAGGAGGTCTTCCATTCGGGAGGGAGTGGACGCCCGTCCCAAATCTGGTTAATGTACCCTAACAAGTGGAGGTAGGCCGAATCTGGAAGGTTGGCCAACAGATTGACTGTTATGCGATTCCGACCCGGAGCCGTACCTCGCCGCATTTTAGCTAAAGCCGCCTTAAGGTCGTGTAACTCAAAAGGGGCATCAATGTCGGGATTCGGCTTTCCCGCGTACTCGTACTCGGGCCCAACTGGGTCGTCTATACGGCAGAGATATCTGTCGCACAGGGTGTCCGCGAGTTGAGCCGTCGTACCTTGGTACCCGTGCAAAGCCCGCCGGAGCTGTCTTTGCGTCTCCCCTCTCGTTTGAGCGGGGTCGATGAGACTGCGAAAGAAGCGCCATGTTCCTCTCGAGCTCATCTGACGCGCTGCCGAATTACACTTCTCTATCCAGTTTGAATCGGTGAGCTGGGCAGCATACGCCGCAGCCTGCTCCGTGAGGTCGACAATGCGAGCCTTAAGTTTGCGATTCAGCTTTTGCTTCTTCCACCGTTTGGTAAGACTCCGACGAGCCTCCCACAAGTGCAGGAGGTGATTGTCCACTGCAGGGATCTGTTCAGTGGTCTGAAGTGTCGTGACATGTTGTCTTTGTATTGTGTCTAATTGCTTTGCCCACTCCGCATATCCGCCGGAAAAGAGCACGGGAGGTATCTCTTTTGTTCGAAACTTATGCCAATCGGTCAATTTAGTGTGGCCCCACTTTTTGCGAGCCGCCTTCGCCAGAAGAGTAACCCGGAGAAGGCAGTGATCGCTACCAAGAGTCTCTCCCAGGTTCTCCCAGGTAGCATCTCTGGTGTTCGTAACGAGAGTCAGGTCAGGGCATGTGTCTCGCGTAACCGAGTTGCCCACACGTGTGGGACAACACGGATCCGTGAGGAGTGTAAGACGAAGTGTGGAGATGAGCTCCGCCAGCTTGCGTCCTCTGGCCTTCTCAAAGTGTTAGCCCCAATGTAGGCTTGGAGCATTGAAGTCCCCAACGATCACTAGAGGTTCCTTGTCAGCCGATTTGAGCGCGCGGTAGAAGATTTCATTGAAGGTCACGCGCGGCTTATGCGGGGGGCAGTAAATGTTAAGGACATGTATTGATGGGTCGCGGCGCTTGAGCGGCAGGACCTTGACCATACTATATTCCTGTTCAGTCTCCAGTTCGAGGTCTACTGGGACTGCGGTGTACGCTTTGTTCACCAGGATGCACGTTGTAGGACCGCCTTGAAACGAGCTATATATACCCTGTGTATTTAGCATCTGCGCCGGGTTCCTGAATAGCTAGGAGCGCCGGTTCGGTACCGAGAGACTGCAGGTAGAGCTGGAGGTGTGACCGTTTCTTCCAGCTCCGTAGACCCCTGCAGTTCCACTGTATGATCTCGAATTGCTCCGAATTGTTGTTGGCTTTCCGCTGGGGTCGGCTAGCCATCGTGAACGTGATTATTTAATTTTGGGGGCCAGGTTCCACCCCCGAAGGTGATGGGGCCTCAGGCAGAGGCACCAGCACGTCCGGAGAGAGAGCGGCCGGAATGTTTTCTAGTGAGCCTGTGGCCTGGCGAAGGACCACCTTCCGCCTGCGGAGGTCTGGTCGGGGAGACCGCGAGCGGGAGCGGCTTTGACTCAGTTGAGCTGCAATTTGGTCCTGAACGACAGAGAGAGCTGTCTCAGTAACCTGTGCCGCTATAGCAGGCATGATTTTTGCCAATTCGGCCTGAAGAAGTTGCTGAATGGAGCCCCGGACCGCTTCCATGATTTTACCTGGCAGAGCATCAATTTCGCTCTCCAGGTTGTACAGGCGGCTCTCCACCATTGGCAGCCTACCAACCACTGTGCGACACGCTTGTCAGCCCAGATGCGACCGAGGCACTCTCATCTCGGTCCTCCGGCTCGGCTAGTTCTATAGGCTCGGAAGGACCATCTTGAGGTTCTTTACGTCCCTCTAACTTAGCCTCCAGCTCCTGAATTTTCCGCGCTAAGAATTCTGTTTGGCGCCTAAGTTGAACATTTTGCCTCTGTAGGGCGGCTTCTGTTGGAGAGAGAGAGGGGGAGAGAGGCCCGGAGGCAGCCCTAGCCCAATCGCTCACCTTGTTTTGGGCGGTCGCTAGAGGCGGGAAATCCCCAGCGCTGAAGTTCGGCGACCTCGCCTGGGTCCCGGACTTCACAGCCGTCTTGACATGCCCGGACTTGCCCGGTGCAGAAGTGGACTTGCTGTCCTTGGCATTGGTGGGCGGAGTTTGCTTCTGAGTCGTCTTCCGCTTGCTTTGACTTTGTGATGGTCCTGGCTTGATCGGTTTCCGGTACTTGCCGACGCAGCCGGCAGGACCGGTGAAGTGGGCACCCGCGCACAGCAGACATCGGGGAGTGCACTCATGTTGTGCTATGCCGTCGGGTGTGGTGGCCACCTGAGAGCCGCAGAGGCCGCAGCGTCCCGACTGCGGCCGCGGGCAGATGTCAGCCCGGTGCCCCACCGTGCCGCATAGATGACAGGCGGGGATCGTCTTTTTGTACAGCCTCACGGGGATGGCCTGGTCGCTGTAGAAGATTTGGCGGGGTACCTTCTTCCCTTGAAAGGTGACCACTGCGATGGCGGTGCCGCCCAGTTTGCACACAGATAGGATTTCTCCGTGTCTCCACTCCAGCTTCTGCTTGAGGGAGGCCGACGTTTCGCCGGGGTGAACGTTGATCACTCCCTTGCAGACCTCGCCAGAAGCCTTGGCATGCCCGCGAAACAGAAGCTGGCGGTCGCCGACCGTCAGCGTGACATCGCCGAGGAGCTTCTCAACGGCTGGCACAGAGTTCAGCCCACACACTAGCACATTTTGGTCCCACACGGGCCACACAGAGTTGCACCTCTCCACAGTCCCGTATGATGCTGCGCACGGCAACTCCGGCTTCACCTGGAGCGAAGGTGGCCTTCAGATCCAGCGTCTTGCGTGGCTTGAGCACCACGATGAGTTCGTCGCGTCCAATGCGTGGCGTCTGCTGCGGCCGCCACCGGGGTTTGCATGTTGCGGCCTTCAAGGCCGCGCCACCGACACTCCCTGGCGAAGCGTTCGGGGACCGAACTGCCGCCTGGTGCTGGGCGGCGGCTCCTTTTGCTTTGGGAGCGTTCGTCTTCTGCCGACGCCTCCAGATTTTGACCATATCTGCCAAACAGTCATCTTCCGATGTTGGAAGGTCCTCGGGTTGAGCGGTCTCCATGCGTACGACTTGCATGGACACCGGATCATAGCCGGTAACCGTAGTGGGAGCCGCCATCGCCGGGGAATCCCCAGCCGGGGCTGGCGAACGCCGGCGGACGCCCCGCCGCCGTTAGGCTTAGCGCCGCGGCGGTGGGCGAAATCTTCAAAATCTCAGAATTTTGTCAGAAATGAGCCCACCTTGATGAAAGTGGTGCCCACTTGTGCCGCTGATCTTCGCGGAGACGATGGTGCCAAGATTCGTGGGGTCCGAGTTGACAGACCGCAATAAGGAGCGATCAGAAGCGGAGCCGATGTGCGCACGTCTTCTCCCTACGCGCACCCTCAGCGTCCCCCCCCCCCCGATGGTGTATGGCCCGTGTTCCGCATCTTGTATGCGTATGTAGGCTTGACGGTCTGTAAGAAATTGTTTTATGTAGTTGAATGTTTTGTGGCCACAGTTGGTGTTACTGAGGTGGTCCTGGATTACTTCGTGTTTGACGTTGTCGAATGCGCATTTCAGATCCAAGGCCAGGACCACCTTGTCGTTGTGGGGACATTCGACAGGATCTAAGATGTCGTGGTGAAGTTGCAGACGCATATCCTGTGCTGACTTGTGAGGGCGAAAACCGAACATGGTGTCCGCGAAAGTGTGCTGTGTTTCCAGAAAATGTGAGAGTCTATCGCGCACCATCGTCTCCATCAGCTTGCCGACACAAGACGTGAGGGAGATGGGGCGAAGGTTCTCCACATCAATAGGTTTTCCGGCCTTCGGAATAAAGGTCACGAGAGCCGATTTCCAATCGAGAGGGAGCGGAGTCTCTGCCCCAAATGCTATTGATGTATTTGAGGAGCGCGGCGTAGGCTGCGTCGGGAAGGTTGGCCAAGAGCTTGACCATAACCTTGTCGCGCCCGGGTGCAGTGCCCCGCTTCATTTCGCTTAAGGCTGCCCGGAGGTCGTGGAGTTGGAAAGGCTTGTCCAGCTCCGTGTTCTCTTCGCCTGCATACGAGAACGCCGCCTGCCGATGGTCCTTAGTGGTGCACAGGTATCGATGCCTGAGCGTGTGCGCTAGCTGTTTTATCGTTCCTGTAAAGTTGTGCAAGGCCCTATGTAATTGGCGTTGGGTTTCTGTGCGTGTTTGTATTGGATCGATGAGAGCGCTGAACAGGCGCCACGTGTTGGGGCTAGACATCTGGCGAGCAGCCGCGTTGCACCGGTCCACCCAGTTAGTGTCGGCTAGCTGAGTAGCATATTCCGCTGCCTGTTGTGTGAGTTCGAGGATGCGGTTCTTTAGGAGTCTGTTATGTTTCTGTTTCTTTCATCGCTTCGTGAGGTCTCGACGGGCCTCCCAAAGGTGGAGAAGGTGGTTATCCACGTCTGTTTGTGTTTCTGTGAGCTGTATCTGCTTTTCGTGTTGTGTGAGTGTAGAGGTGAGCGTTCTGGACCACACGTCGTATCCCGACTGGAGGGGGTCTACGATAGGTAGAGAGGTGCGGAAAGTCGTCCAGTCAGAGATACGAGCTTGTTTTAGTGGGCGTTTCAGGGGACGCATGTAAATGGTTGTGTTGATTATACAGTGATCACTACCTAGAGTGTCCTCTGTATTCAGCCAGTCGGCATGGCGTATGTTGCGTGTAAATGTGAGGTCCGGGCAAGTATCTCGTTGAATGGAATTGCTGACACGTGTTGGGTTGGCGGGGTCAGTGTGCAGGGTGAGTACAAGTGTGGAAAGAAGTTCCGCAAGCTTCCTCCCACGCCTGTCCTCCCGGGGGTATCCCATAGCCTGCTCGGGGCGTTGAAATCGCCGACGATTAGGAGGGGATCCCTACCCGCCACCTGCAGAGCTTGAGTGAAAATTTCATTGAACGTGACGTTCTTAAGTTTCGGTGGACATTAAATATTTAGAATGTGTACAGGTGGGTCAGACCGCTTTAGGGGCAGCACTGAAACCAGCGTGTATGGGAAAGACGGTGTTGTGGGAAGTGTGACCTCCTGCGCAGTGTATCGCTTGTGAACAAGTATACATGTCTGCGGGTTGTGTTGAAATGTAGTGTAGTTTGTGAGTTTTGTACAGGCGCCGGGTTCCTGAAGGGCAACCACGGCGACGAGGAACTCAAGGTTCTCAAGAAAGAGGCGGAGATGAGTCCGCTTCTTGTGGTTCTTGAGACCCCGGCAGTTCCACTGCATTAGTGTAAGCGGCTGAGTTGTTCTTGCTCGCGACTTAGGGTTGGGGGCCATGGTCGGAGGCGGAGGGTGGGGTCACTTTGTTCAGACTCCCCAGACCGCTAGTGCCCGGTGCAGACGTGCAGGAGTCTTCCGAAAAGTCGAAGTCATCGGGAATGGCTCTATTGAATTTTGAGGGGCGGTTAGCGTCCCTGATGGGGCCTACGCGTTTAAGGACGCGCGGATTGTCTTTTATCCATTTTTGGATAATGTGCGTTACGGCTTGTGTCACCTGTGCGATGATACTCTCCACCTGATGGATGATGTTATCATGGATAATTTTGGGGAGCTAAGCCAATTGTGTTTCAATTGCGGTAACCCGGGTCTCCATGGCCGCGGCGCGACTCTCCACAGGAGGAGGGATGTCCCTGTCATGTTTTCTGCCTCATCGCTCGACGCGGGCGGAGTATGGAATTGGGATTTGAGCGAGTTAAGCTCGCTGGCTAGTTTTTCGTTTTGAGCTCGCAAGAGGGCGAGCTCGCGCTTGAGTTCCTGCGTCTCGGCGGTGCTGGTGGCGGAGGAGGGAGGAGGGGAAGGAGAGGAGCCGACCCTCGCCCAGCTGCCTACCTTGGGTTGGTTGCAGGCAGCGCAGTCTTGCAGCAGTCTTGCCAGGGGGAGGCATCACGCCACGCTGTGGCGTCTTCTGGTTGTTTTGCTGCCGCCCTCCCCGTGTAGCGCCGGCATTGGCTCCCTTGGATGGCGTCCTGGGCCCTGGATGCAGCAACTTAATGAATTTGGCGGTGCATTCGCGGGAGCTGGTGAGGTGCGGGCCCCCGCAGATTAAGCACATAGGATTGCAGACGTGGCAGCGACAAGAAGGGAGAAAGCGACAACATGCACAAGAGACGCCAGAACAGCGTGAAGAACTTTTTGCGAAGCGTCGTGCTAAGGATGTAGGTTGGCGACAACGTTCTACCTCGCAGAGTGGTTCACTTGAACGCTATCAGGCGAAATGCTATCAGGCGAATTGCAACGCGCCGAAGAATGGCAAGAAGAACGCGCGCACCATAGCAATTCACCGAAAGACGCAGGTTCCAATTCCGGCCGGGGTGGTCGAATTTCGATAAAAGAGAAATACTACCGGCCCGTCTGTTGGGCGATGTCAGTACACGTTAAAGAACCTCAGGCCGTCAAAATTTCCGGAGCGCTCCACTACGGCGGCACTGATAGCCTGAGTTGCTCAGAGATATTAAACCCCCCAAAACCAAACACTTTCAGGCCTTCCGTCACTCCCGCCATCCGTCCTTCCCTTACGGCGCGGTTAAGGTGTACAGCGTGGTCCAGGTGTCCACCGAGATACGCGAGACAGATACTGCCCATTTCCTTTCCTCGAAAGCCAATTTCTTTTTGGGCCAACCAGTGTTGACATCGCTGGAACTTCGTATCCAGCTGCTACATGTGTTGGTGAAGCCAGCTGCCGCGCATACTCGCCGCGGTGGGTCAAAGCACCCGTCTACTGAGCCGTATGAATGGGTGAATCGAAAACTTAATATACAAGCGAGTTTGGACCGTGCAAGGTCTCAGGGCCATCGCACAGCCCTCACATTACGCGCATGTCTCCAGGCCACGTAGGGCCATGACACGGGCACCGCGGTTCACAAAGTAAAGTTGCGTGTACGGGTCCTGCGACGCGAGGAGGGCCTCCCATGTTCCGATGGCGGGCTGTCCCTGCGGGGGAGGATGGGCAGGGCAGCCGAAGAGGATGTCGTCCAGAATGGCGCGCGCTTCTCCGCAGATAGTGTTCACGGGGGGAAACGGGGCGGAAGTAGGATAGAAGATGAGGGGTAGGAAGAGTCCTGGGGCGCGATTACGAGTCGCTCAAAATCGTCTCAATCGGAAAGTGTCTCAAAAAGTGTCTTATTTGCTCCGTTCCTACTGATCGGTCGTGACCAGCGGCAATATTGTTTTTTTTCGTCACCGGCTGACGCCATAAACGTGCAGAAGTGTTGAAGTTGCATACCTAAATATACGAGCCGATTGAGACGATTTTTCGGGATTGGAACGAGTGGTCTCAAACCGCCTGAGACCGAAAATGGTGGTTGTTTACATGGCCGGTGGCCGCGCGAGCAGCGGTGTAAGAGGGTTCATGAAGACTGTTTTAACGTGCCGGACGAGTTGTTCCGACGTTTTGACATAGGCCGGAGCATAATGCATATGCGACGAACTCGCCGTTGAACTTGGAGGTGTGCGGGTGAGTGCGCGGTCAGTGGAACGGCAAGTGCCTGTGCGCGCCTTCGTCGCCGGTGGGTTTCAAGACAGCGTAGTAAATGAAGTAAACGTCGGCGTAGCCCAACCGACTGTGAGCAAGTGTCTGCGGTGGGTTGCGGTGGGTTGCGGAGACCACTGTTAAAGTTAAGTCGCAGAAGGTGCGCGCTTTCCGGCGAGACCCCCAAGACAAGGCGGCGGCGAAGGAGGACTTCCTTCGCATCAACTTTCGCCACCGCAATATCCCCGGCGGCGTCATCCGAGCATCATCCGAACGGAACGGCAACAACACCAACACGAATATGAAGTGCTTAACCCGAAGCGGGCGGCATGAGTTGGTTACGAAGCGGAAGAGTGATTGTTGCCGCAGTGACCGGGCGTGCCCTCTTTTAATTCCCGCAGTGAGATTGCAAGCTCCCAGCAGCTGCACCGGTCTGGTTCCGTATGTCGGGAGTTGCTGCAGTGTGATTATTCATGGTCGCTTGGTTTTTTTGAACAAAAAATTACCGACGATTACGTTACTTCCTAATGCGAAATTTGAGCGCAGCAAATAAGCTGTTTCACCTTTTCGATAGATTGAGGCAAAGAAATCGAGCAACACATGTATGCGCTATCACAGAGTTTTTTTTTTATTTTTCACACGTATTCCTTTAACAAAGATTCCACTAACAGTTCTTGACAGTCATGAAGGAAGCTTTGTGGTCGGAGAAATAGACTGATATATGTTCGACTTGGTACACCAATGCTTGATTCTCAAAGACGAGGTCTATACAAGTGCCTCGCGAGGTTGTCACAGCCGTGGGACGCGTTACGAGCGAGAGGAACGGGATGTTCTCCCGCATAAGTGTTAGGAAATTGCTGTTTGTCTTTATGTCAACATTAAAGTCCCCCACTACTAACATCGGTGTGGATCGATGGACGGTTAATGCGAGTTGCAGGAAGTGCACGACGTCTTTCGTGAGTGTGGTAGGGGCGAAGTAGGCAGCTACTACCAGCAAGCCGTTGGGCAACTTTGCGGCGCACAGTTCGCCAACTTCATGTGACGTGCCAAACATTTCGACTGGTATTGCAGAGAGACCTGTGCGCAAGTAGATAGCGACTCCCGCCGCTCTGTTGTGGTCTCTGCGAGCACCACAGCAGTATAGGAAATCTATGATTTCGAGAGGCTCTTCGGGATCCATCCAGGTTTCAGCAAAGCAAAGTACAGAGGAATGGCGCAGAATGTGATCGTGGTGTACGTCCTTGACATGTGCGGCAAGGGAGCGTACGTTAAGAATGTGGTTGTGAATGATGAATCAAGTGCTGCCAGCGAATGACGCGTCCATTGGCTGTCTGCGTGTGTTACTGATGTGTGGTTAACATGTTAAGCTTCGCCTGTAAGAGTGGAACGCGACAGCGTCTTGCAACGCTGCCAGGGAGTCCACAGAACGCCATCGCCAATTCGGCTGTACGCCTTGCTGGACGGTAAATTTATTTTTTGAGGAAAGGAAATGTATCTCTTTCGCATATCTGGGTGGACACCTGCACCTCGCCGTAAGGGAAAGGGGGAAGATGGGAGTGAACGAAGACGCCGTATTAGCTAGACGCGCCTTTGTTCATTCCAAACCATTCAGCTGGCATTACGGAGTGGCTAGCGTGCTCGTATCGCACTCCGGAGACCCTGGTTCGATTCCCCAACTCGACCAATTTCGTTCTCGGTTTTATTGATTTATGCGGTCTAACTAGAAAGGTTAATTAGGCTATTTCATATTTATATTATTGTATTTCTATCCATCGTGTTCTGTCATTAACCTGTCAATTGTTGGAACTGTCTAGGATGTTCGACACAACGTATATGAAACGAGCAACGTCTTACTGAGTGGGGAAGTGCGTGGTGGTGGAGGGAACGCGGCTTCGTACTTATGTTTTTTTCCAGCAGCGTCTCCTTCCGCGGACGCTGTTGTCGCTGCGGCGCGCGTCTTTCTTTTCTTTTCTTCTGACATCTTCATTCTCCTCTATATTAATTTTGGCTAATTGATTAATTAAGCAATTAACTAAACTCAGTCCAACTTAGTTGCAGCATCACTATACGATCCCTTTGATTGGTTGCATGGTTACTAGCCAAAGTACAATTGGCCCCATTTGAAATTCGCGCACTGTGACGTCACGAGCATTTCGACCAATTGAAAAGCGTGACATTGGGGGCGGAGCTGGTTACGAGGCCGACGCCGACGCCGACGCCGACGCGAAACCCAGGAACGGACGCCAAAGAGCTGCGCTCTAAAATAAATATAATCAGGCATCGCCCTTGGAGCCCATTTGCCATCGGCAAGGTGAGTTCACACTGGCGAGTCGCGGAGGTGGCGCGACAGGCTTAAATCGATTTATTACGCTCCCTCCCCGCTTTACATGTGCTTCGCAAACCGTAACTAATTGACCGAAATCGGTCGCCTATAAAACTAGCGCGACGTTTGCAGCTCGCCAGTGTGAACTTGCCTTAAAGCTGCCTTCGCTTTTTTTCGAGCCAAGAGCTCCTTGCAAATTGAATTCGGGAGACCCGTAGGAATCGCTGCGTTTAAATAGATTTTTCCGCGCACTTAAGATGTCCGCAAAGTACCTTGATTCTATGTAGTGTGTAAAAAAAAGGACAGCCGTCAATAAGCTGATTTTTTTTCTGGCTGTCATGTTTACGATGGCTGAGTATGTGCGTGTAGGGATAAGGCTGAATCCATGGCTGAATCCTTTGAATCAGACAGCAGTTCACGCCACCTAGCCGACGCTACCTACGCTTTTCCAGTGTCAGCGCACCCTCGCGGCAGCAAAAGTGACTGAAGAGCAAACTTAATTGCAAAACTGAGAACCCTTCCTGTTTTGCTTGATGTTGTGAGGTTTGAAGGAGTTTGTTAGGAAAATAAAACATTGTTCATTTTATTAATGGCGTGTTTACAGCAAAATGTTAGCATACGGCCCCTATGGCGCAACTAAATGCTTCCTGGGTGGAACCCTACTATTAGCCACCACAACCTCGCTGCTAATTGGTTGATTCCGCGGTCAACGTCTCGCGGTATCGTCATTTTGACGTCAGAGCGTCAAAAGTGAGACAAAAACTGGTAGTACCGTCCCTGGTCTGGAGTTGCCTCCAGAGCATTTATTAAACGTGTCCGCCCACTCGGGCCCCCTATCGGCCATCATGAGCCGAAGTAATCGGGATGGATACCGACCGTGGCGCCAGCGTTTCGATGGAGGTGAATCAGAAAAGACGGCCGCGTTTCGATTAAGGCGGATGCAAGGCGCCCGTGTTCTTTGCGTTGTAAGTGCATGGTAAAGATCCCCAGGTGGTCGTAATTATTCCGGAGACCTCCACTACCGCATTTCCTTCTCTTATATTTCACTCCCACCTTTCTCCCTTTCCTTACAGCGCTGTTCAGGTGTCCACCGACATATGTGAGGCAGATACTGCGCAACTGTCTTTCCCCAAAAAACCAATGCTCACATCGGGGGGGGGGGGCTGGGATACCAAAGCGAGCGGACGCGTTTCACATTGGGACCGCGAATTTTGGCCTTTAAGGCGGAGGTGGATAGAAAAGTCAGACAAAATCTCATGATTCCGCCCCGCCCCCCCCCCCCCCCCTCCCTCGCCCCCTGCCAAAGAACATGTGCCCAGAGTAAAACGAACACACTGAGGCAAAAACGAGCCGAAATTAGTAGACGCGGCAAAATTTCGGAACATGAGGTTTCCTATTTAGATGCGGTGGGAGGTGGTGGCGGTTTTATGGTGGCAACGGCCGTCAGCGGCCGGGGCAATCCCGTGACAGCTGCCACTTTACGCAGGCAGAGCACAGAATTGCCGAGGAAAGTGCGATCGCGTTAGCTTGCTGTGGAACGGAAGCGAAGTGTGTCATCAGTGCGAGCAAAACTGCCATACAAAATTTTCGCAAGGGAATGATCTCGCCCTTAGCGGCCAGAGTCCTAGGCTAGAGAACGCTACATGGGAGAATTAAAATAATTTGGACTCTGGCGCTTGTAGGCGTCCTCAGCAACGAGATGGTCCACGAACTGGCTCGAGATCTTTACTGCCGAGGCGCTGCTGGCCCCTCGATACCAGAGGGAGCGGAGAGTGCATGCTAAAATATGGGGAGATCACGCAGCATTATATATCGGAGCGTAGACTGCTACCCCGCCAGACATAAAATTAGACAGCAGACAAGCAGGGGCGTGCAGGCACTGCAAACACTATCCGCACCCGGTTATGGCGAACCACATGTTCCCCGAGGCCAGGAGCGATAAATGCAACCTTTGTGGAGCGAGGGAGACCCTGGACCACATAATATGGGAACGCCCGTACTCACTCGGGGGTATGTAAAATATGGACAGTACAGACACCTGGGAGACCCTGCTGCGTGGCTGGGTCCCTGAGCTCCAGCTCGTGCTCGTCCAACTCCAAGACGCTCTTGAGACCCAAGGCCTTGCAGTCTGCATCTAAGGCGGCGGCACCGGCCCCCTGACCTGCGTGTTGGGGGATGGGTAGATCGTCTTATTCGTGGACATTAAAGTTTATTCCATCCATCCATCTCGCTTCGGCAGACACGGTTTTGCGCCGCGCGTTTTCTATCATTCCTTCTCTCTACAGTTCTCAAATGGCAGGGATTGTCACTCAGCTCGGGTGTGACTTCATTCTTTAAATGCGGCACCATCCTCTCCCGTCATCTCGGACGCGAGCGGCCGGGTTCGATTCCCACCTCGACCAAAATTTTGATATCCTTTTCTAATGTCTCATGACGTCGTATGAGCAATAACATCAAGGGACGAATTTCCGGGTACACATTTAGCGAGTCATTCGGCAAGAGCATAGCCATCTAATGTTTCCACACTAATACGAAAACGCGACTAAGGTACCCACTGTAAGAGAGTCCCAGCGATGTGCCTTTTCATTGCTTCAGTTATGTGGCTTTCCTTCGCTTTCGAATGATTAAATGAATGAATGAATGAATTCATTGATTCATTCATTCCATTGCTTCAGTTATGCGCCTTTCCCCTGCTTTAGAAGCTCCCGCTCTTCCATTTTGAGGTTTGTGCGACTGTGTCCTGTCCCAGGGGCCAGATATGCACCTTTTCTCTTACTTTATTTGTTAGCAGCGTGGCATGGGCTTTTGTGATGATCACTTTTTCTTCTTCTTGAGGTTCTTCATGATTATGAGTTGGAAAAGGGGAACACGGCGCGTTCAAGTGTCTCCTCTGAGAGGGAATCACCGCCGTTGCGCCGTGTTTAGTAGTGTGGTAGGATGAAGGTCACATAAAGGTAAAACTTCGCGACAGTGAAGCTGGCTTTATCTAGCGTATTGTGCTCGCTTCAAAATTGGATGATGCTTAAGCTCCGTTTTTAAAAGTGGGACGCGACAGCGTGTTGCAGGGTTGCCAAGGAGTCCACGCATGGCCCGTTCGGCGCGACGCCTTGGCCGAAGGAAAGGAAACGACGCCTGTCTCTTATATCCCGATGGACACCCGAACTGCACCTAAGGGGAGGAAAATGAAATGAAGATTGCTTTTAATGAAATGAAACGACGCCTGTCTGCCATATCTCGATATATCTGTCTGCCAGTCCTAGCCACCTGAACATCGAGAGAACAAACTCCGCAGAACTGCGCATGCGCGCCCAGAGAGCAGGTGGAAAGGAGGACGGTTGGCGGATGTGACGCTGGAGGGTTTTTCGGTTTTCTGTTTTTGCGGCATGTAACTCTCAAACCCAGACGCCTAAAGTTATGCCGAGGCTGGCCGAGGCCGAGGATGGCGCGCGTTTCAGAGAACGGGCGAACTCGTGCATGCTCCAGCGCCTCGTTGCGCTATCTGCGCTTTCGTTTCTCTCTCGTGAATCGGCCCTCTGCTGTTTTGGTAGATGCGAGCTCGGTGAATTTTGCTCTCAGTTCATGGTTTAGGCAGTCCTACCTTCAACCTTTTCCAGACTGAGGTGAGTGCTGTCAAAGTAATTCATTGTGCACGCGCGATGCTGTTTCGTACTTGCCCGCCAACCAGATAAAAAGTGTTCGTCGTCGCTCTGTCACCGCCTTGTGGCTTGTTGAAAGAGCTGCTGCACGACTGCGCAAGTATGTGACGGTCTCGATTATTAATACGGCGTCTTCTGATGTAAATTTCGCGACATCGTGCGGGTGAAGGCGCGCGAGGAGACCGCGGAGTGGCGTCGAGTAGGTCATTCTTTCGCGCTTGAGAGGACTGTTGCATGTTTGTTACTGAGCACCTATAGATAGTCGGTTGCCTCTAACGAAGGTTTGTCTTTTTCAAGATTCATCTCCTTCACTCATGGCCTCTGTACAATTTGGCCGCAGCTGTTATTTCTGTGTGTGCCAGCGTAAACGCGCTGGACTGTGGGATTTTACTGCCTTCCTCGCAGCTTCAGCAGATGGGGTACGTGACTTGCGCTATGAAAGCGTCGGGATTCCCGACAGGTAGGTGGCGTTTACCTGTGCAGACCAGTTGTATGTTTTCCTTCCTTTTTCACGCGGTGCTGCAATGCAGGAGATCAGCTTCTTTGTGATACTTCCGAAGAGCGAAAGAAGGGGCTGCTGGCCAGCGGAGAGCCTAAGTTTAAATATGAGCTGGCTCAGTGTGAAAAATATAACTGGCGTACCTGGGAGTGCCACGAACCTTCTGTACAGCATGAGACTGCAGCAATGCATTCATTGTGCTTATCCGCTCAGGCCCGTCACTGCAAGTAACTCATGTGTAAGGCGACGGATGCCACAAGGAATACGTGACTTCATTAGCCTTCAGCTAGCACTAGGTCGATGCCCATGGAAATATTTATCGTTTTACAACCGAAATAACAGCATTGGTATAATTCTTTCAGTTTGTTTAAACATTTGGGATGCCTGTCCCTACCATAGTTTCCCAACACTTGTTCTGTGTGCTCCAATGCATTCGAGGAAGCTATGGGAAAGATTTCCAGAAAAAAATTAATGCATTCATAAGTAACAGGCAGTGTGTGCCTGTAAGCCGCTGCCAAGGGCACTGAGAGGGTATTCAGACAAACCAAAGATGACGCTGAGCCAGCATGTCTTTTGGAGGAGAGCTAGCGGCCGCTGTGTGGACTTCACGTGGCTGTCAAGGGACAAGGCAGCAGCTGCTATAACCACTTTCCAGAACAGTTCATCCATGCAAGCAGCATATGCAGCATTTACCGTATCAGTGAATCCACTACACTGTTTCGTTTGTTGTAATTAATTGTTTTGGAAATGCACATCTAGTGCATTTACGAAGCAATTAATTCGTGTGTGTATCAACCAGCAGCTACCGATGTCGTTACTTTGTTTTTCTGCTGCAGCAGGAGCCCTCACTTGCTGTACTCAATTCTCGGAGCGAGTTTGTTGAATTCATCTGTGCAAACTGGCCGTGTTTGTAGCATTACTCTGATCTGCAGCTTCTGCAGCGTGCGCCTTTGTTTATTTGCAGATCCTTCCACCAGCTGGATTCTACCTTGACCTCATTACCACAGTGAGCCGAGATTGGTATGGCGTAATGCATACTTTCGCTGTTTCCACAGGTTCAGAGCATGCTCCTGGTCAAGTTTTAAAAAGTTTGAATTTTTGAAAGCATGCCCGCAATGTATTTACTTTTATTGTGGAGTGTGTATTTTGGCACCTCTGCATTTTACGGTACGCTGTTGTTTGGAAAGTTGTTCGGAGCACTTTCGGCTACGTGATTTGCAGAGAGAGAAGTTGGCGAAACACAAATGTGCGTGTGCAGTTCCTTGCCAGGTTCACAATGAATGGAAGATTTAGGCCTGCGCAAATCTGCACTGGATTCGTAAGCATACAGTGTGCCATGTAAACAAGCTAGACTCGGACTCCTTTCAAAGCGGGGGTTTTGAAAATGGGCTCCTTGGAGTACTTTTTTGGTTCCCGAGATCAGTCTCCTTTCTCTTCCCTCTTCCCTTTGCCCGCTTTATTTTGGGACTGATTAATAGTATGGCTACTGATAGCAGGATATTTCACTGTTCATCCAGTTGTTACAAATAGCATTTGGGTATTTTTGTCCATGTTAGGTAGGAAGGTGTGAAGTCGGGACACAGGGTTCCGCAGCAACTTGAGGACCCTTGTTCCACAGGCATGACCCTTGTTCAGTATGAGCACTTTTACAACTGATGGGTGCCTACAGAACTGACAATCGTTTTCTTCTTTTCCTGCGGCCCTGCTCGCGTTTATGATCTGTGTTATCGAGTCAAACACTGTCCCGAATAAGAAAGAAATGTTAATGCGGTATGTGGCTGGGCTAAGTAACATGAGATCCTCTATTTATAATGTTCTCATCAAACAAGGGAAAGCAATAGAAAAACAAAAAATCTTGTTTGAGCAAATTTCTGGGCCAAAGTCTCACTAATGGCACATAACACATTGAAAACATGTAAACAATTAAAAAGAAAATGTTGTATGTCGGCAGAAAAAGCGCATTTGATCTTACCTGAAGTGTAACAGCATGAAGTGACATTCGTCGCGACGTACTGTACAGTGACAACGGCAATTGCGTACCGTTGCCACTGCCACTGGTACACCCGTGTGAAGCGAAACTTGGCAGCAGAGCGGCGCGTTCAGCAGTGTTGCTTGGTTGTGGCTGCTTCAGTGACCTTGTGTTACCAGATACCTGCACTAGTACACTGCACAGTGGTGCCTAATTACATTTCTGAGGCGCTATAAAATGTAATAAGTGAGAGGTGCAGCCTATACTCCCTTCAATTTTCCACAGCTCCTACCAAACTTTCAGTGAATTGTGTATGCATGTTGGCAGCTTGCTCGCTTAAACCATGCTGAAAACACAAACTCTTCTTGTAAAATACGTATCATTGCTGGGCTTGCCGAAGTGAATTGTGGATGCAGCTACTGGGAGCAGTGAACTATTGTCTTTATTAAATGCTGGAATCCATGCCTTTTGATCCAAAGGGGTTCGGGAATGGCGAATGACCCGACAAACAACGCAGGTTCAACAAAAAAGGTGCCTTTATTATGGCAACGTAAAACAAAGCACAACATAAACGCCTGCGCGAGTTCGAAAAATGAAGCGCCTAGGCTAGGCAATGGTAACCTGTCCGAATAGGCATAAAGAAATTGGACATAAGCGCCCGAGCACACACTTATGTATGACGCAATCGGGCAAGCACTCCCGCCGTCAGTAGTCCTCTCCCCGCGAAAGAGCCCCTGACCTTCCCTTTTTAACACCAGGGCTATGGCCGCGTCTGTGCCTGTTACGCATCTCTGCCTTTCTCGTGCCGCTTGATGCAACGCGGCTATTTTTAGTACACTCTATACGTAAGAAGGTGAATGCGTTATCGTGCATCCGACACGGGCACGCTCCTGACTGCTGGAGCCCATGACTGGCGCACATGGGTGTGCTAGCGCAAGCAGATGTGATAAAAACTAGTCACATTTGTACCCGCAACACCTTTTTCTGTTGGCTACTTTGACGAGCCATTTTTTTTCGGGTAATGGGCGATAGATAGATACAGAGAGGGCGGAAAGGCACGGATGTTAACCCACATTCTACAAGTTCTACAAGCGTTTTTGGGCCTTTTGCAGGGAGAGTTTGTTGATCAGATGTTCAACATTGACCCGCCTCAGAATCTCAGTCTCCATGCAAGGGATAAAATTAGCTTGAGGGTTGATTTTTTTCAATTGCGCCTGCATGCCGGAGTACTTGCCAGCCATGTTGCTTGCATTGTCACCAGTTGAAGAGGTGAGATAGGTAGTCCTCACCTTCATTAAAATAGACGTGGCCGGTATCACCACAGACCCAGCAGAGCCTGTTGAAGTCACTGAGCCATGTGGGTAGACATGTAGGCGGTGTTTATGGTTAAAATGCAGATGATGCAGTGTCAGTTGTTTGAGAGCAGGCAATGATACACCAGATTTCTTAGTAATTCCCGGAATAGAGAGGTGTACCCGAGGTTCATAGACTCCATATGGGTGAGCATGGTCTTGAAGCATGAGTGAACTGCGAAGGAAGATAGGCACGATGAGCTTGAATTACTTTTGCCAATGCAGTATGTGGTCTGAGCATTGGAAGAGCTTCAAGATGATGACTCGGAACTCGTGTGAGGTGCCGAATGTGTGTTCTCATGGTTTCAATAGCAATGTATGAAGTAACAGGATGCCCCCCAGCGACAAAAATTGTGCTTGCTGTTGAGGCACATTTAGGTAGTCCAAGGCAGATTTGTAGAGCACGCGCTTGAACACTATGAAGTGTCTGAAGGTTTGTCTTTCTAATATTGCTTAAAATGGGAAAGGTATGCCGCATATATCCCAGGGACAGCGAACGGTATAGTAGAAGCATCGAGTGCACAGATGTGCCCCAGGGCTTTCCCCTGAGGAAGGAGAGAATATGAACAATCGCTGTCAGTCTCTTTCGCATGAGGTAGAGATGGAGACTCCACGACAGGTTCCCATCGATAATAGTGCCAACAAAGCGGTGACTTCTCTCATAGGGAATGGCGTTGCCATTAATATATATGGGGTAACTTGTCATTTTTTTTTCGTGTGAATGCCACGTGGGAACATTTCTCTGTCAAAATATTTAGGCCCTGCTGACGAAGGTATAACGTCAGTATCGTTGCCGCCTTTTGCAGTCTTGCATGAGCTTAGGGACGGGTCACGCTTGATGCCCAAATACAGATATTATCGGCATATACAGAGATCTGAACAGATTGTGGCAATGAGTCAACCAGGCTGATGAGAGCAAGGTTGAAAAGTATTGGGCGCAGCACTCCACCCTGTGGGACTCCGCGTGAATTTAGATGCAAAGAGATTGGTCCGTCTTGAGTCTGAACAAAACACGACCTCTCGACCAAATAGCTGCGTATCCAGCTGAACATGAGGCCTCAAATCTCAGCAGTTTCTAATGCATCCAAAATGGCCTGTGTTACGTTGTTGTAGGCGCCCTTTATGTCCAAGAACAGCGCCACGGTCAATATTTTCAAATTTTTTTGGTGCTGGACGGATATTACAGGTCAGCCATATTGTCGATGTAAGAGCGGCCACGTTGAAACCCAGACATAAATCCAGGGTAGATTTGGTATCGCTCCAGGTACCATTCCGCATGTGTTAACAACATTCCATGATTCTCCCGACACTGCTGGAGAGTGCAGTTGGGCGGTATGCTGAAATGTCGAGTGGTGATTTTCCCGGTTTAAGGAGTGGAACAAGATGACTGGGCGATGGGCGAAGTTTCCTACAAACCTAGAACCTGAGTGACAGTGGTTCAGCGGCCCTCAGCTCATTGCTGCAAATCATCACCTCATGCAGTTAGTGCTTTACGATAGAGTTGATGAACTTGAGAATCGGACTCCAAGAAAGAACTTGGTCGCGCATAGTTACACGTTGGCTTCTCAGTTAAAAGCAGAAAAAGTTTATAACAGTAAGCCAAATAGATTTTTCAAATTATACTTTAATTGACAAAGGTCACATCAGAACATTGACATGGATGCCACAGGTAGGCATCCATTGGGTATCCTTTACACGGAATCCCGAGAGAGAGGGAAATGCAAAAGCCACGGGTGTGTTGAGACGACGGGAATGTTGGATTGAACAGCACCATTGCACATCTTGACACAGTGCATCACGACCTCAAACACACAGGTAGCCAGTGCCAGAGATGTACATAATGTGTTACAGGTAATTGATTACCTGTAATTTTGTAATTAGAAGTAACTACAGTGGCCGCAACTGGCGAAGGTTAGGATCAATTGGAGAGACATGGGAGAGGCCTTTGCCCTGCAGTGGGCGTAGTCAGGCTGATGACGATGAACCTTTAGTATGCAAGACACGCAATTTGGCAATGGTTTTGTTAGAAATGGCATGCATTTTATGGGTAAAGTTTCGTTCAGCGGTTACAGTTGTTTGTAGTACTCCCAATGTTGGAAACAATGAATGGTGAGTGCAGTAGCAATTGCACACTGACAAAACTAAGGAATCAGAAACTGAGCTTGGCAATCAGTGTTAACCTGCCTCTCTGCATTTGAAAGCCAGCACACTCACGTATGTCTTGCTGATGAGTTTTAGCACACTGACAGACTGACACTGACTGACTGTGACTGACAGATGCAAAACACAGTGGCACTTTAACTGTGGCCATTTAACCACATACAGGGTGATTCTTTTTAACCTTTACAGATTTTTTTTCTTCAAAAAACTGCGATTTTTGGTGCAGTCTGTTGAGCTACATTAGTACAGTAAGGCGGATATTAGGTACCTCATATGGATCAAGAATTAGACGATTAGTTAACCTAGATGAACTATTTAAGTTTTCATTGTAGGGGGCAAAGTTCTACTGCGAAATTGCTGGCCTTCAACATCGAAGGTGAGTCCCGTTTTTAAATTTTCTTAATATGCGATATCATTCGAAATATCGTCAAAAACGTGCATTTGAAACCTTGTTGAGCTGATTTTCACACACTAATTATAGAATGCAGTCACTGCACCTGGCATCGCCGAAATCAACTTCTTCTACATCATCAAATGCTCCAATTGCACCTGCTGTTTCTGACACGTAAGAAGTGTGGGAGAAGGCTTGTTATAAATATCCAATGCAGGAATGCAAACTCGGCTAGCTTTCAAATGCATACTTTTGGTGGTCAATATTTTGAACCGCACTGGTAATTAATAAAATTTAAAAAATGCAGCTTACCTTCAATGCTGACTGCCATCAATTTTGCAATATAACCTTGCCTTTTGCTATAAAAAATTAGTTGATTTTAGTTAATTCATCATTAGTCTGTGGAGATGAATCACAGACACAAGTCATTGTTGGGTCTCCACAAATTTATTTGACAGGACTCGCTCAGCCAGGCAGAAACGGGACAGCGTGCCGCCGGCATCCAGTTGAGCAGCCCTGAAATCCAGTCTGCGCGTGCTTGGCAGGCGTGCTGGGGCTGTCGCCATCTTCTGCGGCCGGACCAAGATGGCACGCTATAGGGCCCCCCCTCTAGCGATGAAGCCATGAGCAAAGTGTGAACGGCGAAAAGCAGATACTCTTGGCGCAAATCGTACGCGACGAGGACTGGCACGGTCAGGTGAGGATGCAGCTGCGCAGTTGGCGATGACGTCGGTGTCAAGGTGAGCAGGTTCAAGGCGGTCAACTGAGATTGTGTCCTCTCGGCCATTGATGAGCTGAAGAAAGTGCTTAGAAGCACACCAGAGCACCTGAACGGACCATCGTATGGTGGCCGCAAGGGTGGGCGTACAGCGTCGTGGCGAACAAAGATGTGAGTGCACTGCTGAAGGTCTGGGAGGGACATGGATACGACGGAATACTGGCACTGATGTGGCGGAACGACAGTGCTCATAGCGCTGTGTAGACGGTATGCGTAATCTCAGATGTCAGCAGGCATGGGTGGCGAGGTCTAGAAGAATTCTCTAGGAACACGGAGAGTAGTGCCAAACGTTAGCTCTGCTGCACAGGTAGAAGAGTCACTGCGAAGTGCGGTGCGGGAACCAAGCAGGAGTAGGGGTAGGCACTTGATCCATGGCAAAGGAAAAGCGGATGCCATAACTGAAGCCTTCAACTTCCGGTGAAAATGCGCAATGACACCATTCGAAATTAGGTGGTAAGAGGTCGTCTTGATGTGATTGATGCCGGGGAGCCGAGTTAGGTCGGCAAGTAATGTGGAGTTGCACTGACAGCCACGATCAGTTGTAATGGTGGAAGGGACACCATAGCTGCTTACCCAAAGTGTGATGAGTGCTGTTCTGATCGACTCTGCGGTTATGTCTAGAAGGGGCATCGCTTCAGGCCATCTCGTGAACCTGTCAGTGCAGGTTAACAGGTAGCGGTGGTTCCCGCAGGGAGGAAGGGGACCGACAATATCAACGTGCAGGTGGCTGAAGCGGGGAGGCGGGAAGGTGCCAAGCGGAGTCGCAGTGTGTCGGTGCACTTTGCTTTGCTGACAGCTGAGCCATGTGCGCGAGCACCAGTGAACGTCGATGTTGATGCAAGACCAGACATAACAAGCCGTGACAAGGCGCTGTGTTGCGCGGATGCCAGGATGGGCCAAAGAATGGGGGCATCAAAGACAGTTTGTCGGTATGGTGGAGGCACGTAGGGTCGAGGGCAACCTATCGATGTATCACGTCCGGATCACCAAATTTGTGGAGATGAATCGCAGACACTAGTCGTTGTCGGGTCTCCACAAATATATCTGGCAGGACCCACTCATCCAGGCGGGAACGGGACAGTGCCTCCGGCATCCAGTTGAGCAGCCACGAAATCTAGTCTGCGCGTGCTTGGCAGGTGTGCTGGGACTGTCGTCGTCTTCTGTGGCCGAACCACGATGGCATGCTATAAATTCATATGAGGCACATAATGTCTGCCTTGCTGTACAATCCAACTCAACAGGCCACATTGATGTATCTCTCATGCTTTTCAAAATAAAATTGTGCAAAAGTTTAAAAAAATCAACTCTATATCACATTTTACTGAGATGTCGTCACATGGTTTTGCACCATTTTTGGTCTTTGAGGAAAGGAAATGTCTCGTATCTTGGTGGGCACCTGAACAGCACTGCAAGGGAAGGGATCAAGGTGATAGTGGAAGAAGAAAGAGAGGAAGAGGTGCCGTAGTGGAGGGCTCCGGAATAAATTTGATCACCTAGGAATCTTTAACGTGCACATGGGCGTCTGCGTTTCACCTCCATCAAAGTGCGACTGCCACGGCCGGGTTTGAACCCGGAAACCCCGGCTCAGTAGCCGAGCGCCAAACCACTGAGCCAGATACACCAATAATGGCAGTTTTGCTCTGCGGAATGTTGCTTCAGCTTGATTTATGCAATTTTCAGTGGTAAATAAAAATTATTCTGACTCCACGGGTATTATAATGCTTGGATCTGCCAATATGAGGCAGGGTCATTTTGTTTCCTACTTAACCTAGTAGGGTGTTTTGTTCAGTTAGTCCTTTTAAGTCCGTAGGCAGTCATTGTCCATGCATGCAGCTTATCTCATTAAGCGTTGATGACAGACAACTGATTGTGGGTCCCAATAATGACAAGTTAGGCAAGCCATTGTACAGATCCGAAGCAGCGTCTGTGTCCCTCACTGGTTGCACAAGCTTTACATGGGTGCCACTTTCGGTGCTGTGTGCGTGCCACTGTCCAGTTTCAAACAAGGAACTGCTGACAACTGTTCAAGGTTTAGGGACACCAAAATTTTCATAGTGTATTTTTGCATTTCAATGATGTTTAAGACATTAGCCAACGTAAATCACAATGTGAAATTCACCTGCGCTCAGTAGTGAACTTATATACAGGTGTCAGGCTTTTCGGTTTTTATTTTCTAAAATTTGGCTGACTTTTTTTGGCGCTTATTTCAGAATTAATTTTTTTCGGCAACATAATATGGTACTCTTGTGTGGTAAAAAGTTGCCTAGAATTTCTTTTAACCTTTTTTCAGCCAGAGATTTGATTTACTAGTAATCAACACAAAAATGGCACAAACAATTTACAGCTGTACTTAGAAATGCCATCACCTATAAAAAAGAAATGGATGAAACTGTAAGTCAAAAATACAAGTGCAATTTGACTTGCAAAAGCTAGGTTGTCATGCTGATGTTGGGTTTCTGCACTGAATGGAGAGAGAAGTTGGGCCTCACGTGGTCTGCATGTTGACAGCGACGGAACTGCTGCTTAACCATCGAGGTAGCCGGAATATCATAATTTTCGTGGCACTTGTGTATGGCTTCGCATGAGTGTCCCTACATACAGTGGAGGAGCCCACTCAACTAAGCAACTGCACTAAGTGGGTGATGGCAGTTAACAACATGCAGCAGTTTATTTACAACCTGTCTACAAATCAACCAAGGCAGTTGCTATCATGCAAATTTAACAATCAGGAATGTTGGGCCAGAGCTCCCTTCTCACACAACTCCATCAGCCTGACCAGCCTAACAAGTGCAGAGCGCAGTGGCTCCTCTCTTTTGGACTGGCGTCAGCACCCTGTCTTGGCCCTGCCTGCTCTCTCGAGACATCACTCCACCAAAAGCAGGGTCGAGTCTCCCCTTTTGGCACCAGAAAGCCACCTTACCTGTAGCACGCTGATGCCCACGAGCACCTTGTGTATTCCACGAAGCCATTTAAGTACAGTTACAGCACAGACCACACACTCAAAACGATAGCAGCAACTGAATGGGAGCCACCATTCAGCTAGGTCTGAGCGCACGACTCTGCCCGCGCTCACTTCTTCACTGTTAGTCTCTGGAACGTGTGGTCCTCATCACGCGGTGTGGTGCTGAAGTGCCACAAACCTGAGGCGTCTGTGTGTTGACTGCGCCTTGTAGGAAGGAAGACCTTCCAAGGCCTTGACTTTTCGTAGACCGCCGTTCCTGCAGTTTACAGTTTGTTTTCAAACAAGCCCACTCATATGGCACAAGGTAGGAGACGGGAGAGAGGGCCTCACAATAAGCCCCAAGGAAATAGCTGAAGAAAACATTGAGCTAGTGGATCCGGGTGTTGGCTGTTTTATGACCCTCTGCACTATAGCCCATCAATTTGACTGCTTGAAGCCTCCCAGTTTGCAGAGGTGTGCAGAATAGCAGAGTAATATACCTTAGAACGCATGACTGCGCTACTTAATCTTAATTTTCTTGAAGGAGCTAGACACGCAGCGGACACGGGACAGAGAAAGAAGACGACACAGTTGCAAGTACCGCCGCCCTGTGTCGTCGTCTTTCTCTGTCCCGTGTCCGCTGCGGTGTCTAGCTCCTTCATGTCTCACCAACTGGCCTATACATCTACCCTCCTAACTTAATTTTCTTCTTTGCCCTAGTGCGTGTAACGTGTCTATTAAAGAATACTGACTATCCTTTTTCACTTATAACCAAATTTTGAAAACTGAATTCGGTGTACTTTATTTTTGCCTAACCTTATTATTGGATTAATTCTTCGATGCAGTTTTCGTTTCAGCAGTTGAAAGATGGTTGTGGCATCACAAGTAAGCATCCGATCATGCGAGGCATACACAGTCTGAACTATAATAGCTCTTTGTTCACGTGCTGCCATTCTGGCTTCTGGAGCAGTTTAGTGCTAGTGTTTCAATGCATTAAAGCTACAGAGCAGTGGTTATACTGTCGCTTCTGTATGCCTTACATGACCTTGTACTTGCTAGTGATATGGCAACTGAAACTACAATGGAAAAAAAAATTACAAATTATTTATTGAGTACTGATGAACTCCACGCGATGATCAATGTTTACTAATGTTTCGTACTTTATTCCAGGGCAAAAGCACAAGCCGAAAAATTTGGTGCCTCTACTCCTTCAACTCATGTCACTGCACTAGTCTGTGACCGGTCTGGCGTACACTGTGTAGCATTCTCCTTGTCCCTCATCTTTCATGAGTAGCAGAAAATATGCATTTCAAGAGTGTTGACAAATATCTCGAGAATGGTTAAGATCGTGTAAGGCAGCCAAGTTAACCTCGTCTGTACCTACCATTGCAGCCTAGGCCTCAAAACCAGTAACTGTAATGTGCACTAACCAATTTTAGTTCATTAGGACGTCTGGTTCCTGAACTTTTTGGTGTTTATTAAGCAAAAAAGATTACAGTGAAGATGAGAGCTTCACAGCAGCTTTTTTTCTCTCCAGAAAAATACGGCATATGGTTTCTTAAATTAAACTTGGCAATACATACATGTGTTCCTGGCAAATGTGCCATCACGCAGGAAGAGGCAGAGAGACCAACATCGATGACTAGCATACAGACTGGCGATTCTTTGGTGGGATGATTGGTCACTAAGATTTGAAAATCGCTGTATTCTGAAGCAGTTTTGAGGACAGAAACGCTCGAGATTGTCAGGCGTACTTTATTTAAGCACAATTTAGAACATTTCTGGTGACAGGCACACATCTTCATGAGAAGGCCTAAAAGGTGCGTAATTGACCACAATGATTGCAAAAGCTTCGGTAACCATCCGGTATTTTTCAACAGCCATACGCCAGACAACTCGTGCAACATGATGAAAAAAACTGGATATGGCTGTCCACTAACAGCACTGTTAAAAATACATGTGACCGAATTCATAGCAATACCATGGCCATGCTAAAATAGAATACATTAGCTGAAAGTGGACACCGCATAACCACTGCCCATGAGCCAAGTTCTACAAAACGTGGATACAGGACATCATGTATTTGTAAAACTACTCGCACAGCCCGATAATTAGATTGCACCTCGCCTGAAACTGGAGATCAAGTATGACGCTGAAGAATGCATATCAAAAACAACCTGTGTGTACCACCATTATTTATTAATTACCCTCAGGGCCTGAAGGCATTACAGAGGGGAGTGGGATAACGTACAGTAAATACCATAAAGTATAGAAAGAAAAGAAAAAGAAAAGAGCAAGAACAAATGCGGCAGAAAGACAATTATCGTGGGAAATAGGCCAGTGAAAACAAATTCAAAGAAAACACAAAAATGTGAAGAGAGAGACTAGATATGGCAGTATTAAAAAAGTATTAGTAATGTCAACTACATGGTTGGGAAGGTCGTTCCAACTCGCACAGGTACTGGGGATGAATTTGGTTTAGGTTTATGGGGTTTAACGTCCCAAAGCGACTAAGGCTATGAGAGACGCCGTAGTGGAGGGCTCCGGAAATTTCGACCACCTGGGGTTCTTTAATGTGCACTGACATCGCACAGTACACGGGCCTCTAGAATTTCTCCTCCAAAGAAATTCAACCGCCACGGCCGGGATCGAACCCACGTCTTTCGGGTCAGCAGCCGAGCACCATAGCCACTGAGCCACCGCGGCGGCCAAATTAATAAAAGAAATGTTCAGTGTGACATTAAGGAACACCTATTTTGTGGAGATGATCTATGCAGCCTGTAACATGTAGGCCTGGTTAGCAGCCACCTCTTAAGGAGAGGATTGGTATCATATATCTTGTGAACAGGACATAAGCAAGAAATTTTTCTTTGGCATGAGAGCAGCGGCAATCATAAGGTAGCCTTCACAGCGGTAACACTGGAGCTATGGTGATAACTGGAAAGCATGAATCGCAATGGTTGGTTTTGTGCAGATTCAGATTCAGATGCTAGTGATCTACCACAGACTTATGGTACATACTCCAATTTAGACAGAACGAGTGAAGTAATTTTACTGAGCTAGAGGAAAGGTAGAATTTTGATGCAGATACAGACACCCTAACGTACGGTTAGCATTGTTAGCAGTAAATTCAAAATGCAATTTCTAAGAGGTGAGAAGTTATATGCACACTGAAGTATTAGTACAAAGACAGTTTCCAAGGGAGTATTGCAAAGTTTAAAAGTGGCTGTTACAACGCCACATTAAGCACACACTTGTTAATGTTAAGTTCCTAGTGCCATGTTCGTTTCAAAACTCGGTTAATATCAGGTTGAAGAATAGAAGCGTAAGAGTCGCTGTTAATTTCAGAGCCTAAAGACAGAAGAGGCAGCATTGTTAGTCAAGTCATTAATACAAACGAGAAAAAGTAAGGGCCCAAGAACCCTGGGGAATGCCTGAGCCCACTGGAGAAGAACAGGAGATAAGTTGATCTGCAGTCACACATTTAGAATACTAGTTAAGGAGGGAAGACGAGGTTACTGAATTTGAACTTTTTCAAAGGCTTTCCAGAAATCGAGAGAAAGAGCTATTTAATGAAAAACAGATTTTAGCCGGCGTGAATATTCGGTGACATGCTAATCTGCGTAGGGGAGGGAATAGGGAAGTGAAGATGGAAGGAGAATGGTAGAAAACAGTGCAGTCATTGAAGAGGGTTGCAACGCAGTAGCTCACCGCATGATGGCTTCTTTGGATGAGACCAAAGTCAAGTTCTGTGCATGGACAGCAGGGTGATCAAGTGTTTGGCAATTTAGAGTTTGTCTAAAACACCAATAGCGTCGAAATAGGCAAATAAGAATATGATTGTACGTTGCTGCTGTCTGTGAATAACCTAATAGAGTCCACTGTGAGTGGCACTCGGGTGACGGACTGCATGCATTGTTCGTAGCGCGCACGTCCGTTGGCGTGCGCTGGACATTCGAAGAGGATATGAAGCACAGTCTCAACTGAGCTGCAGTTGTCACAATACGGACTGTCTGCTTGCTTGAAGCAGTATCGTAGACTCTTCGTAAACGCAACACTAAGACAAGCACAATGATAAACTGTTTCTAGATGACGCGGAGGCCCAAGTGGTAGTCTTGATTTGAGCTGTGGGTCGATGGAATGGAGAAAGGGGTAATGATGACTTGGCGAGTTCCAGAGGCAGTTCTTTTCATCCTGGGTATATGGTTTGGCGAGTTGGGAGGCATCTGATTTTGTGAAGAAGGTGCGCTTGTAGTCACGGTACAAATCGAGGAACATGCAGTCTGCCAAAGAACCCTGGCCAGGATGAAATGCACATCGTGTGTAATACAAAAAAAGCTGTGTCTTGCATAAAAATGTTTCATGAAACCCTTGCTGGCAGTAACTGAGAAAGGAATTTGACTCTACGAAACTTGCAAGGAGAGAGTAGATGCCATGTTCCATGGTCTTACAGAGGATGCTAATAAATGAAATGGGTTGGTAGTTAATAGAAGAATGCTTGTCTTCAGACTTGTGCATTAAAACCACCTTCCAATCATTGGGGACCCAACCAGACTCCATAAATTGCTCAAACAGTTTAGAAATGAATTATAGCCCTATAAGCTTTCACATTTTTTTTGAAGTTTAGAGTTGATGTTGTCCATACCGCATGGCGGTGATATCTTGATTTTTTCAACCCCCACAGGTTCATAACAATGGGGTTCACAAGAAGGAAATTACAAGGTGGATAACGAGGTTATGCGATATTACCTGGCCACCTGATGCTTTTAGATTAACTGCAGAGTAATCCGTTTTGTTAGCAACGTTCCGAAATTGTTGGTTATCAGTTAGCATCAGTGGCAAAGTGTGATTGAAAAGTGACTCCTTTGCTTGTTTTAGTGTGGTTTTATATTAAGAAGTAGAGGACTAACACGCATCACACCAGTGTATAGAATTAGACATTTTGGCGGACTGAAACATTTTTTCCCTTGTTTTTTCTAGTGATAAGTAAAGTAAAAATGTTCTCATATTTTGCACATAGGCTGCAAAGTTTAGTGTGCTAGACAGTAATAACCAGGCACATAAAACAGCAAAAAGGCATTCAAAAGCTTCTTCTACACTGCAGCCTTTCTTAGCAGCAACTAATATTTTCTGGATAATAAAAATAAACATGCAAAAGGTAGAACTTTATTTTGTATACACAAAAATAATGGCACTTTTACTGACTGCATGCACATACTGCAGCCAGAGTTGAATGCACTGGGTAAATCCTCAAGGTCCTTTACAGCTTTCAGATGTCGATCAACCGAACAATGCAAAAGTGCAAGCGTGAACTCCATAAATGATGCCAGAACAGAATAAATACTGCCCTTTCTGAGAAGCATGAAAGAGCATTGCACCAAAGTGCGCAAAGGTGGGCTGCATAAAAGCAACAACATGAGATGACTCGTACACGGCATCACAGACCCCACGATGGCTGACCACACACCACTTCCACGGGGCAGGTAGCTATCAGCGGATAAGATGGACGAACAGGCTTCCTCCATGTTCTGGTCTATAAAAACGGCTATCCTAACAGGCAGAGGGATGCGCACTGGGAAGCCAAATGGCTATTCACAATATTCAAGTGAGTTAAGCAGAAATCAAGCTGACAAAATGAGATGAAATCTGTTGCCTTCAGATTTGAGCAGGAACAGAGGAAGATCTTACGCCGTCTCATTCAGTTAGCCTGTTTCAGTGCTTTCCCTAAAAACTTGGAAAATATGAGACACTACACATTTTTGCGCGGTTATGCTCAGTAAATCTGTTTTAAAAGAATACATGAGGAAGGAACCAATCGACAGCTTTACGTATTAGTGCACTGTACTTACAGAAATCAGGTCAACGAGTATGTAACCCCATCAGCTAAAGAATAATCACGCTTTCTTGCTCTGCAGTGCACCACTTAAGCAAAGCTTCCCATTTGTGCAAACGTTTCCTTCCTAGACAACTACTATTACACTCCACAAAGAAAAGAAGCGGCCAGCACATTTCAAACATACATTTCCAATTAGTCGGCAAGCTAAAACCTTACGATGATCATGCATAAAAGATTAAGACACCGAGCAGCACACTTGCAATATCAGCTCGAAAGGTTGCGTCCGATGTCAGCTGCGAATGTAAACCCGATGTTTCATGGTTTCGATGGTCTAGCTAGAACTGCCAGTGAAAGCCGCGCGCATCCTATTCGTGCTCAATTCAAGCGAAAACATTTCTGGCACACGTTTCGCGCAGACAAGCTCATATGCTGGCACAAAAATATTTTTTAGCCGCTAAGTTTCGTGGAGTTCAACGTGCCGAAGCAAATCGTTCCGATTTGTGGACGATATGCGAACGGCAGGCGCGGTACTTGCCACCATGGCACTCAAGTATGTTGACATTCGAGAAATTATTAACACACACCACCTTTTCCTTACGCAGAACTGCCAGTTGTCTTGCTGAACTTACCGAAATGATGCTCATTGCGTGAGAAGGTTCGCCGGCACTCTGCAGGGATGCCTGCCTGAACATATGTCACTTTATGGTTCGTTAGCATTTACAGCACCTGGCAAAAGCATACGACAGGTGCAGCAGAGCACAAAAAGGACAGTAATAACACGACACACATCATTAACAACACATTTCATACACGCGCCACGACCCTAGCACTACGTCACACACAAAAAAAAGGGGAGGGGCAATGAGAAAAGCGCACGCAGCGCCATTACTGAAATTTTGTTGCAGGCGAAACTACGCCTTTTAATTAGAGAAAGACTAACAGTGCACAAAATCACAAGCACCAAATTTTAGCTTTTTTTAAGTGCACTGCTTTTTGAAAAAAAAAAAATAGTTCGGTGAGTTTTCGTCAGTGTCGCCATCTGTAGTGCTGTCACTCAAGCCTTCGCAACGGCGCGTCATTTGAACTTACTAGTTTCAGCGTGCGCGTACGAGTCTCTTTGCGGGTCTGCACACAAGCACCTGCTGTTGAGCAATGCTAAACTTTTTTTTACGCTGTAGAAAATCCATTGTCTCAGTGGAACAGAAGTGGCAAAGAAAGAGATGTGGTCTGATTCAGTTGTAATATAACTGCAACATTCCCAAGAAAATAAGAGTTTCCCCAGTTACTGCAGGTCAAAAACTTGGTGATAAATGGACAGTTAACAGGCAAGTGGAAATAGCTCATGACAAAAAGCGCAAAAAGATGAAGACCAAGTGAAAGACTGTTAGTCTTGTGTCTTTTCACTCCGTTCATAATGAAACCTTGACATGGAATAAATTGGGCAAATAAGCTTCCCACTCAGTGATGGGCAGTGAAGTTGAAATACATTGGAAACTGATGATGATGCTGGGTTTTCTTGACTCAAGGGCATCTAAGGCCAAAGAGCGCCAAACACAAGGTTTTTGGTTGGCTCAGGCTAAAGTATGTACTACACGTGTTAAAATCAATACCGGGTGTATAGAGCCCAAGAGTAGTGAGTATGTTCATGACCACAGTGTGTCAGGAGCGTGTATAAATCAGCTAGAATGGCCTAAAGAGGTGTATAGTGCCAAAGATTCGCTGTGGCTCAGCTTGGTTAAGCCCGGTAATTGCGAAAGCAATATCCGTACCTACGCCATGGTACAGCTGGTAGTGTAGCTGGTGTTGGTGCTTGTGGTTAGACTTGTGGTGATGCATCGGTTATACAATCCAAACCAATCCAATCCAATCTGATCTGATCCAATCTAATGCAATAAAGGTCAAATGGAGGTCAGTGGTGGTCACCGCTGCGGCACGGCAAAGGCGTGAAAGTGCAAGTAGTATGGCTTTCGCAATAAAATTGTGTTAAGAATTGTTACATATAAAAGACGAAGCCAGGTAGCCTCAACCGCAGTCCTTGTTTGGAAAAGAAGAGCGAGGCATCTAGCAGCTACGGCTAAGCTCAGCCTTCTCCTCAGCAATGAGGAGGGGCTGAGGTTGCTTGGAGTAAGAGATCTCTTGCAGAAATCCTACATGTGTTAAAATTCTGAAAACCCTACCCAATGAAAGCATGCAGTCATCACCTAAAAATAAAGAAGGGTGCAAATGGTATTTTGTATGTGTATAGCTCTGGGAAGTGCTGCCGTCTTTCTGTTTCGAATCTCGGGCACACGATTAAAATGTGCACAACTGAGATGGTAGACTCCACATCTTGCGCACTGCGGTGCTGGTGTCCTTTAAAAGATGCAAGTGTGTGATGTATGTTCTATCCTCAGTGTGCAGAGAGCAACTTCTTTGAATCTATTTTGTTTTTCCGTGGCATACCTTCCAATCCTTGGTTTTATTGTGTGCAGTTTGTTCTCTGTTCATCCCAGTCCTGCTGTCACTCATTGCGGAGTGTAGTCCTCTAATATGTGGCCTGAGGTCCTGGTATGGAAGTTGGTTAACATTGATAAGACGCAGTTCAGCAGCTGACGCAGCAAGCCTATCAGCTCCCTCATTTCCATCGATGCCACAGTGACCTGGTACCCAGCATATTGTAATTTTAAGGTTCAATGTGTGCGCAAAAATGGAAGTTTGCGCGCAGGGGATTCATAATGGGGCTTTTATAGGGTTTCCCAGGGGACAGGGCTATAACCACACTTAAGGAATCACAGTAAATAACAGAGGTAGGGATTTTCTTTTGCAGGATGGACCTAACAGCCAGCAGGATACCATGACATTCTGCAGTAAATATGCTTGTGTCTATTCATTGTTTTTGTCTCAGAAAATTGACAGCTGTGAACTGCACATGAAAACTGAAAATGTTTGGTTTTGGTTTGGTTTGGTTTTATTGGGGTTTAACGCCCCAAAGCTACTCAGGCTATGAGGGACGCCGTAGTGAAGGTCTCTGGAAATGTCGACCACCTGGGGTTCTTTAAAGTGCACTGATATCGCACAGCACACGAGCCTCTAGAATTTCGCCTCCATCAAAATTTGGCCGCCGCGGCCGGGATCGAACCCGCGTCTCTCGGGTAAGCAGCCGAGCGCCGTAACCACTGAGCCACCGCGGCAGGGCCAAACTGAAGATGTCTTGGAGTCATCAGTGTAAAACTCTGTGCACTGATACTTTGCTTTTAGGGACATGAAGTGCTGTTTTATGCCAATTGGCGACCCATGCTTGCCAACCTCACAAAAAGTTCTTTCACAGACAACTGGATGCACTTCCCAGGGAGCAATCACGTCTCTAGAAGAAGTCATCAGTATTGGAGACTGGTATACTCATTTCTTGGACAAGTGTGGCGACTCTAATAGGTGAAGGTGGGGTTTCAGACGGTCTCTTTGAAAACAGTCAGTGTACTGGTCGGGTTTCGCATAAGCACGCTGCATGGATGGTCGGCATGAGATAATACCTTGGTGGCGTATGCTATACTTGTAAACTTCGCCTTAGTTCAAATGGCTATCAGTCCACCTTATTGTACAAACTAGCAATTGGGCTTGTACGGAAAGCACCAGTAGCCAACCGCAGACCCAGGTGGTACACTGCATCGACCATTTCTAAGGTGGTTCTTCGAGTTGACTCGTACGCTACTCAGCAGTAGTCTATACATGATAGAACTACGCCATTTAGAAGACTCAGCAGGCAGTCTCCATCTGTACCCCACGACTGGTGTGACACGATTTTTAGAAGGTTCACTGCCTTCATACATTTAAGCCTTAACTGCTCAATGTGTGTGACGAACATAAGCTTTTCGTCAACTATGACGCCAAGAAATTTGTGGTCTTTTTGGACAGCAATACTCTGCCCGTTCAGTGTGATGTCGGGTTCAGGTCTAACACCACGTTTTTTTTTAGAGTACACTGACTGTCTTTTCTGTGTTGAGTTTAAATCTGTTCTTGTGTGCCCACTTTGATACTTTGTTCACTCCTAGCTGAATTTGCTGCTCACAGATGGACAAATTACACGACTTGTAGCTTATTTGCAAATCATCAACATAAATAGTGTAGGATATTGATCTCGGTAGGATGCTCTTCAAGTAATTCATTTTGACCATGAAAAGCGTGCAGCTAAGAACGCCGCCTTGAGGGAAACCATTCTGATGTGAAAAACTGCTTAGATAAGGAATTCCCTACACGGACCTTGAATGTTTGTTCAGACAGATAACTCTGAATGGCGGTCAAATACATTTGAAACTGCGTTTTCGATTCATCATGCCTGTGCAGGATAAAGGGCTCTCCCAATGATCTGCCATTATCCCTGTGCCATGCACCAGCCAAAGCTCCCCCCAGAGTGGAAACATGTGGAGGTCATCCTCATTCCCAAGTTCAACAAACCTCCTTCAGTTAAGGCACTCTGCCCCATTCATGTCTTGCCTGGGCAAGATCTATGAACAGATCGTTCATACCCATCTCCGAAACCGTACTGATGCTAAAAACCTCTTTCCCCTGTACATGATCGGTTTCCACCCTGGACTTTCCACCGAAGACGCCTTCCTCCTGCTAAAAACGACGTACTCACGGGCATGCCATCTGGAGGCGAACTTCAAGGGGGCATTTGACGACTTCACCCACACAGCCATCCTGAACAACCTTAATCATATCGACTACAGCACCCGCATCTATCAGTACATCACCGCCTTCCTCTCCAACCGCACCGCCACAATCGGCATAGGCACTATGCGATCCCAACCCTTCGACACTCATAATAAGGGCACCTTGCAAGGAGCTGTCCTCTCCCCACTCCTTTTTAATACTGCTACGGCCCCCTTGGCCCAACTAGCAGCTCAACAGGACCTCAGCTACACCACGTATGCAGACAATATTTCCTCAAGGTCTACACGGGGCTTCCTCGCAGCCAAGAAAGAGGCTCTTCAAAAAGCCATCCTAACCGTTGAGGATTTCTTCACCAGCAGTGGCACACAACAAGCCCTGGAAAAAACTGAAGTGATTCAAACACACGGACCCCGCTACAAGTCAGCTGGCTCTATCTGCCTCCGAAGCCATGACCATCTCATTGAGAAATGCCCCGCTTATCCGGGTCCTTGGCCTCTGGGTTCAACATGATGGAAAACCCACCCACACCCTGTAGACACTCCGCACCTCAGGTCTCAATGTCACCCGCATGATCCGCCGAATAGTGGGGCACGGAAAAGGCATGCGTGAAGCAGCACTCTCCGACTCGTCAAGGCCCTTGCTATCAGCCGCAGGATTTGCCAGGATTTGGTAAGTGGAAGCCAAGAGCGGGAGATCAACTACAGGTTATTTTTCTTGTCGGTCACAGCACTGTGCAGTGTTATGTTCCGAATGAGAGCAAAAAGCATGAGAGTGATGAACTAGAAGCACATTTTGCAAGAACAGGTTTGGTCTGGTTTATTGGGTTAACGTTCCAAAGCGACTCGGGCTATGAGGGATGCCATAGTGGAGGAAGGGCTGTGGGTTTAACCACCCGGGGTCTTTTAACATGCACTGACACATCGCACAGTACACAGGACTCCAGCATCTCGCCTCCATTGAAATGGAACTGCCACAGCTAGGATTGAACCCACGTCTTTCGGGTTAGGTACCAAGCACCATAACCACTGAGACACTGCGTGTTTTTTTTTTTGTACGTGTTTGTGTGTCCTTTTTTTCCGAAAACAGAAGTAAAATATAACTGTTTCACTCTGGAATGAAATCGTGGAAAGAAAAATGACCATCGTAATGTAGATCGCTTTTTGCAGTACTTTTTGCCAGTGCATTCACTGCATGGTACAGGCACCATGTACAGGGTGCTCCATATTTATCAGTCAGGGTTGTAAAAAAATTATCTTGCGCAAACCACTGGTATATTTCTGCTAAAGCACAGACCACAGGGTAGCTTATGATATCTGTGTTTTCCGATAAATACTTTAACGCCGGAACTTGCCTGGACTGCCAAGAATCGGTGAAGGACTGGAGTCGTCTGCGCGCGGAATTTTCATGGAGGCGAGCGGGATAGCCGGTTTGAGAGGCTTTGCCATCTGGTGAACTGCGAGGCAAACAATATCCCTGCTCGGAGCTGGGGTAGGTCTCGCAGTACCCCAGTTGGCACAGCCTGTCAAATATGCTGCTCCGCTTACCTAGACGAAAATTCTCCGTGCAGACAAGTGTAGTTTTTAGCCGTTTCCAGACAATTCAAGCAAGTTCTGATGTTTAAACCAATTATTGAAAAACGCAGACTATAATAAGCTACGTTATGGCCAGTGCTCAAGTCCAGACAGGTAAGTAGTTTGCGCAGGAGAATTTTTTTACAACCCCGACTGATAAAAACGGAGCACCCTGTATACCACTTCTGTAAACAGCAGCTTGCATGCACAGTCTCCTATCAGCCGTGAATGTAGGTTGCAATACAAGCTGGGCTAGTTGGAGGCAGCACATAAAACTGTGCACAGTGTGAGAAATTAGACAGCAATAGAGCAAACACATATGCGTGCCAGCACTGTCTTGTAGCTGTGACAAAATAATATCTGCAGCCTGAACTTGTGAGGCAGTGCTGGTATGTGTATGTGCTCTTTCTATTGCCATTTGGTTTCTCATGCTGCACGCAGTATGTCATCATTGGAGCAATCGATGCATTGCTGTAGTCCTCGCAGAACATTTTCAGAAAACAACATCCTCCTTGACCGAAGGAATACAACTTGCTTGGATGCTGTCAGTGCAGCACAAGGGCTTGAAGAAGCTGATCTGGACCTGCAAGCACACAAAAGAACCACCACAGCTGCCCTGGCAGTAGAAGTGCAACTTTCCCCTTGTGGTTACCCATGCTTCCTGACAACTTGAATAAGTTTTTGCTTAGCACAGTGAAATGCGTAGTGGATGAAGCAATTGCACTGACCGCCACAATTAAAGTATGCAGGTTTTTATGCAGTTGATAAAAAATTATAGCAACCGAAACAGAAGGAATTGCAGATTTAGACCACGACCTAGAATAAGAAAAATTGGAAGGGACACTTAATATCGGCCCTAAGGGTATGACACAATAGCGTTATTGGTCTCCTGGGACTCCACATGCCCCTCCTGGAGCAGTGGTGCAGCAGTTAAGCGATGAACCACTGCGCCCTGCGATGACAGGTACTCCCAGTGGTGAGCCCCACGTTGCTCTTCCCGAGCGACCAATCATTAATTTAACTGCCACCTGCCGTGGTGGGCAGTTTGCTCACTATCTGGTGGGCAGGTTGTGATGACGCCTCAAGGTCACGTGACCAAGATGGCCCACCTGCCTCCTAGGTTGCTCTATGGGCACCACCTGCCCGAGCCATGCACGCGGTTTTTCGCTCACAATGCCGACGCTGACACCGGATTTTCTGGTGACCGTGGCGGGTGGCAGTTAAATTAATGATTGGTCGCTCAGGAAGAGCAACCTTTGTCGCTCAAGTCCCACCGGTGACAGCACCTGCCATCGCAGAGCAGTGGTGCATCGCTTAACCACTGCGCCAGGAGTCGTATGAAAACTTCCGGGGATCTATGAGTGTGAAGTAGAGAATGATGTTCTGCATTTATGGGAAAGAACCCACTACGTTCAACTCATCGCGTCATACCCTTAAGGTGGAGCTTTCAATTTCTACCTTACTCCTCCAGCAGCAAGTGTCCATTTCCCATTGTTGAACATGACGGCCAAGTAAATGAATGAATAAATTTAATTTTGGCATGACTGGCACATTCATATAAGGGGGGGAAGGGGAGTGCTAACAGCCAAATAAAGTTTGATTTTCATATATAGCTGTTATGAAAGAAATGTTTATGCAAGTTACTGGAATGTTCACTGTATTTTACTGTATCATGCATGTATTCATCACTTTCTTAAATATACTGTAATACACCTTACGGACTAACTTAATATATGCACCCAGATGAGATTTCTGACATTCAGATTTAGGACATTATTAATGTAAAGCACAGCGCGGCTCAGCTAGTTGCTTTATAGGCAGTCATAAAGCATTTCATCTGAGTATCCTCAACCAATCACATCGCTACAGTACTAGTTGTACTGACCCCTGTTCATGAATGTGATCTGCAGAACTCACACAGACTATGCGCAAACTTTCTGAATGCAGTTGATCACTCCTTGCATCTACATCTTTATCCCTTTTCATCCCGAATTTTTGTGGCGAGCACAAAAATTTGTGGTGGTTTTATCTCGTTAAGAAGCTATTAAAAAGCTTGTAAACAAATTACGAGGGCAGTAAGTACAGCGGTTTTCAAGGGAGAACCATGTCCAGTATACTGAACACTGGGATTTATTTGTTGCCCTAGGAATAGCACATTTTCATCTTCACTTTAAGAATTGTAGCTACTTTCTTCACTATGAAGCACAGACTGTGGTTGGAATTTTTCCGCTTTGCCACCTGAGTACGAATTGACATCAAGGTTTGAGTAGTCTCCAAACAAAATTTCCTGAATTTCCTCATTAGTTAGAGTCTTTCCTACAAATAAAACAACCGAATGGTGCTCAGAAGTATATTACTTGGACGACAAATCCACATCAGGGTGTTTCTCGAACGATAGTGGGAGTTATTTAATTTTGGCACCAAACAATATTGAAAATCAAATGTAACCTGCTTGCGCACGGATTAGAACAATACGAACAATTAAATCGTAGTGACCAGTACATTGGAGATAAAAATATTATCACATTGCGAAAAAACTACTCACAACTAGGGCAAACTTTTAACCACATTCTTTCAAATGAAATTTGATTCTCTTGGTAGAATTTATATATTTGAATTGGATGACGAGGAAACTTTAAAAGAAATTGTTTGCTTGAGCACGTTGCGCGTGGCGGTCTGCTCGTTTAAGCTGCCCTCCTAAAAAGATGCGGCCAAGAGAGGAACTATCATGATGGAGATATTCCTCGTCTCTTCCAGAAGCCGTCGAAATGGTTTTGGTTTTGATTTAGCTTTGTTTGATTTTTTTCATTGCTTTTTTTTCTGATGTCCAGTGTAGTGGTCGCTAGGTTGGAAAAGGTTATAAAGCTGCCGATTTCAATTTAAGTTTTACATGCAATAACAAATATATTTTTGAGCAGTAAAATATAAGAGTAAAAACAAAAAGTAAATAAAATTCAATAATCATTTTAGTAAAACATGGAATAAATAAACAAATAACTGAACAAACTCCAAGTCCTGCCCCCCAACCCCCCAAAAAAGTTCCGCAGTCCCTGCCCTCTAATGAGATTGCTCTTTTGCAGCTGAGCTACTCCTCACCAAAGTATGTCTGTGAACCCAGATACCTTCTTCTCTCCCAGCATTCCCCATGAGTGGTGACTATGGACTACAGACTGCCCTGTTCCTGCTCATGACTTACGCTTGCATCGACCTGCCCACTAGGACTGCTGCTGAAAGAAGCTCAAGATTCTGGCTTACTTCCACGACTGCCACTGATCAGCACTGGCAACTGATCTCTCCAATAGTGTGCTGCCTTCGTTGCCGCCACCACTGCCTAGAACTACTCTAACTGTGCTTACGGTGCACTCGCAAATGCCATACAGAGCTGGGTGTATCGACGGTACTGTTGTCTGCATTGATGGTGGCCCGGCTAACAAAGCTGCTGCTGTCATTCTATAGTCAAAGCTTGATTTAATAAAGTTGCACTCCAAAGAGTGGAAATCAAATGCAGTTTGAAACAAAGGGGACAGGTGTGTTACTTTTTCCCACACGAGTACATGCACCATGTCATGGTGCACCATGTCATGGTGCATGTACTGCGAAATTGAGAATTGTGGTTTACAACTGTAAGTTCAAATCTCAATTCCAAACTATATATACTCACCTATGCACAAAAACTTCAGTTCCTCAAAGACGTACATGTACACAGGAGTATAACGAATAGACGGAGGGGTATTAATAAACCGAGCATGTTACCACTCTGTTTGGGAGGGCGCACTTTGCTGGAGATTAATCTTTCTTGCTAACAGAGCAGAAATACTACAACAGAAAGCACAAAAACATGAAGCAGTTAACCAGCTCTAGAGATTTAAAGAATGGCACAACAGCCTAAGAGAGCTAAATAAGGCCCTGAAGTTTTGGAAGAAGAATCATGAATATAAATCGTGCACTAATAATACAATAATAAAATATTAGATATTAAGATAAATTTAGTCCTCACTTGAAGAAACAGAAGTTTCAATTCTTTGTGTTTGCACATTACCTACAGAAAAACTCTCCAGGTGATAAAACGCATGAAGGAAAACAGCAAAAATGCTGTCAATGCAGTGTAGCACTTCCACAAGAGTATTTCACAGGGTGCCTAAAATAGTACAGACACCAAATTTTTGTTTCGTGTTTTCTTTCAAATGATGCATTAGACATTAATATACATGTACCACTGTGCGATATTTGCCTATGGCCGGTAAATAATTTAGAATTATATTTCTTCTTGACGTTGTTTCGCTTTCATCAACTGAACGATGGCTGTGATGTGTAGTTGGTATCTAGGTCACATGAGACACGATAAAAACGGCAATACAACTGCTGATACGTCATTTGTTGCCATTCCATTTCTAGAAGCAGGCTGGTTTAAATGTTGTAGTGAATCAAACCAACGTAAAAGCATGTATAGTGAAGTTTCTTCCTGCTGACGCAACCTAAAGGCCAACTACATGTCACTGCCATTGTTCGGTTGATAAAACTGAAACAAGAACAACATGAAATAAGAAATTCAGTTATAAATTATTTAGCAGTTGCAGGCAAAAGCAAGTGGTGATTCATAAGTTCACTGTCCAATGCGTCATTTGCAAGAAGAAAACATGCAACTAAAAATAGGTGTCTGTAGTCCATTAAGAGTTTCAACTTTGAACCACTTGGGCACCTGACTCAAAGGCAACCAGACGAAGGGTTGTCTTGAATTCTAGTATACCCAAGCAACTGCTATACACGGCGACAGATCTGGGGGCATGTTGCCTCATAGAAGTTGCAACAGACGCTCTCAAGTGATTGCAAGAAGCTGTGGCCTATTACATGCCAAGATACCTTCAACAAAGCTATGTTTTGGACACCACCGCACATGTAGGTTTATGGTTTATGAGGGTTTAACGTCCTAAAGCAACTCAGGCTGTGAGGGACGCCATAGTGAAGGGCTCCGGAAATTTCGACCAACTGGGGTTCTTTAATGTGCACTGACATCGCACAGTGCTTCCACACAAGACTTTTTTTTTTAGGAATTTTAGGCATTAGGAAACCCGCATATTTCAGGTCAGCAGCAGAGCAAAATAATCACTGAGCCACCACAGCAGCTTCACATAAAGGGTGCTCCCACAGAACAATAGCTGTTATATATGTACAAGAGGCTGTGTATAGCTTGTTCTATATGGCACACTGTCTGCTTATGAATCTAGTACAGACTTGTACAGATCTAAATCTGCTGCTTTCATTCCGTAGGCAAATTACATAGGTGCATTTGTGTTTCCCCAACTTCTCTCTCTGCAAATCACGTAGCCGAAAGTGCTCCGAACAACTTTCCAAACAACAGCGTACCGTAAAATGCAGAGGTGCCAAAATACACACTCCACAATAAAAGTAAATACATTGCGGGCATGCTTTCAAAAATTCAAACTTTTTAAAACTTGACCAGGAGCATGCTCTGAACCTGTGGAAACAGCGAAAGTATGCATTACGCCATACCAATCTCGGCTCACTGTGGTAATGAGGTCAAGGTAGAATCCAGCTGGTGGAAGGATCTGCAAATAAATAAAGGTGCACGCTGCAGAAGCTGCAGATCAGAGTAATGCTACAAACACGGCCAGTTTGCACAAATGAATTCAACAAACTCGCTCCGAGAATTGAGTACAGCAAGTGAGGGCTCCTGCTGCAGCAGAAAAACAAAGTAACGACATTGGTAGCTGCTGGTTGATACACACACGAATTAATTGTTTCGTAAATGCACTAGATGTGCATTTCCAAAACAATTAATTACAACAAACGAAACAGTGTAGTGGATTCACTGATACGGTAAATGCTGCATATGCTGCTTGCATGGATGAACTGTTCTGGAAAGTGGTTATAGCAGCTGCTGCCTTGTCCCTTGACAGCCACGTGAAGTCCACACAGCAGCCGCTAGCTCTCCTCCAAAAGACATGCTGGCTCAGCGTCATCTTTGGTTTGTCTGAATACCCTCTCAGTGCCCTTGGCAGCGGCTTAAAGGCACGCACTGCCTGTTACTTATGAATGCATTAATTTTTTTTCTGGAAATCTTTGCCATAGCTTCCTCGAATGCATTGGAGCACACAGAACAAGTGTTGGGAAACTATGGTAGGGACAGGCATCCCAAATGTTTAAACAAACTCAAAGAATTATAGCAATGCAGTTATTTCGGTTGTAAAACGATAAATATTTCCATGGGCATCGATCTAGTGCTAGCTGAAGGCTAATGAAGTCACGTATTCCTTGCGGCATCCGTCGCCTTACACATGAGTTACTTGGCAGTGACGGGCCTGAGTGGATAAGCACAATGAATGCATTGCTGCAGTCTCATGCTGTACAGAAGGTTCGTGGCACTCCCAGGTACGCCAGTTATTTTTTTCACACTGAGCCAGCTCATATTTAAACTTAGGCTCTCCGCTGGCCAGCAACCCCTTCTTTCGCTCTTCGGAAGTATCACAAAGAAGCTGATCTCCTGCATTGCAGCACCGCGTGAAAAGGGAAGGAAAACATACAACTGGTCTGCACATGTAAACGCCACCTACCTGTCGGGAATCCCGACGCTTTCATAGCGCAAGTCACGTACCCCATCTGCTGAAGCTGCGAGGAAGGCAGTAAAATCCCACAGTCCAGCGCGTTTACGCTGGCACACACAGAAATAACAGCTGCGGCCAAATTGTACAGAGGCCATGAGCGAAGGAGATGAATCTTGAAAAAGACAAACCTTCGTTAGAGGCAACCGACTATCTATAGGTGCACAGTAACAAACATGCAGCAGTCCTCTCAAGCGCGAAAAAATGACCTACTCGACGCCACTCCGCGGTCTCCTCGCGCGCCTTCACCCGCATGATGTCGCGAAATTTACATCAGAAGACGCCGCATTAATAATCGAGACCGTCACATACTTGCGCAGTCGTGCAGCAGCTCTTTCAACAAGCCACAAGGCGGTGACAGAGCGACGACGAACACATTTTATCTGGTTGGCGGGCAAGTACGAAACAGCATCGCGCGTGCACAATGAATTACTTTGACAGCACTCACCTCAGTCTGGAAAAGGTTGAAGGTAGGACTGCCTAAACCATGAACTGAGAGCAAAATTCACCGAGCTCGCATCTACCAAAACAGCAGCGGGCCGATTCACGAGAGAGAAACGAAAGCACAGATAGCGCAACGAGGCGCTGGAGCATGCACGAGTTCGCCCGTTCTCTGAAACGCGCGCCATCCTCGGCCTCGGCCAGCCTCGGCATAACTTTAGGCGTCTGGGTTTGAGAGTTACATGCCGCAAAAACAGAAAACCGAAAAACCCTCCGGCGTCACATCCGCCAACCGTCCTCCTTTCCACCTGCTCTCTGGGCGCGCATGCGCAGTTCTGCGGAGTTTGTTCTCTCGATGTTCAGGTGTCCTAGCCGGGGCTGCATCGCCAAACGCCCCTTTATACAACCGCCGCGCCGCCTATCCGCTCTATTGCGCATGCGCAGCTGGCGGAGCGCCGGCACCGACACGGCCGCCGCAGCCACGCTAACCGCGCTAAACGCCGTGCGAGGCGAGCGGTGTGTGGAGACGTCACGCACATGTGCAGCTGGTGGAGCGCCGGCACCCACACGGCCGCTGCAGCCACACTAAACGCACGAAGAGCCAGGCAAGGCCAAGTCCCATCACAGCTGCGGCGGTTGCCATGAGAACGGCTATGCTCTCCGGCACCGACACGGCCGAGGCGCAGCCACGACGACGGCTTGAAACCTGCCGTAGTGATGTATTCCTACAAAAATGTTTTTGTCCTCTAGTTTCCTGACAACCAAACTTTTTCTCGCCTGGGAGCTGGTTGTTAACACCAAAACTATGCCGTGAGGGAAGAGATCAAGTACGTGAAAGAGCTGGGTAGTTCTTGCCTTCGGCCAAATTCGCACGCAGCCTTAGCGTTGCTGCGGCGACAGAGGCGTGAGAAAGACGACATCGCGCTAGTGGTACCAGACGCGCTTTTCCTCTCAGTGTTAGTGCGTCAGTAGTACTACTGTAGGTTTCGCCTCGACGCGTAGACCCGGTCGGTAGGGATGGATGAGCTTGAACAGCGTTGCTTCTACCGTGCTGCGCCAGATGGCAGCACCACCGGAGCGCCACGCGGCAGCGGCGCCAGGCAGTTTGCTCCGTCTACGACAGATGGCGCCACTATGAGGCTCGCCGCTTCTGGCCTTGGCGCGCAGTGCATCGATGGTACTCTAATGATATCGGTTAAGCAATTAGCCTGATTTCTAGTCAGACCGCATAAATAACACCGAGTAAGAAAGTGGCCGAGTTGGGGAATCGAAGCAGGGTATCCGGAGTGGGAGACGAGAGCGCTAGCTATTGCGCCATGCCAGCTCGATGGGTTTGAATGATCAAAGGCGCATTTAGTGAGTGCGGTGTCTTCATTCACTCCCATCTTCCGCCCTTCCTGTGGTGGTGGTGGTGAAAAACATTTATCGTCTAATAATTTTTTCACAGAAAGGGGATTGGGGTAGGACACTATTGGCCCTTTGCCTCACAATACTAGGTGGAGCCCCTATTCTGGGGCCTATTGGCATGCAACGCCGCCCGCGTCCGTCGAACCAAGGCCTTTTGGGTCTTTAGGTGGCGACAGCCGAGCAGGGCCGCCTGCCAGTCCCCTCTGGTGCGGTTGGAGTTGAGGGGGGTAGATGGGTTTGTTTGACACGCCCAAACCATGTGCAAGGTGTCAGCCAACCTCCCCACAGAACTGGCACGCGCCATCAAAGGATTACTGAAATGTTTAAGCACCACCGGGCATAGTACAGTGTTGAGAGAAAATTTGGAGGAGGCGTTGTTCCGGTCGATCCAGACCCTTAGAAGGGGCCGGGTAGCGCCGATGCTCCTCGTCGTAATCGCGGATGTGTTTGAATGTAAGGGCCAGATAGTCTGATTGGAAGTAGCCTTCCAAGAACAGGGAGATAGCCCGGGGAGAGAGTGCGCGGGCGGCCTGATCGGCCTGTTCATTTCCATGGAGTTCCCTGTTGTCCGGGGCCCTCAATCAGGTTGCGTGCAGTTGGATCTTCGCATAGGCAGGTATTTGCAGTATGCGCCAGGCAAGCGGGGGAGCCCAGCCCAGCTCATTGATCCGGCAGGCCCCTTGCGAGTCGGTGAGGACTAGGGGTGTGCGAATATTCGATAATTTCGAATATTCGATCGAATAGCACGGTATTCGATATTCGCTTCAAACCGAATTCTCGGTATTCGAAATTTCGAAGTATTCGTCTCGCGCGAATAGTGTTACTGGGACGCTTGCCCGCTTGCTTTATGTGGTTTCGGTTCCGAGTATTGCCGCATAGATGGCCTTTTTTTTATCGCACTTTCAACGCTCGGGGATCAGCCAATACGCAAATCACGATCACGCCGGGGTGCGAACCCAGCGACACGCGAAAGAAAGGTGAGGGCGACGCGCTCTTGCGACAGATCGTGTGTTCTGGCCGTCTTCGAACCTCCGCACTAAGGTTGCCATAAGTCGCGTCCCTACCACCATGTCGAGGCAGACGCAATGAAGGAAGAACACAGCCGACAGTCGTCTAAGCTTCAAAACAAGAAACCTCCGTTTATTGTCAGCGAACCCTTTATTCTATGGCTGGCGGTGACGTTATCGATGAGCTCGCACACCTCAAGTACTCGAACGCGGGCATCGCCTTACCGCTTTTAACCCCCCCCCACCCCCCGGCCCCCTTTTTTTTCAATACAGCTGCGGAAAAGATTATCTGATAGGACAGATGCGACGATAAACACGCAGCCCTACCGCGCTATCGCTTCACCCTATCAGGTGACGAATCATGCGTACCGAACATGGGCGACCGTTCCCTCGGCAGCATTGAAGCAAGCCATCGTATTACCGGCGGAGGCGAGGAAAATACAGCGGCAGCGCGGGGACCCGATGTCGCCGAAGTGTATACTTACTTCAATGGAAAGGGCGTATTTAGCATGTGATAACGCCAAGCTTTTTTTGCACCCGTGGAGGATTACTGCCGTTAACGCTCGGCATCGGGGAGGTTGCTGACGCATACGTGACTGCCGAACTTTAGTAGGTCGGAATGATTGCATCCGTCTATGACTGGCGTCTTTTTTTGCTATTGTGACGGCTTGCGGATTGGTGGGAACGGAACGCCGTCGTAATCAGGGCATTGAGCCGTCTTCGGGTGGTGTGCCGCCCTCCGTCGCCGCAACTCGGGCATCCGGTACGTTGGAGGCTCAGATCATTTTTGGAAGCGCGATGCTAAGTGCTGCTCGGAGGTACTACTGGGGACAATTTTGCCAGGAGGCGCGAGCGGTGCGAATGACGTTTCGCTTGCTGCGCTAGAGTTTTAAGAGTTTTAGAGTTTTAGAGTTTTAAGAGTTTTTTTAGAGTTTTAATGTAACCGGAACGATGTTCAGATCCTTCAGTTTGATAAGCGAAGCAACGCTCCGGCATACATCAGCCACGAGCTGCTAGTGAAATGCAAAAAAAAATGCATCGTGCGACACGCCTTGTCAGAGTGACGGCATAGGCTGGGAAGAGCGCCAGTTTGCCGCCCTAAACGAAAGAGAGACAGAGCAGAGCCAACGTTTCCATACGAGCACCCCTCGGATAGCGAAATAGACGCGCCAATCTCCGGCCGCAAGGTGATGGCGATACATTTGAACCGCGCGCGGAGCGTCCTGAACGCTATGTCCCCGACAGTACGGCCAACCTATCGGCGTTGTGGGAGCTTTGGATACGCGATGGTGCGATGCTGCCAGTGCTGCTAGGAGGTCCGGTCAGCCTATGTTCGATTTTAACATCTTTGGCTGCAGCAGTCCCATCGGCGTAACCGAAAAGAAGGCGCAATCCAAGCCAAGAAGTGAGGATCCTAAACTATAGAAACTCAAGCAACCCAAGTGGCAAGTCGGTGCACCGAACGTGATTGCCGAGCTCAGTGTTAGACATTCGACCCGTTCGACCACTGGTCACCGGTAGTGCAGAATATCCTTTTTTTTTCATTATTGTTCTCAGTGCTCTTGCTGCAGTGTAGTGCAGTTACTCCTATGGTTTCAGTTACTGGCTGTACTACTGGCACCGTTCTGTTATACTGTTATTTTCTGTATTTATCTCTAATTTCTGATTAGAAAGCAGGCGGTATTTTTATGTGTTTTAACTTTTTAATACAAAAGCGGTAAAAATTGTTCTTAACTCTCTTTAGGTGCTCTCTTAAAATTTTGAAGCATGGTTTTAAATAAAGCCTCAGTGCAGTTTGTAATGGCCTCGTGTGTTAGGAAAATAAATGGTTTTGGAAAGGCCTACTGTCATTCAGCCTTTTTTTAGTGCCAGAAGTACTATTCGAACTATTCGCTTCGAAATTATTCGAAGAAAATTGCTATTCGCTTCGAATTCGCTTCGAATCAAAAAACCACTATTCGCGCACCCCTAGTGACGACGTGTTTCGACTTGGGATTAGTGAGAGCCAGAGCAATGGCAATCTCCTCCGCGTGTGTTGCGCTGTAGGCTTTGAAAGTGAGCCCGGTAACTGCGTTTGTGTTGTGCACGACTGCGGCCTTGTACCACTCCCCGTGGAGTGGGCCGGCAACGTCCACGTAATACACGTGTTGTGTGTTACCATACTATCGAGCCAACGCTTCCCCGCGCGCCTGGTGACGACCGATATGGCCTTCTCTGGACATGTTACGGGGATAGGGTCCGACCGTGAGGGCGCGTCTCCAGGGTTCTGGCACTCTGTCCCTTTCCTCATTGTGGTAGTCGTCTTTGATGTGTAGTCGGTCCAAGAGGCGGTGACCAGACGTGGTCTGTGCAAGACGTGTGTATTAGTTGACTAAGTGGGCTTCTCGATGTGCCCGGAATGTGTTCACCCCACCCAAGGCCAGTAGTCTCTGGTTGGATGTAGCGACCGGGAGATCGAGAGCCCGCTTGATGACCTTCCTGTGGATGACCTCCAGTTGGTCATCATCGTGTTTGCGCAGGTGCAAGTAGGGGGTTGAGGCGAGGATCATACTCGTTACGAAAGCATGGGAAAGCCGTAGTAAATCCTTGCTTCGTAATCCACCCCGCTTGTTGGAGACCCGGCGGACCATGCGGCTTACCGGGCCTCCCACCGTGCGAAGTTTCGCTAGGGTGGTGTCGACCTTGCGGTGGTGGTGTATGAAGAGGCCGAGGACACGGATCTCCTTGGCCTCCCGGATCGGTCCCGAGGGGAGACTGATGCGAAGCGGAGTTGTGTCTCGAGGGGAGGGACGTAAGTGCACAAATTCTGATTCAGCTGGGGCGCACTTGAGTCCGCAGTAGGCCGCGTAGTCGTCGACTAGGGTAGTCGCTGCTTGCAGGCAGGATTCCATGTGGCCCAGGTTACCTTGCGTGGCCCAGATTGTAATGTCATCCGCATAAAGAGCGTGATGTATCCCGCGCAAAGAGGACAAGTTGGAGGGAACACGAAGCATTGCCGAATTGAAGAGCAGGGGAGACAGGACCGCGCCTTGAGGTGTTCCCCTCGAGCTGATGGTGTATGGCCCGTGCTCCACATCTTGTACGTGTGTATAGTCTTGACAGTCTGTAAGAAATTGTCTTATGTAATGGAATGTTTTGTGGCCACAATTGGTGTTACTGAGGGGGTCCAGGGTTACTTTCTGTTGGACGTTGTGGAATGCGCGTTTAGGATCCAAGGCAAGGACCACCTTGTCTTTGTGGGGGGACATTCGACAGGATCTAAGATGTCGTGGTGGAGCTGCAGAAGTATATTCTTTGCTGATTTGTGAGGGCGAAAACCGAATATGGTGTCCGCGAAAATGCGCTGTGTTTCGAGATAATCGGAGTCTGTCGTGCACCATCCTCTCCATCAGCTTGCCGACACAAGACGTGAGGGAGATGGGGCGAAGGTTCTCCACATCAATAGGTTTGCCGGCCTTCGGCATGAAGGTCACGAGAGCCAATTTCCAATGAAGAGGGAGGGAAGTTTCTCCGTCCCAAATGCTATCGATGTAGTCGAGGAGCGCTGCGTAGCCTGCGTCGGGACGGTTGGCCAAGAGCTTGACCGCAACTTTATCTGGCCCAGGTACACTATCCCGCTTCATCATGCTTAAGGCAGCCCAGAGGTAGTGGAGATGGAACGGGATGTCCAGCACCCTGTGATCTTCGCCTGCATACGAGTATTCCGCCGGCCGGGGGGCCTTAGTGGTGCACAGGTATCCACCCCTGAGCGTATGCGCTAGCTGTGTTGTAGTTCCTGTAAAGTTGGGCAAGACCCTATGGAACTGGCGTTGGGTTTCCGTGCGTGTTTGTATTGGATCGATGAGAGCGCGGAAAAGGCGCCACGTGTTACGGCCAGACATCTGGCGCGCAGCCGCGTTGCACTGGTCCACCCAGTTAGTGTCGGCTAGCTGAGAAGCATATTCCGCTGGCTGTTGTGGAAGTTCGAGGATGCGTTTCCTTAGGGCTGCTATGTTTCTGTTTCTTCCACCGTTTGGTAAGGCTGCGGCGTGTTTCCCAAAGGTGGAGCAAGTGGTTTTCCACGTCCGTTTGTGTTTCTGTGAGCTGTATCTGCTTTTCGTGTCCTCTTAGTGGAGACGTGAGCGATTTGGACCAGGCATCGTACCCCGACTGGAAGGGGTCTACGATAGGTAGAGAGGAGAGGAAAGCCGTCCAGTCCGGGACACGAGCTTGTGCTAGTGGGCGTTTCAGGGGACGCATGTAAATGGTTGTGCTGATTATACTGTGATCACTACCCTGAGTGTCCTCTGTATTCAGCCAGTCGGCATGGCGTATGTTGCGTGTAAATGTGATGTCCGGGCAAGTATCTGGTTGAATCGAATTGCCGACACGTGTTGGGTTAGCGGGGTCAGTGTGTAGGGTGAGTTAAAGTGTGGAAAAAAGTTCCGCATGCTTCCGCCCACGCCTGTCCTCTCGGGGGTACCCCAATAGCCTACTCGGGCCGTTGAAGACGCCGACGATCAGGAGGGGATCCCTTCCCGCCATTCCCGCCACCTGCATAGCTTGGGTGAAAATTTCATTGAACGCGACGTTCTTGAGTTTCGGTGGGCAGTATATGTTTAGAATGTGTATAGGTGGGTCAGACCGTTTTAGGGGCAGCATTGACACCATCGTGTATGTGAAAGGCGGTGTCACCTGCATAGCTTGGGTGAAAATTTCATTGAACGTGACGTTCTTAAGTCTCGGTGGGCAGTAAATGTTATAGGTGGTACATATTGAATGCCACCAGCGCAAACGACGCAGACAAAGTAGAAGAAGACACAGGACACAGGGGCGTTGCATCAATACACGTTTGAAAGAGCATGCAAATAATCTGGAAGCTAACAAATCTAATAATCTAGTTGACCATGTTCGAGAATGCCAATCTTGTTTTCCTTCATTGCCTTACTGTGATATCCTCTACAAACACCCAAACAAAGATTATGGAAGCATATCACATGAGGAAAAAAACAAGGTTATGCGTCAGTAAGCCATCTATTTCATTATATAAGAGTGAGGTTGCATACCTTGATGCCACATAGAAACATGGGTTGTGTTCACTAGCTGATAAGTTGGCCACTTTTTCTATAAAATGTACTACTTTCCTTGAATAAAATTTCAGTTGTGAGTCAGCGCTTGTCCTGTGTCTTCTTCTACTTTGTCTGCGTCGTTTGCGCTGTTGGCATTCAATATGTACCACCAACTCGCCCGTTTGGCTATAGTTATAGGTGGGTCAGACCGCTTTAGGAGCAGCACTGACACCATCGTCTATGGGAAAGGCGGTGTTTTGGGAAGCGTGACCTCCTGCGCAGTATATCGCTTGTGAAAGCGTGTACATGTCTGCGGGTTGTGTTGAAATGTAGTGTAGTTTGTGAGTTTGGCACCGGCGCCGGGTTCATGAAGGGCAACCATGGCGACGAGGAACTCAAGGGTCTCAAGATAGAGGCGGAGATCAGCCCGCTTCTTGCGGTTCTTGAGACTTCGGCAGTTCCACTGCGTTAGTGTAAGCGACTGAGTTGTTCTTGCTCGCGACATAGGGTTGGGGGCAATGGTCGGAGGCGGAGGGTGGGGCGCGCTGACGTGCAGGAGTCTTCCGAAGAGTCAAGCTCATCGGGAACCGCTGTATTGAATTTTGAGGGGCGGTTAGCGTCCCTGATGGGCCCTGTGCGTGTTAGAACACGCGGATTGTCTTTTATCCATTTTTTGATAATGTGTGTTATGACTTGTGTCACCTGTGCGATAGCACTCTCCATGTGACGCGCGATGGTATCGTGGATAATTTTGGGGAGGTCAGCCAATTGTGTTTTGATCGCGGTCACCCGAGTCTTCAGGGCCGCGGCGCGACCCTCCGCAGGATTAAGAACCTCCCTTTCTCGTCGCTCGACGCGGGCGGAGTAGGTAATTGGGCTTAGAGCGAGTAAAGCTCGATGACTAGTTTGTCGTTTTGAGCTCGCAAGAGGGCGAGCGCGCGCTTTAGTTCCCATGTCTGGGTGGTGCTGGTGGGGGAGGAGGGAGGACGGGAAGGAGAGGAGGCGGCCGTCGCCCAGCTGCCTACCTTGGGTTGGTTGCAGGTGGCGCCACCAGATGAAGCGCTGAGAGCTGGGAACTTTGCTTCTCCAGGAGGTGGCGTTACTGCTGCTGTCTTTCTAGGGGGAGGCGGCACGCCATGGCGTGGCGTCTTCTGGCCAGAATTGGCTCCCTTGGGTGGCTTGATTGGCGTCCTGGACCCTGGCTGCGGAAGCCGGATGAATTTGCTGGTGCTTTCGCGGGAGAGCTAGTGAGGTTCGGGCCCCCGCTGATTGTGCACATCGGATTGCAATCGTGGGGGGCCATACCCTCAGTACCAACACCCACGTTTTGGCCACTAAGGCCGCATCTTTCTTTGACCGGGGTGGGATAGTTGTCCACCCAGTGCCCCAGTGTGCCGCAACGGTAGCACGCTGTCACTGCTTTTTTGTATTCCTTGGCGGGAGTCAGTTGTGCGTTATAGGGACGCAACGCGGAACGTTGCGTCCTTCGAAAGTCAGTACAGCTACGTTCGATTGTCCCAGCTTCCGCCCATGGACTACTTCACCACCGCGCCACTGCACATTATGTTTCTGGGACTCACTTGTTCCTAGGTTGTGAACAGAAATCACACCGGAACACACTTCACCGGTGAACTTGAGGTGTCCGTGAAGCGTGAGTGATCCTTTGCTCGTGGGGAGTTGAATGTCCGTGAGGAGCTTTTTACCTACTTCGGGGTTCTGCGTGCCACAGACAATTATGTTTTGTTCTCAATTTGGAGAAATAGCAACGTTGTGAATGTGCTGCCTACCGATGAGTTGCGATATGGCAGCCCCGAGTTCACTGCTGAAGGGCTGTCTTGAGGGCGACCATACTGCGTGGCCTCAGCACGATCTAGTAATCGACAGGCTTCATCATGACTGTTGACTTGGGCCTGCACTTGGAGAGTGGTGAAAAAGTCTTCAGTGGAGATTTAGAAGACGGAGTGCGAGCGTCTCCCGTTGCTGAGTTGTCGACAGGACTCTTCGGCATTGCAGCTCCTCGTGCGTTCTGCCGGCGGCAGCGCCGGCTCTCAACGACTTGAAAAACGAAAGCTTGCTGCGCCGAAATGGTGGATGGGCCGTCCCCTGGCTTACATTGACAGCCGACCACGACAAAGTCGTGGGGACGTAGCCGCTTTGCTCAGCCAGAGCCATGTTGAGAGGTTGACCGGTGGGCGTCTCCGCAACCCTTTGCGGGGGAGCCGGAGTCGTTAGGCTCAGCTCGACCGCTACGTGGTGATGCGGAGGGTTGCTCGAAATGGCCGAAATTTGGCGTAACTGGGTCAGATCGGGGTCTCTAGGATCCTGCTGACTTCACGGATGAAGTCGCACAGGTTTGATAGGTGTTACATCAGACTGCCACGGTTCCAGCCGAAAATTGACGGCGCGAAGCGCCATGCGTCCGATCGCTCCGCGCTTAAACGCGGCGTTCCTCTTCCTGTTAAGGAGAGGTTCAGGTGTTCGTCCAGATATGCGAGACATACACATTTCCTTTCCTCAAGAAACAATTTACCGAAGAGCAGGTCCGGTCAGCGAGCGTCGAGGAGTACGGACGCGGACACGTCGGCTCCGCGAACTGAGTGGTTTAATGGCGGATTTTTTCCTACGTTGACCGTAAATGTGTTTTAAACCTGTTTCCTAAGGTACAAGCAACCCGAGGATACCACATTTGTGCCGGCAAGTGCATCTTTAAAGACTGTATCGTCATTCCAATTTCGCCAGCGTTACACGCCATGGTAGGCTTACTTCGACCGGGGAGGCGGCGACCGGCGAGCTCCCGCCACCGCCGACCACGGCCAGCTCCACAATGACGATGGAAGTGACGGTGGTGGGAACCGACATCGATCCCAAGGAACAAGGAAAAGACGAATGGATCATGAGGCTGAAGAAGCGAGCCGAAAGAATGGAGAACGAAGAACGCCACCTAGGACGCCAACATGGTGCCGCAGACGCGGCGGCAGCGAATGCCGCCACTGTTGCGACTACCGACGGCAGCGACACGAGAGCCTAGAGAGAGGCGGGACGGAAACTCGCTCAACGTTCAATAGCCTCAGACCTCCTGAGACTTCCAGCGACCGGATGGAAAGTAGTTCTGCGGCCCAAAGAAGGACTTACAATGCTGAAGAGCACCACTGAGATGAGAATTGCGGCGTCCATCAGGGAGAAAGCCGGAATCAAGAACGAGGAGGCACTGAAGGCCAGACTAGCTATAAACGCCAAGCAAGGAACGATTACCTACCACTCGCCTTGCTACGAAAACGCGAGGAAGGTGGAGAAAATTGAAACTGTCAAGATCGGAGACAAGGAACGCGGTGTGACCACCTACATGAACGCACCAGAGAGTTGCGGCAGGGGAGTCATCCATGGAATCGATGAGGAATACACACACAAGTATGTACTAGAAGGACTGAGCATTAACGGATTCAACCCTCTAGTCATAGACGCACGAAGAATGGGCAAGACCAAATATTTCCTAATCACCTTCGATGAAGGGAAAGTACCACGCAGAGTAGTCTTGAGCGCAATCATTTTCAAGTGTTTTCTTCACAAGAAACGCTATGAGGTCTGCTACAAGTGCGGAGGACTTGGCCACCGCTCGGACGTCTGCGACAGTGAGGCGACCAAGTGCCGCGGCTGTGGCACGACATCGCCCCCCCGAGGGGCACCAATGCACACCGCAGTGCCATCTATGCGGCAAAGAACACTACACCGGGGACAAGAGGTGCAAAAATCTCTTTCGCACCCCTTATATTGTCAAGAAACGCCAATGGGGAGCCAAACAGGAGGCTGAAGAAGCGAAGAAAGAAGACCGAAGGAACAGCCGCTCCCGTAATAGATCCGGCAGCAAAACGAGGTTCGGTCAGAGTCCTTCCCCCGGCTACAAACCGGACAGCAACAGCGTCGCAAGGAGCAAGCAGCAAAGGTGAGCTGGCCAGCTAAAGTTTCTCAGGACTCCGGGACAGTTAAATAATTAAAAAAAGCTCATTAAACAGCAGGCAGATCAGATTAAGGCTAACTGATTATATTAAGAAGCCAGAAGAGTGGATCAAAATGCTAGGAACGACAGCTAAACTGCCCTAGAAAACAAACCGCAACAGGAAAAGGCAATGGCGCCTATGCAGGTGGAGCAGGATAAAGAGGTTGACACAGTGAAGGTTGAACAAGCCCGATTAAAAAAGAAACGTACGGAAGAGTCGGATCTTGAGACCAAATTCGATCAACGAAACGACAAACAACAGCAGGACATGAAACTACTGAACGGAACACTAATGCAATTCATGAAACAAGTCACAGAAACGATCAGAGTAGAATTTGCAAAGCGAGACGCTGCTCTCACGGCGGAATTCGAAAACAGGGACCAATGGATATACGCGGAATTACAAGCAACCAAAAATGCCTTGGCCAAGAAACAATAATGCTATCTGGCAGTGGAACTGTAGGGGCTTTCTGCGTAAACGGGCCGTTTTACAATCGTTCCTTGCAAAGGGAGACAAACCCGAAATTTTAGCTTTAAAACAGTGCGGCAAAAACGGGAAGCTGCCCGGTTACAAATCGTACCCGTGCTGAGGGGACAATACGCAGGTTGCCACCCTTGTCAAACGCAACGTAACCACGCTGCAGCACGAGACAGGGCACGTCCAATTAGATCACACACTAATCGAAAGATACCGCGTAAGCGAAGAGAGAAAAGCCTATTCATCTTAAACGTGTACAGCTCTCCGAAACAGAGAGAGGATTGTGGCTTTGACAGGCTATTCGCAACAACGAAACAGATAGCGGGCAAAAACTCTATCGTCATTGTCGGGGACATTAACGCTCATTACCCCGCATGGGGATACAAATTTACGCAAATCAAGGGCAGAGAACTCTGGGACAGCATTCTCCAAAATGAGCTCATCTTAATCATTGACCCCATCAAACCAACAAGACAGGGCAATAGCGTGAGTAGGGACACTACACCTGAATTAACACTCACCGGAGGCCAAATCACGGCAAGGTGGTGTAACAGGGGGAGGTAGTGGAAGCGACCACAAAATTATTGAGATCGTGGTAGAAGACGGATAGCCCACACCGAAACCCAACAAGGTCGCAGCGGTAAATTGTGATCTATTCAGGGCGAACCTTCATACCCGAGACGCAATCAGGGACATAGAATCTTGGGGCACAGACATTCTCGCGGCAGTTAAAGAAGCCACCGAAGAGGTGGAAGCAGACGAAACGCAAGAAGAGGTGGACAGGCGTATGATAGGCCTGTGGCGCAGGCAAAGGGAGCTAGAAGCAAAACTTGCTCAAAACAAGGGGAACAGAAACATACGTAAGCTTCTAGCCAAACAGAATAGAGATATAGAGGAGCCCATGCTGAACTTAAGCAGACAAAACTGGGGTAGTATCTGCGATCAAATGGACCGGAGAATCAGCAAAGCCAACACGTGCAAAATGCTCAGACATCTCTTAGACCCGGACAAGACAAAGTATGAGGCACGACAACAACTACAGAAACTCGTATATAAATACGAAGGCACTAGCGACCAACTAATCTCTGAAGTGAGGGACAGGTATTTGAGGTGCCCATCACCGACACCCCTGCCCGAGTACAATGGCAAAGATAATCCTCTTCTGGATGGGCCCATCACCATCGGAGAGGCTAGGGCGGAGTTGAACATACTCACAACTAAAACAGCGGCAGGTCCAGACAGAATCAGCAATGGCATGCTGAGGAATTTGTATGATGCATCAATTAGAAACCTAACAGCGTGCATGCAGGAATGTGGGGACAAGGGCCGAATCCCACCTACGTGGAAAGCGCCCAACCTAGTCCTTATTCCGAAACCAGGTAAGAAGCTAAGTCTCGAAAACCTGAGGCCCATTTCGCTTACCTCATGTGTAGGTAAGCTATTGGAGCACGTTATTGCAACGAGGCTAAGCAGATTCCTAGAAGAACAAAAACTTTACCCCGACACGATGATCGGATTCAGAACAGATCTTTCTGCATGCGATGTTATGCTTCAATGATGTTATACTTCAAAGAACAAGTGCTAGACAACGAAACAGCTCATACCAGAGTAATACTCGGGCGAGACGTGGCCAAAGCTTTTGACAACGTTGACCACGCAGCCTTACTAGAACGCTTAGAAACTCTAAATGTAGGGGGAAAGGTATACAACTACGTGAAGGACTTTCTTTCAAACAGAACAGTTACTATCAGCCTAGGAGGGAAGGAAGAGAAAGGCATAAGGCTGGGCAACAAAGGTACTCCCCAATGTTCAGTCCTATCACCAACACTCTTCAACATTGCAATGACTGGCTTACCAGAGAAATTGGCGGGTATAGAAGGACTCAACCACACAATATACGCGGACGACCTCATCCTCTGGGTTACCAGAGGCAGTGACGCGCATATCGAAGGTACCCTCCAAAGAGCGATCGAGGAAATTGAGTCGTATCTAAAACAAGGACTCAAATGTTCTGCCGAGAACTCGGAAGCGCTCTTCCTCGGCCTACAAAAGAGACAAAGCCCCATGAACATGGAATAACGCTAGCGGTAAACAGGGACAAAATACCCTCAGTGGAGATGATTGGAGTACTGGGTCTTAGGATACAGACAAACGTTAAGAACACCGAAACGATACAATAACTCGAATCGAGTGTAGGCCAGACGTGTAGGCTACACAAAAGCATAGCAAATAAACACGCGGGAATGTAGGAGACAAACCTCTTAAGACTAGTTCAATCATTCGTAATCAGCAGAATCACATACGTGGCACCATACCTACGGCTAGCCAAAGCAGAAAAAAAACAAGATTGAAATCCTAATTAGGAAAGGCGTCAAAACCGCTCTGGGCCTCACCCCGTTCACACCACCCAGAAAATTCGGAACATGGGGATTTCAAACACACTAGACGAGACGAGCTCATTGAGGCTACCAGAGTAGCGCAACAACAACGAGTCCTACGCAGCCATTCAGGGTTAAAAATACTAGAAAAGCTAGGCTTCGCACCTCGATCGCGGCTCAAACACACGGAGAATATCCCAAAAGACATAAGGAACAAAATCAGAATCCTACCACTGCCAAGGAATATGCATGCGGTATACCGTGAGGGTAGGCGAAAGGACAGAGCGAAAGCTGTACAGAAAAATTAGCCAACAGACAGGACGTGGTTTACACGGACGCGGCGGAATATGAAGGCAGAACGGGATTCGTAGCCCTAGCGACCAGGGAGGGCGGAGACCGAGTCTCGTGCTGCAGCATCCGACAGAGAGGCAACAGCGGCTGAGGAGGTAGCCATTGCGCTGGCTCTAACTCAACGGAATGTCAGGGTGATTATGACAGATTCCAAATCGGCTATCCGCAACTACAACGAAGGTAGAGTACCTGTCGAAGCAGTCAAAATTCTTACTGCCGGCCCGACACCGGCAGAGCTAATTAACCTTGTTTGGACTCCGGCCCACGAGGGCCTTCGGGGAAACGAGGCAGCGCACGCATTGGCCCGAGGACTCACATGCCGGGACCCCAATGCGGTCTTGTCGAGCAGAGAGCCCCTTCAGAGGGACGAGGAGCTGAACACGTACCAATATATTCTTAGCCATTACAGATTAGGAAGACAGACACTACCTGGAGGATGCAAGGGCCTGAGCAAAAAGGAAGAGGTCATATGGAGAAAGTTACAGGCGGGAGTTTTTCCGAACCCACTCGCACTTAGCAGATGGCATTCGGCGATCCAAGACCCGAGGTGTAAACAGTGTAATGAAATAGCAGGCATGTTCCACATGGTGTGGACATGCCCTAGCCAGAACAAAACAGACAGGAATATAGAGTCCTCGGAGGCTTTAATGGCCAGTCAGAAAGAAGAAGAACAAAAAGAAGTCATCCGTCTGGCCCTGGACTCCGCTGAATCCCAAGGGATCCCAGCCTGCTGAAAGGGGAGGAAGATGACGGCGGTCAAGACTCAAGTCTTAATCGCCCTCCGATTCCTTGACGGGTGCAAATAAAGTTTTTTCATCATCATACCGAATGGCAAGGCCTACAGCCGAACGGGCGATGGGGTTCTGCGGACTCCCCGGCTGTGTGGCGGAATGGTCACATGAACACTTACGGCGGCGCCCATGCTCCCGCGCTGTAAAGCGTCAAAAAATGCGTGCTTGTCTTGGCGTGAATGCTTTCCTATGCATTCCTATAAGCAGTCTTATAAGCAGAAGTGTCAGCGACAGGAAGAAGCGAGAAAGCGACAACGTGCACAAGAGAAGTCAGAACAGCGTGAAGAACGTCTTGCATAGTGTCGTGCTAAGGATGCAGCTCGGCGACAACGCTCAACCTCGCAGAGTGGTTCCACGTCATCGGTCACCGATGAATCTCAACACTTGAGTGCTCAGGAACGCCCCAGTGCTACCAGGCGAAGGCAACGCGCCGAAGAATCGCCAGAAGAACGCGGGCACCATTGCTAACGCAATTTACCAAGTTTAACCAGATCTAAACCCCTGCCGTTTTTTATTTTCGCTCGCGTGCAGCTTGTCTGAGCAATTCGCTCTGCTCACAGCAAGTTACCACTGAAAAAACGCGCCCCGCTTGTTTTCATTGGTGTATTAGGCATAAATATTAGAATATCATCATCGGTGCATGAAATGTTACAAACACCTTGCTCTCGACGCGTGCGGGATGAAAGCTCAGGAGAGGAATGTGATGTCGGGTCTATTTTCCCTGGAAGGAGGCTTTTCAGCCAGTAGCGTCGGCCTAGGGGCATTGCATAGGCAGAACAGGAGCAGAAGCAAAGAGCAATCAGAAGCGCAATGGCACAGCGAGACTGCAACTGAGTTCTCTCCCACTTACAAGTACACAACAAGACAAACTAACCCGGGCCCTCAATACACTATATAAAGCAACACTAGAACTTCCCCCTCAGGCTTCTACAGACACCCTGTACAGAACAGGCCTCTTCCACCCTTTTCAAGCCCTCCTTAACCTGCACCGGGAGAGAGAGATCATCCGCCTGTCCAGTACACCAGCTGGACTGTGGATACTTTCCCAGACTCCCTACACACCCATCTCTTTCCCAGACCCACCGCAGTCTCCCATCTATCCCCCTAACCTCCGCCTCGCACCCATTCCACGCAACATGTCCGCACACACACACGCAGGCCGCCGCCAGGCATACGCATACAACCACAAACCACCTTTGGACGCTGCGGCGGTGGCCTACACAGACGCCTGTCTCATGGAAACCGCGGGCTCCACAGCAGCCTTCTTCTTCCACCCTTCCCTCTCTACAACCAGCACTCACACAACCGGTCCATACACCTCCCCACCCTCCACGCTCGCCCTAGAAATACACGGGATCGCCGATGCCATCACACACTTTGCCACCCTACCCCCCGCCGCCCAATACGTTGTCTATACAGATTCTCAGGAAGCTCTGCGTGCCTTACATGAAAGGCCCTCCCTTTCCCTACTCGATCGGCCTTAGATGCCGCCCTCTTAGCATTAAGCCCACGACCGGTGACCCTTCGGTGAATCCCTGGTCACATGGGCATCCCCGGCAATGAGCTGGCTCACCAGCTTGCCTGCGAAACTATACACCGGGCGCCGGGGATCCCATGGAAGAGCCCACCCACGGAGCAGGCGGTCAGGGCTTACAAACGCACTGTCGACGAATACTACGCGCAGCAAAAATTGGATTTAGCTGATTTACCACCACCGCACCCATCCTTATCGATCCGTGAAGCTCGCATTCTTGGCCGAATACAGTTTAATCTCCTACATACACCAGCCAAACGTTACCTATACCGGTACAATTCCACACCTCAGTGCCCGAACTGTCCACACACATATGCAGACATAGAACACTGCCTTACACAGTGCCACGCAGCCTTCCAGTCCCCCGCCTCTCCTTTCCCCCCACCCCCACCGTGGCCCATCTGGCTCGCCTCCCTGGATCTGAGACTGCAACGTGCCCTCGTCGCCTTGGCCCAGGATGTACTGAAGGCCTAACAAAAAGGATGTTCGAATAAAAAATGTCACACCACCACCAATTGAAACTTTCTGTGCTCTCGGAGAGCAGGCGTGCGAGCGAAGCTGTATCACGTGACCTGGTCGTCTAGTTTCCGCGCATCCTGTGCGATGAACGCGTTTGCTTTGTGTGGCCGGTACGGCTGTAAGGCTAGACGAGTTTGACCTTACCTTCACGACGAGCAGCGGCACATTATAACTTTCGCATTGTTAAGGCGAATCCCGTTAATAGATCATGTTCGTGCTGTCCGTCCATGCTAGCGGTGTCCATTGCACTGAAATCGTTCCACCAGTTGTGCATCTCCTCCGCGCAGCGGCACACCCTCCTCCGCAATTTCCTTTCATTAAATTCGTTTTCTTCATTACGGCCCCTCTTTTTCCTTTAACTCCCACTTCCTCCTTTCCTCTACAAACGAATGACTGGAGTCAACCAAGATATGCGACACAGTTACTGCTTAATTTCCTTTCCTCAAATACAGTTTTCGTTTTCTTCACTATACACGCCCCCTCTTTCACTTTCTTATTTCACTCCCACTTCACCCTTTCCGATATGGTGCAGTTCGGGTGTCCACCGCGACGGTTTGCTAGGCAACGGCTCATCCGGCCGCACCAAAAACACATCAGCACGATTCAGGCGTCCACTGACCCAGAAGCCAGTTTTCGCACTTCCTTTCCTTAAAATGATTGGAGTGTAAAACGTCAACGTCAACGCCAATAAAAACAATGAACGCCGAAAGGGCAACGGCGACGACGACGTCGTGAAACGGTCGCCAAAGAGCTGCAGTCTCAAACGCTACAATAAAAGAGCGACCGCAATCGCCAGACAATAAAAACCACACATGCGGGAAGCCCGCCACGCGCCAAGCGGTTCGACCGAAGTGCAACGATCTCCAACCCCCTTAGCAGTGAACCCCGAAGAATTAAGAGCTTTCATGCAGCGCATGGAGGATTTCATGATTCGCACCGAAGGACAGTTCCGCCAAACTCATGCAAGATTAGATGCCACGCAGGTCCAACTCAACCTGTCAGAACAGAACGTCACATTACTGCAGAAATTGTTGCGTTGCAGGACCAAAGTTTCCGCAACCACGTCAAAAGTCAAAATACGCAAAGAATAAGAAACGAGGACCGGGACAGGCTCATACACGAGCGCCGTTTCGGAACTGAAGGCTCCAATCAGAAGAATGCCCAAAACCATGGCTAAACAAACTCCACTAGAAATCTGGCAATGGAACTGCAGGGGGTACCGCCAAAAGCAGGGACTCCTAATGGAGTTTTTACATACGCAAGGCTCCACACCCGATATAATAGCTTTGCAGGAAACTAACACGACACCGTCACTCAGGGGATACACGTGCTACGATAGCGGACGCACGGCAGCCTTGTTCAGCAAAAAGTTGGTAGCCATACCCTATGACCCAATTCCCAACACCAGAATTGAACACTTAGTGACGGAAATTTTTCCCGAAAGAAGCGTAAGGAAAAGAGTGCCTTTTCGTAATCCTCTATAGCCCGCTTCGCCAGCGGGATGCGAGTTTTGATACACTCTTTCTAGGGGCCAGAAAACTTGCGAAAAGCAACTCGTTGCTCATTGTAGGCGACTTCAACGCTCGCGGACAGCAATGGGGATACCCCACTAATAATCACAAAGGAATACAGGTCGAGGACACGGCGGAAGCGATCCAATGTACCCTCTTAACAGACGAACTTCAACCAACGCGACTTGGCACTTCGACCTGCCCGGATACGTGTCCGGACTTAACGTTTGTCAGGGGAGTGAAGCACGCAACGTGGGAGAATCTGCTGGAGAATCTAGGCAGTGACCTCTATATCCTGAAGACCACGATAGCAGCCACCAACATCAAGCGCAAGCTCGGACGGCCAAGATCACCAACTGGCCGGCTTTCCGCAAGGCTGGCGCGGACCTGGAAGGGGGGATTACTTCCATAGATGAGTGGTGCCAACAACTTAAAGACATGCAGAAGCGGTACACTCAGGAAGTGGATCGCACCGAGCAAACACCAGAGGTGGACCCTCGGCTCATCAGGCTATGGGAGGCACGTCGAGGACTCACCAAGCGCTGGAAGAAGCAGCGCTTTAACAGGAAGCTCAAGCTCAAGATCGCAGAAGTCACCAAGATAGCGGAGGAGTACGCGACCCAACTGGCCAGGCAGAGCTGGCAGCAGTTCAGTAGCTCGCTGGACGGCACCCTCAGCACGGCCAAAACGTGGCGTATACTCAAGACCCTCCTCGACCCTACCCAAACAAGGGCCGAAAGCGGCAAAGCTATCCGCAGACTCGTCCACACCTTCGAGGGTACGGAAGAGGAACTGCTAGATAAGGCCAAAGAGAAATGCTACGGCACGACCTTGTCTGCGGCATACGCGAAACCATACCTGGGGAAACCGAACACCCACTTAGACAGGCCGATCAGCAGGGAAGAAGTGTTCGCTGCCTTAAAGGCATGCACGCGCAACACTGCGGCGGAAGTCCTCACCAACGTCCCGAGCGTAGGCGAGAACGGGATTATGGCCCTCGACATCAAAGGATCCTTTGATACGTTAGCCACACGGCTGTAATGGAAGGACTCGACAACCTCCACTGCGGCGAGAAGATTCACAGCTACGTGAAGGCCTTTCTCTCCAACCGCACTGCAACGGTTGGGCTCGGAGACCTTCGCAGCGCTAAATTTTCGACCCCCAACTAAGGCACACCTCAAGGGTCCGTCATCTCGCCACTACTTTTCAACGTGGCCATGATCGACCTCGCGAGACAACTCGAGAAGATCGAAGGCATACAGCACGCAATATACGCTGACGACGTCACGGTCTGGGTTACCACTGGGTCGCTCGGCCAGAAAGAAGAACGACTGCAAGCAGCGGCTACCTGCGTGGAAGAATATGTCAGTGCACGAGGCCTCGCCAGCTCCACCGAAAAAATCAGAACTCCTGCGAGTCCACAAAGGGAAACACAACGAAGGGTCCATCAATGTCTCCCTCGAAGGACATTAACACGTTTTGGCGGGCTAGTTGGTTAAGCATCTTGAATAAACAGCGCGAACGAAGACGAGCACAAAAGACAAGAAAATGGACGACACAGCGCTGACAGGACAGCTAATTCCCGAACGAGACAAGATACGAGTCTTGGGAATGTGGCTGCAGAGCAACCAGTGATGCGGCCATACGCTCGGACTTTTCAAGCAATCAACCACTCAGGTCGCCAGAATGATCACGCGCGTGTCGCAGAAGCGGAGCAGCTTGCGAGAGGGGGATACCCTGCGCCTGGTTCAGAGCCTGGTGGTTAGTCGCGTGGGTTACGCCCTCCCGTACTTCAACCTCAACAAAGGAGAAGTGGACAGTGCAGATACCATACTCCGCAAAGCTTACAAGACAGCCCTGCATCTACCAATGAATACCTCCAAAGAAAAACTACTGGCTCTTGGAATTCACAACACCTTCGAAGAGATCAAAGAAGCCCAACTGGTCACGCAGTTAGCTAGGCTCCAGCAGACTCCTACGGGGCGCTCGCTCCTTAGGCGACTGGGGCTAGGCGGAACTGCGGAATTCGAGAATCGTACTGCGAGCATAGCGGACGCAATTCGCCAGACGCTAAACGTTCGCTCCCTTCCCCGGAACATGGACCCCAACTTGCATGCGGCCCGTAGGGGAGCCCGGGCGAGGTATGCACAACAAACTCTAGCTACAAAATCCACAACGGTATACACGGACGCGGCTCCGTATACAGGAAGCTCACATAACAGCACAGTGGCGGTAGTTATTGATTCGAACTTAAAAGAATTAGCTAGTGCCTCAGTGAGGGATTGCACGGTAACCGAAGGGGAGGAGCTGGCCGTAGCTCTAGCGGCGGTAGCCGTTTATCGAAGCAACATGTCCCTTACCATCCTCAGATTCGAGAGAAGCGTGCCGTAACTACATGACCGGCCGCATAGGTCGCGCCGCGCTCCGGCTCCTCCAGAGCGCGACCCCACCAAAAGTCGCACATAGCATTTACTGGGTACCAGGACACACCGACATAGCGGGGAACGAACGCGCCGACGAGGTAGCTCGAGGGTATACGAGCCGAGCTTCCTCCCAATCGGACGATCTACACGATTGAGTCGGCCCTACATACTCAGACATTCTCAATTACTATAAGGGGGTACGGATCCGCTATCCGCCGCCTCATCCTGATCTAAATCAATTAGAGGCAGTGTATTGGCGAAGATTGCAGACAGGAACATTCCCAAACCTGCATATCCTTAGCAAGATTTACCCGACGCAATATCGGGACACTTGCCCGTGGTGTGGCAGCAAATCATCGTTGTACCACATCACGTGGGAATGCAGTAAAAACGATAACTTTCGCAAAGACCCGAGTGCAGAACAGTGGGAGAGCCGGCTCTCCAGCGGCGATCTGAGTTGCCAACAAGGTCTGATCCAGCACGCCCAACGAGCAGCGAAGCTCAGCGGAGCCCTGGAATAGGGGCACCGACCATGTGAGAAGAAGGAAGATGGACCTCTTCTTTCTCGTGTGCTACTAGCACCTTTCTAGAGCAATAAATGTCTTTCCTACCTACCTCGGGGAAGCTGCAGCGGATTGACCACAAGGCTTCCGCCAAGCGCACTTTAGAATTTCCGAAGTGTTTTCGGCACTTTTTAAAGCCACTCTTCACTCCGAACCCCTTAATTCTCCCAACTTCGCTGACTGGCCGTTCCCGTCTTGTACAATACGGGCCAAAGTGCAATGAGACGCAATTGCAACCCTGCGCGTGTTCCACTCGTGTCCGAAACACGGTTGGAACGCTGTCAATCCAACTGTAAGCAGCTGCCACTGCTGGTGTCGCCCAACGTCTCTATTATAATGTTCAGCTATTCTATGAGGTTTCACGGCCGCCATCTCGCGCTCACCAAACGACTGAAGCTGAACATACAATGCCGAGTCAATCGTGTCTTCTCTGCTTTCAACGGCCACAAATTCACGCTAGAACGCAATTGTTTGTCCTCAGCCGTCATTTCTTTGGCGCACAAGTCGAGCCAAAATAAAGGAAACGTAAAAAAACTGGCTGTGGCTTAGCTTGGTCAAGCCAGGTAATTGCGAAGCAATACGATAGGTTCCGCTATTTTATTGGTTTCCCATGTACTGACACGGCTAATGACGCATAGCCGAAGTGTCTTGCTTGCTTGAGGCGGCATCTGACAGGGTTGACGAAAGGAGCGAACCGGCGTTGGTGCCTACCAGCCTCGCGCTGCGACGGCGCGTTGTTGTTGTTGTTGTTGTGACTGAGAGAAGGATGAAAAGGAAATTGCACGGGCCTGCTACTGGCTCGAGCCAAGCGCCACCACCGCTGCCACGTGCAGATAGAAGAGAGTTAAAAGATCAGAGGAAGGAGAGAGAGGAAAGGAAAGACGCGCGTCGCAGCAACAACTGCATCCGCCGGAGCGGACGCTGCTCAAAAAACAGATAAGCGGCCGAAGCCGCGCTCGCCGAAGCGAGAACAGATACACTCCGAGATGGGGCCCTGTTTTTACACAGATGTTATGACGTCACTCCGCTCGCGGCCCCCCTGGTGAGAGGAGCTAGAGTTAGGGCGCCGTTGGTGCCTACCAGCCTCGCGCTGCGACGGCGCGAGATCGGGCCCCGTTTTTACACAGATGGTATGACGTCACTCCGCTCGTGGCCCCCCTGGTGAGAGGAGCGAGAGTTAGGCCGCTGTTGGTGCGTACCAGCCTCGCGCTGCGTCGGCGCGAGATGAGGCCCCGTTTTTACACACATAGTATCACGTCATGCCAATGGTCGTGCCAAAGGTCAAGTGGTGGCTACCACCGCCTCGCGCTGGAACGGTCTGAGGTGGTAGCTAAAGTAGTATTGCTTCGCAATAAAAGAGCATATGACGCGTTTGCGTAACCTGACTTCTTTTGCACTCCGCTTATCGCGCGGGAGCAACTCCATCTCCTCCCGACTGCTCTCGGCGTCGCCAAACTGCTCCTTGTTCTGGGATCGGATCGCATTGCTCCTGTTCCTGGGGCGCGATTACGAGTTTTTGTCTCAATTTTGAGACTCTGACGTCAAAATGACGACACCGCGAGTCGTTGACGGCGGAATCAGCCTATTAGAAGCGAGGTTGTGGTGTCTAATAGTAGGGTTCCACCCAGGAAGCATTTAGTTGCGCCATAAGAGACCGTATGCTAAAGTTTTTCTGTAAACACACCGTTAATAATTTGAAGAATATTTTATTTCACTAACAAACTATGTTTCAAACTCAACGACATGAAGCAAAAGAAGAAGCGTCCTCAAATTTGCAATTAAGCTTGCTCTTCAGCCACTTTTTCTGCCGCGAGGGTGCGCTGACGGCGGAAAAGCGTCGGCTAGGTGGCGTGAGCTGCCACCTGACTCAAAGGATTCAGCTACATTCAGCCTTATCCCTCCACCCACATATTCACACATCGTAAACATGGCAGCCAGAAAAAAAATCAGCTGATTCGACGGCTGTCCTCTTTTTTTAAACATTACATAGAATCAAAGTACTGCGCAGACGTCTTAAGTGCGCGGAAAAATCTGCTTAAAGGCAATGATTGCTACGAGTCTGCCGAGATCAATTTGGAAGGAGCGCTTGGCTCGAAAACCGGGGAAGGCAGCTTCAAGGCAAGTTCAAACAGGCGAGTTGCAAACGTCGCGCTAGTATTCTAGGCGACCGATTTCGGTCAATTAGTTACGGTTCGCGAAGCACATGTAAAGCGGGGAGGGAGCGTAACAAATCGATTTAAGCCTGTCGCGCGACCTCCGCGACTCGCCAGTGTGAACTCACCTAGCCTGCTATTGATGGCAAATGTGCTCCAAAGGCGATGCGTGATTCTTTTTATTTTTGTTCAGAAAATGCAAGGCGACCATGAATAATCACACTGCAGGAACTGCCGACATACGGAAGCAGACTGGTGCAGCTGCTGGGAGCTTGCAATCTCACTGCGGGAATTAAGAGCCGGCACGCCTGGTCACTGCGCCAACAATCACTCATGCCGCCTCGTAACCAACTCATGCCAACTCATGCCGCCCGCTTCGGGTTAAGCACTTGACATTCGTGTTGGTGTTGTTGCCGTTCCGTTCGGATGATGGTCGGATGACGCCGCCGGGGACACTGCGGTGGCGAAAGTTTATGCAAAGGAAGTCCACCTTCGCCGCCGCCTTGTCTTAAGGGGTCTCGCCGGAAAGCGCGCACCTTCTGCGACTTAACTTTGACAGTGGTCTCAGCAACTCACCGCAAACACTTGCACAGTCGGTTGGGCTACACCGACGTTTACTTCATTTCCTACGGTGTCTTGAAACCCACCCGCGGCGAAGGCGCGCACAGGCACTTGCCGCTCCACTGACCGCGCACTCACCCGCACACCTCCAAGTTCAACGGCGAGTTCGTCGCACAGCCATTATGCTCCTTCCTGTGTCAAAACGTCGAAACAACTCATCCGGCACGTCAAAACCGTCTTCATGCACCCTCTTACACCGCTGCTCGCGCGGCCACCGGCCATGTAAACAACCGCCGTTTTCTGTCTCAAGCGGTTTGAGACCACTCGTTACAATCCCGAAAAATCGTCTCAATCGGCTCGCATAATTAGGTATGCAACGTCAATACTTCTGCCCGTTTTATGACGTCGGCCGGTGACGCAAAAAACAATATGGCCGCTGGTCACGACCGACCAATAGGAACGGGGCAAATGAGACACTTTTTGAGACACTTTCCGATTGAGACAATTTCAGGCGACTCGTAATCGCGCCCCTGTTCGCCTACTGGAACGCCGCTGCTTTTGAATGGAAAGCTTCACTACGGGATCTCGTGCTTCGATCGCCGGGTGCCTAGATTTCACCTTCAAATCAACTTGAGCTTCGAAAGCAAAGGAAAGGCCCAAAACTGGCCCCCTGGGACAGTGTACACCTTAGTCGCGCTTTAAGCTACGAAACCAATGGGACGGCAGTTTGGAAAGGTGAGGAAAGGCGCATAACTGCCCTCTTGGAAGAATGGGCTCTTCAGTCGTGCTTTAAGCCATGTGGCGGTGGCGGTAGTGACAGATGTGCGCTGCATGGTTTGGCATTGGCAACGTTGCGGCAGAAATGCGGCATTGAAGCCATAGGCCGCCGGTGTTCATTGTGTTAATTGGCGTTGGCGTTGACAACATTTTACACTCCGATGATTTTAAGGAAAGGAAGTGTGCATAACTGGCTCCCTGGGTCAATGTACGCCTGAATCGCTCGCATAGGTACGTGGGGCGATGAGAGAGAGAGTGTGGCCTGCATGCGTATGCGCTGACAACGTTGTGGCAGACACGCAGCAGTGCTGCAATAGGCCGCAGCGTTCATTGGGTGAGCTCGCACTCTCCGTAAACCAATCACTGGCACCTGTCAGGGTGGCATGGTGGGTGCGCTGCCTATCCCAAACACACTCAATGTTACAGGCGCCAAGCCGCTTATCGTTGCCCGACGCGCCATAGCTTTCGCTCTTTAACCAGGCTCAGCAGTAGTTGAACCGAAGCTAATTTTTTGAGAGAACACTTTTGAGGTGCTTCGATTGCTCCGTATCTGGGAATGGAATGAGCCACTAGTGTCGCGAGGTCGCGGTCAAATACATTCCACCTAGAGTCACTGCTTGTAACCGAAGGCACGCATGAGAGCTGCGTCGACTGTGGCTTCGTAACAAAAGCTCGATGCCATAACTGCAAAGCTTCCTTAAGGGTATTTGTAGCCCGCATAGAAGTTTCAGAGTGCTTTCACTTTCTAGGGTATTTTAACGAACGCTGCACACAGACAAAAAAATAACGAAGGCAAATACGCGCTTGAGCCTAGCAGCTCTTATTGCTCCACCGATATGTAACAAAGATGTACGGGTGAGCCCAGTATACTGTTATCCGAATAAGGAAAATTCGCAAAACGACGAGCGAAAGAAGGTGCGGAGCTGCACAATAAAACCGAAAGACTCGCTTTCCTAAGTCTAGTTAGGCTTAACATAGAATCAATATGTCGACTAAGAGGGTGAGAAGGTAAAGTAAACCAAAACGTGACTTAATTTTTAAGTACCGGAACTGCACACAGCTGATAAATTATGAGCAACAAAGGTTTCCGCGAAACTGAAAAAATCTGACTGGCACGACTAGGCCTTCCGACGCTCCTCTCAAACCATATACAAAAAAATCTCTGCCGCCCCCGTAACCGAGAGTAGAGTAAGTATGAAATGTTTACGGGCATAACACATTGGTTGTAGACGGTACTAGTCAAAATCTTGACCGCCTTGCCTCGCCAGCTGTATCCGGTTTCTGTTTGCCATGGCGGCAGCGGCACCGAGGAAACGTTGCATCTTTCAAGCCTGCAGTTCATCCCTTTGCAGGTTGGAAAAAAGTTTCTTTATTTTGAGGTATTTGCTTCTTTGCTGCTGCTGCCAAGCTCATTGAAAGTGTTTTTGGTTTGGTTTATGGTTGGTTTATGGGGTTTAACGTCCCAAAGCGACTAAGGCTATGAGAGACGCCGTAGTGGAGGGCTCCGGAAATTTCGACCACCTGGGGTTCTGTAACGTGCACTGACATCGTACAGTACACGGGCCTCTAGAATTTCTCCTCCAAAGAAATTCTAGCCGCCGCGGCCGGGATTGAACCCGCGTCTTTTGGGTCAGCAACCGAGCACCATAACCGCTGAGCCACCGCGGCTTTTTGTCAAAATGAATTTAGAAATTGTCAAAGCTCTAAAACAGATACCCCAAGATCTGAAGGAAATGCGAGGGTCCCTTGAAAGAGAATTTTAGAAAGAGCAATCAGAAGTACATAAAAGCCTTGAATTTTTTAATAAATGCTTTGAAGACCTGAGCGCTGAGCTGAAACTCACGAGAGAAGAAAATATTCCAATAAAAGTTGAAAATGCTGCGCTTTGTTCTGAATGTACAGAGCTGAGGAAAACAGTGCTCGCAAACGAGCAGAAAATAACACAACTCGAGCAATACTCTAGGAATAGGAATGTAGAAATCAAAGGTATTCCGACTTCAAAAAGGTGAAAGCTTGCCAGCCCTCCTAGAAAAGATAGGGAACATAAAACAACCAATCACTGTAAATGACGTCAAAGTCTCCCAAAGGGTGCTAGTCAAGGATTGCAACCAATCGAACATAATCGTTCAATTCTCGAGAAAAGCAAAGTGCAATTCTGTGTTTGAAAAAGCTCGAAAAATACGCATTTAAACCCCAGATCTTGTTTTCTCAGATGATGCTTCACTGTTCGTAAACGAACATATGTGTCCTCAACTAAAAAAACTTTTTGGCATGACTGTTGCAAAAAAGAAGGAAAAAGGCTGGAGCTATACGTGGACCAGGAGTGGCAATATATACGCAAAGTCTGACTCTTCACAGACTTTGCGCATTACCCACATTCGTGATCTAGATAAGATAGTATGAGCAAGTTTCCCTCTTTTCACGACAACATAACGCATGGATTGAATATGGGCGACAACTTTTTCACACCATGCCTAGTCGGTGCGGTACGTGCTAAATATAAGAGAAACATAACCTTGATACATATGAATGCCCAGGCTGCCAGGAACAAAGAAGAGCAAATCTCTGCACTCTTCGCCGCCCTTGGTTGGAAATCTTGCAAACAGATTGGTCAGATGTTTGGCGCGCCAACACAGTCGAAACAGCGTATGAAGTGTTTCTGAAGAAGTTCTTCCCTGCTTAAGATGAACATTTTACTTATCTAACATTAAATCAAGCGCGCAAAGGCAGAAAGCCGAGGATTACCAAGAAATGCCTCAAAGAAATACGTATTAAAAAAACTCTATGCAGTATTTATAAATAACATAAATGCTGGAACTGTACTGCAATCCAAAGCCCAAAGAAATAAGGTGAATACACTTTTGCGGTGCGAAAAAAGGAGATACTTACACAACCTTTTTTGACAATAATACAATCTTATGACAAAAATGCAATGCAAAATAGAGATATTGTGTGGCGACGATTAAATATGCTTTTAGGGCGTAAGAGTAGCGAGAAGACAGATATTGATGACATTACAGTATACGGCACAGCCATTAGAGGTACAGATTTAGCGACCTCTTTTAACGATTACTTTAGATCATTGTGTGGCAGCCATAACGAAGATTGAATGCTTTTCCTTAGGAATCAGACGCGTGAAAGTGCGTTCTTCGCTCCTACCACTGAAGGAGAGGTAGTGAGTGTGTTTAGATCGCCGAACAACACTTATTGCCGTGATGTCGATGGTTTGCAAATTAAAGCAGTCAAAGAAGATATAGACGCAATTTCCCCTTTCTTAACATACATTTTTAACCTTTCTTTCATTGAAGGAGTTTTTCCGAAAAGAATGCAGGAGACGAAAGTGACTGTAATACATAAAGGTGGTGATAAAAATACATTTTCCAATTGTCGACTAATATCCATACTTCCCGTATTTTCAAAAGGTTTCGAAAAGCTGATACATACACGCATGACTTCCTTTATCAGTAAGCACCATATAATTACAAGCGTTCAGTTTGGATTCATGAAGGGCATCTGTACAGAACATGCACTTTTGTTACAGAAAGAAGGAATATTAGAATCCTTTGAACGCGATGAGTGCTCTCTGGCTGTGTTTGTGGACTATTCAAAAGCATTCGCCCGAATTAATCACACTACCTTGTCTAAAAACTGAAACATTATGGTTTTCGAGGAGTTTTTTATGAATTATTGCAATCGTATCTAAAACACGGCAAGCAGCAAGTATGCATTAACAATCATGTTTCACATTTGTTTCACATTTCAGCATACTGGAAGCATACTGGGGCCGCTACTCTTATGTCTTTATATAAATGGTGTCGTTAACACAGATAACGCTACTGAATTCATCATTTACGCGAATGACACCCCATTGCTTTTCACTGGGCGAGATCCAACTGACGTGGTTAACGATGCCAACCCTGTGTTAGCAAGACTTTCCTTATGGAACAAGGCAAACTCTCTTGCAATTAATGCAACTAAAACAAAAGCCGTGCTGTTCCGGCCAAAAAACCGCGGAATAAACACTAATTTAGAAATAAGATACGGAACATCTCAAATTGAAATTGTCCCTCAAATAAAATGTCTTGCCGTACTCTTTGAAGAACATATGACCTGGAACATGCACATAGATTTGGTTGCAGCCAGTGTTTCCCCCGTGTGCGGAATACTTAACAAATTACAGTTCTATTTACCAAGAAGCATCAAACACATAATTTACAATAGTTTATTCATGCCCGGCATTAACTACTGTCATTTAGTGTGGGAACCACCACTTTTACCAACATTACCTAACTTCATAAGATTCAAAAGAAAGCAGTCCGTGCTATAACTAAATATAGGCATGCTGTCATACTGAACCCCTTTTTTAAAGACCTCAACTTACTCTCAATACGTGACCTTTATCAAATGACCCTTCTTAAGCGCTATAAAATGGGCATAAGTACAATAACAATTTCTTTAATACTGTTTCCCGTCTCACAAAAACAAGAAAAGTGCGTGACACTCGAACGTCGCAAAAGTGGAAAGTTCCACGCACTCGCACTAACTACGGAATGCGAATGCTTCACTTTCTGCTTCTCAGCAATTTAAAAAGCATTGTGTAAGCTGATTTCTCTTAGTGGATTTGTATTTCCTTCTTTCTGGTTTCAATTTTATTTTCCTGCTTGCATGCGGGCAGTGTGTGTATATTCCTAATTTACGATTTCCTGCCGTGTCAGCCTATATCAAGTGTATGGGACCGTGGGCTTCGTCAAGCCGTTTGCGTGGCTTTTAGTCTACGGCTCCCTGGTATCGATGTAAACGATCCTTAATTAAAGAAAATTTGAAATGTATTTCAGCTTTGTAATCGTTCTTTTCATTCCTTTCATTTCATTTGCAAAACACTTCTCTGATGTAACATTATTAGGTGACTCCTCTGTACAGTGCATCAACGCATCAACTTTCACCACATAGCAAAACCTCGCTGTTCCTTTCAAAACAACTTATTATCAACGTGTGTACGTGTCATTCTTTGTGCAGCGAATAATGTAAATGGAGCTCTGGCAAGCTCTACATTTGTAGGCTATCTGAGTATTGTAGCAACTAGCAAAAGCACTAACCTTATAGAAATAACTTAGCCTGATCATCACTCCGACCATTATTATGTTAAACGATAGAAAAACCATGTTGCGTAGCAGGATTCCTTATCCCACAAATCAAATTTGTTCAAGCGAGCATCGCCGCGCCGCGCTACGTACAGTGCAGGCCGGCGCCGCTCAGTGCGCACGCAGCAAGGTGGTGTAAACTGAACGTAGCGTTTACCTTCTTAGCGTAGCCGAGGTGAAGCATAGGCACAGGGTTCAGCTCCGTTGGCCGCTGGTCGATAAATTGGTCCGAGCAGACCTGCATATGCCATTACGCAGTTACCAGGTGCCGCGACATCGTACGCATAGCGCGGTGGCTGCGGCAACGAGGCAGTCGCACCGGCATTTTAACGAAAATCAACTTACTCTTGCATTTGCGCTGGGAACATAGTCCTTTCTATGAACCGCAGTAATCCACTTGTGGCGGAGCTCGGCGTTTTTTTATGCCCGGCGGAAAGCGATGCAGGCTGAATATGCCACAGCGGCACAACTCGCGACGTACGCCGTGCTCGTCGCATACGGTGGTCAGCAGCCTGCTTCTTTTCCGTTGGTTATTCGCACATCCATAAATGGCGCAGTGAAGCCCTGATGAAGCTTTGTACTTCGTTGCGGCAGGAATAGACATATTGGCTCATCGAAAAGCACCGCAGACACACACACCCACGTACACGCGAACGCTGCGCGAACGCGTTTTGGCAGTCCAGCAAAGATGGCGGCCGGTCGCTGGGTTCCGGAGTATGCGCATGGCTCGTCCGGTTCGAGAGTATCGTATTCTGGTCTATAGACAGGAAACGGTGTTCGCGCCGAGAAGCTGTACTGGAGATTAAGGAACGGGCATACGGGTATGCAGGGGTGACCGCTCATCAGGGAATGATATTAGATTCGTCGCTGACTCAGGCAATTGTGTCTGCTGTGGAGGCGTCCATGAGAAAAACGGTAGAGAGAATTGCTGCAAGTGTTTCGGAATGCCTCATCAACGTCCTCACTTCCCAGCTTACTAATGCTGTGCAGGCCAGTTTGGCTTCTCTATCGAATGTAATTACCCCTCCTCTTGTCCGTTCTTCACTATCTGCGAGATCTCAGTCCCAGGAACAAACTTCTGCCCCCAACACTGTACTTACTTCGGGTACTTCCAGTGACGCTGGAATTATCTCTGATTCCGAGATGATGGCGCCTGATGTGCGGGTCCTAAAGCGCAGCGGGTCCCCAATATCTCCTTCATCTACTTCTCCTCGTTCACAATCCAAATCAAAGAAGCAGCAGCTTGGCACTATGCCGAAGGATATAATTTTAGAGCAGGCAGCTGCTGCTGCTCTGGTCTCGAAACCATAGCGTCGTTGCGTGTTTTACAGTGGAACTGTCGCTCTATTCTTACAGCTTCAACAGAATTGCACTGTACTTCTTCCCAGCTTAATCCGGATGTCATAATTCTTCAAGAAACGTGGCTTTCAGCTGACAGACATTTTCACATTAAAAATTATCGTTAATTTCGTCTAGATCGCCAGTCACGAGGAGAAGGTTTGCTAACGTTAGTTTCTTTAAGATTTGTCACAAGGCTAAGGTATATTTTCAGCTAATGTCCCCTGACTGTCAGATTTTAGCATTAGACTTTGTTCTTCCCGGGTGCTCCCCATTTTCCTTAGTAAATGTTTTTCTTCCCCTATGGAGTCCAGGATAAGAGACCGCTAGATTCGCTTCTTGCTAGCTGTGGAAACCCAGTTCTCATGGCTGGTGATTTCAGTTCACGCCATGTGTATTGGGGCTACCGCACAAATCTCCGTGGGAAGCGCCTTTTGGGACTGGGTTTCTGATAGCAGCCTTATGTGTTCAAATTCTGGATCGGCCACTTACCTTTGCGCTCAGTCTAAATCCGTTTTACATCTATCATTAACCAGTCCTGGAATGGGCATAATGAATTGGTCGACTGTTGATTGCAGCTCCTCAAGTGACCATATACCTGTTCGTTTTGATATCATATGTCGTGTAACAACTACGGATCGTCCGCTGCGGACGCATGTAAATTATGACAAATTTCAGACAATGTTGCGCTCTGCCCTCGCGTCAGTTTCTAACATCGCCAAGGACCACAAGTCAACAAGCATATGCCTGCCTTTAGAGGAATGCCGGAAAAAAGTGGGAGTTCCTGGGGCGGCCGTCAAAAGGGAATTCCTTTAATCATTGGTGGAACGCGGACTGTACGAGGGATTACAGGCGGAGGGAGGCAGCATGGAAAAAGTTTCTTTATAACCAATGCCGAAATAACTGGAAAGAATATAAATTCATAGCAGCCACCTGTAAACGCACAGTTTCTCGTTCGAAAGAGAAATATCACTCTGAACATTTTGATTATCTCTCAAAGTCGGGCAACCGACGGGCATTATTTGGCTTTTTACGGTCCAGAAAACAGGTCATGCCTTCTTTTGATTTACAGTCACTGGTTATGTCATCTTAGGAAGCTGTCGAGGCGGTTGAATCAATTGCCGCGGGCCTGCATAAGCTTTTCTCGTCTCTATTTCCTTTACGTCCCATGTTGTTTGCGCCAAGGACTCCAAATAATTATTTCGCTAAAGTTACTCTTTCGGAGCTTTCTCAAGTTGGTTAGAGATTACCAGCTTCTTCTCCCGGTCCTGATGGTGTCACTTCAAAGATGCTCAAGATTCTATTTGAGGCGTCTCCGGGCTCTTTGTTACACCTGGTCAACTATTCTATCAAACAATCTTGGATCCCTTCTGAGTGGAAGCTGGCGAAGGTGATCCCTTTACTTAAAAACCAGGGTGGTGGCTCTGAATTGTCAAATATTAGGCCTATTTCGCTAACATCAGACGTGGTAAAATTAATAGAAAGGGTGTTACTTATGCGGGTTTCTGCCTTCGTGGACCGCAGAACTACTCTCAGCCCGTGTCAACACGGCTTCCGGCCGCGATGTTCGATATGGAATGCACATGTAGATCTTGAGAGTCGTACTCTTCTTGCTAGTCGTCAACGTCTCTAAGCTGCTTTGGTTACGCTCGACGTCTCTAAAGCTTACGACAGTGTAGAGCATCCCATCCTAACACACAGGTTACAGTACCTCCAGTTTCCAGAATATTTAGTTGCTTGGATATCTGCATTTCTCTATAAGAGGGAATTCTCCTGCGTCCATAATGGGGTGCAATCCGAGAGGTACAAACAGACGAGAGGTGTTCCGCAAGGAGCTGTCCTTTCGCCTGTGCTGTTCAATATTCTTCTGAGCTCCAATCCTCTCCACCACCATGTTCGCACTTACTTCTTTGCAGAAGACATTGCATTTTTTGCTGCTGCGCCTGATATACATTCCCTCTATGATCAATTGCAATCATATTTGAGTTCTGTTGAGGAGTGGTTGAGCATTTACACCTCAAATTAAATGTTAACAAGTGTGCCGTTCTTGTTTTTCCTCTACAGGATCCTGTTGTGGCCTCTCTTTCATGCAAATTTCAACCAATTCCTCAAGTTCAATCCCTAAAATACCTAGGCGTCATTTATGACGTCAAACTCACCTGGCGGCCTCACATTGACCATGTTGCTGAGAAAGGGACTCGTGCCGCAGGCATGTTACGGAGGTTATGCAGTCACAGGTACGGTATGCGCAGGGATACGCTCCTAATGATTTACGTATTGTATGTCAGGCCAATTTTAGAATTTGGCTCTGTGTTGTTTTCAGGCTCGGCTTCATACAAACTTCGTCCTCTCATCCTTTTGGAGAGAGAGGTGCTTCGGATGTGCCTTGGCGTCCCCAAATTCGTGGCTACCAATGTGCTGTACCTTGAGGACCGCATTCGCCCTCTGTTATCCAGATTTCATTTTCTAACTATGCAGACTTTCCTCAAAATTTTGAATCCCATTTTCACCGTTCGCAAAGCCTTTTCTGTTGCCTACCGACCTCCTTTTTTGGTGTCCACTGGCCTCGTTTTCATACCCCACAGGTTGTGTTCGTGCAAAGGCTGCTTGAGCCTTTAAACATGCAGATTTACAACATCCTTCCAGCACTAAGCAGTGGGTCCTCTGTCCACATTGTTTTCGACAACATTTTTCCTCAAAACGCGAAACTTTTACCACCCCGTATTATAAATGGACTATTAGAAGATCATTTAATGTCCCTACCTACAAAAATTGCAATAGCAACCGACGCCTCTCAGTGCAACGAAAAGGCAGAAGTGGGAATTTTCTGTCCGAGTTTAGACTGATTCTTTTAGCTGCGCCTTCCGGATTCAACCCCTATTTTCCAAGCTGAGTTTCTGGCAGTAGTTCTTGCTCTGCGCAAGCTTGATGCTTCTATTTCTGCAGTGGCAGTCATTACCGATTCTTTATCCTTGTGTTCGTCCCTCGCATCGCATGTTGACTTTCACACTTTAAGCACTTCTTTATCGCTACTTCCTTCGCATATGAGCCTTGTCCACTTGATATCGGTACCCGGCCACAGCAGCGTGACTGTAAATGAGATCGCGGATTACCTCGCAAAGGCTTCCCTAGGCGGCACCGTGTTGCCCATCATCCCGGCTACAGCGTATATCACAGCATCTAGGTTCCGGCGACGAGCGTTATTAAGCGCGCAAGACACAGCGATTTTAACATCGGCGGAATATGAGCATCTGAAATATTCCTGGAGCAGGAAAATTTCTCAATCTCGGCAGCTAGAAGTATCTATGACGAGGTTGCGCTGCCGCATCCCCCCTCTAAATTTCTATCTGCAGAGATCTGGTTTGGCGTTATCTCCCCTGTGTGCATTTTGCCGTGAGCCTGAATCTATCGATCATTTTTGGCTCCATTGTCGTCGTTTCACCTCTTTCAGAAGAAGACTGCTGGAGTTGCCCTTACAGGAACTTGGCCTTAGTTTGAGCAGCCCACACTTGCTATCATTTGGTGCCACCACACTTGGGTCCAGCCACAAGTCTGTTTGTGACGCTGTTCAAAATTTCTTTCTGGAATCTCATCGACTGCCTTGCTAAAGCATTCTGTATTTTCTTTTTTATGCTTCATTATTTTTTTAATTAATCTCTCTCTTTTCTCTCTCTCTCTCTCTCTCTCTATATATATATATATATATATATATATATATATATATATATATATATATATATATATATATAAGATGCGAAATTGAGAAACGCTTTTTTAAGTAAACATTTATTAGGAGTCGACGTTTCGGACAGAGCCTGTCCTTTTTAAAGACTGAAGTTACATGGTTCTTCCTTCTCTTCTTAAAGGGTCTTAATCTGTACAGGTGTTCGACACATGAGCCAAAACAAGCCGGCGATGCAGAAGGAAGAACAGCTCAGGGAAGAGAAAAAAGAAAAAAATAACAAAAATACACAAGCGGGACAGGGAGCGGGGAGGGTAAACGTCGTCGCCCGCCACCCACGTATGCGGTCTCGGGGAGAAAAGAACAAAAAGGAGAAAAGGGGACGAAAAAATGAGCGGGAGGGGAGAATGGACGGAGAACTGAGTCCTAACACAGCGGACTGCTAGCAAAGTGTATGGAGACAAACAGTCGCCGAAGTACAGCATAGATTTTAGATGCACTCAAAATGTTGTCCACTTAAACTAGTAAACAAGATACAATGGAGCAAAAGGCGGGGGGAGGGGGGGACTACCGCCATGTGCAACTTCTTTGGCAGGATGAGTCGAGGTGGGCAGAGTGGAATTTAACGAGACACACGTGTAGTGTAGATGAGCTCACCTGCACTCACCCACAGAAGCAACAAAAAAAAAGGAAAGGAAAAGGCCGGAAACGGAGGCGACTTTGGGGAAGAATCGTCGCGTGGGGCCACTATGAATGGCGGGAGTGTTTAGGATTCTTTGACGGCGTCGCTCTCGTCAAGATGGTCGAACGGGGGAAGGTAAGAGCGCGGTGTGCGATGAGGACATCGGTGTAAGCGTACGGGGAAAGCTTGCGAGGCTTGTCATGCCGGTACTCCGTGGCCAGTACTAGATTTTCAAAGGGCGTATTGAAAACAAAGCGCCCCGGTTCTCATTAAGGCCTTGGGCAATTGTTCCAAACTTATAAATAAAGTACGACTCGCGTTGCTCCCGTTGCCGGGTGTTGTTGAACCCACCCTGTAAGACTGTTAATTTAAGTGCTTCAAATGGGTGTTTTTTTTTTCATTAATGTGTTTTGACAAGGGGAGGTTATATATATACACATATATATATATATATATATATATATATATATATATATATATGTATATATATATATATATTATTTTTCATCCCCTCACTGCCCTTCTTGTGGTAGACACCCCCGGTGTTCCTCTCCCGTGTGCTTTTCTTTTGCCTTCACTATGTACAGGTGAATACCACCATTTACCTCCCAATTATTGGCCGATCCCCCAGTGTGGGTATGTGCCATTCTGTCAAAGGCTACAACAACAACAGGCGAAGACGGGGTGGCAGTGCTTGGGTGTGCACGCTTGGGTGTGCTTCGCCGACCTGATCCCGGACTGCTGCCGTCGCCGTCCCCGTCGCCCCACTACCTCGTAATTGTGATCCCACAAGCGCCCTGCAGCACTAGCGGTGGCCTGACGCTCGCTTGGAGAAAGTGAAGAAAGGAAGAGACACGGGGCGTGGCGCGAACGGCCTGAGGAGCGAGCTCGGGCAACGAACAGGCGAGGTCACGGCTGAACGCCTTCTTGAACCCAGGTGACCAGGCCTGGGGAAGCCGTCCTCGCCTAGTTCAGCGCAACCAGGAGCCTGCTGTCTCCCGTCTCCCGCCTGCCTCTTGCTGCCTGGGATAGTGGGCGCCGTGGTGGGCACAGGCTGGTGCTGCCCGTCCGGGTATCCTGCCGGCCCTGCAGTCGGTTCAGGCCTGTCGTCCCGTGGTCAGGACCTGCTACTGTGAAAAGGCGCCTCCCTGGCAGCGCCCGGGTGTCCTGTACCTGGGCGGCCATTCTCTCTCTTTGGTGCGTCATCGAAGCCACTGCGGCTAGTGCTCCGCGCCCGATTTCCGGCCGCTAGGAGAACAGGCCTGCGGTGGTGCTTGGCCGCGGCGCCTTTCTGGCGACGGACCGCGGATTCCCACGCCGGCACCGCTCCTCGAGCTTCGGCCGCACGCTTCTCTACCCACCTATGACTGATTGACTTTAAGTAAAGCTATTTTTGTTCTATCCAAACACGTGCTCGGTCGGGGATAATTTTCTGGATCCTCCGGGACCCCACCTCGGAGGACGCTCGAACCTGCTTGGGGGACTTTTCATCTCACAAATTTGGCGTCCGCTACGACGGGACCAGACCGAGCAATGTTTGCCAGTTTCAGGTGTTCGTGAAAGAGGATCAGTGCGCTCGAGCTGGTAGCTGCAGGAGAGCTCATGGGGCTTCAGGGAGCCGCACTGCGGGGATATGTCAGTGACGCACTGCGGGGAGCGCGTGAGGAGCGTGCAGCTTAACGGCGAGCGGAGATAGCATGCCGCATGGCAGAGATATCCCATCGTATGGAAGAATTATCGCGTCTTGAAAAAGATCATCGTGTGCTCGAGTTGCATGTGGCTTCGTTAGATGCAAAGAAGGCACTTAGCCTCGCGGAAAGTGTTGAGCTCTCACATGACACAATAGTCCTATTGCCAACTGGACATGGGTCGGGCTATCAGAGAGCTGTCGAGGACGTGACAAGAATTGCGAGTCTGGAGCCTAGTACCGAAGCAGCAGCACCTTGCCTAGAAGGCTGTCTAGATGTAGAACTCCGCTCAACGCAGGCCGACAGTGGCCAGGAGTGTGCCCTTATAGCGATGTATGAAGAGCAAATGACTGAAAAACTGCCTTTAGGAAAAGTAGAGGTTCTTCTACCAGGACAGAGCACAGCGTTCGTAGAGGAGATTGCTGGTCCTTTCGTGTGCTAGGAATTGAATTCTAGGGCATGGTGTCTTCAAGCACAAGGGTGTAGACGACCACAAATGTGTAGTCCATCATGTTACTACTTGCGAACAGAGTGGCTACGAGATGCACAGCAGAGCTGGAACTGTCAATCCAACAGATTACCTTGGAGGCAATGTGTGTGATTCCTTCTACATTTATTTCATTTGTGCTCGGACAGATCGGTTTCAGGCATTCGGTGTATTTCTGTGTTAGCCTGCGGAGGTAACTGGCAGTGCCAGATGTGATGGCAGCCCATTGAAGGTGTTTGCAAGTAGCGACGCACTCAAAGAGCACTGGAAGCTTTCTTCGAGTTGGGGTTCTTTCGAAGATGAAGTAGTACATAAGTTCGTGCATTTGGTTATATCGGCCGCATCGATAAGACATGACGAGTAAGAGCTCATGGAGACAGAATGCAGCATCGTACAGGACTCTGCTAGTAAACATGGACTGACTCAAGCAGGCCGAGTAGGCGTCTATTCTTGTTTGGAAGGCGAAATTCGCGACAAAATCGAGCGTGGTACTGTAACAATTTCATGCCAATCAGGGGATGCAACGGCGCCAGTCCTTGCTGTGAGGAAATGGTTGAAAGAGCCCCAAATATCAGGCTGCCATGACCTGTGCTTCATTGTAGAAGTTGTGGAAGACACTGATGTGCTGCCGCAACCACTTCTCATTAATATCCTTGCCCACAGAATGGTTTTATTCAAGCTCACGAAAAGGCAGGAGCGAATTCTCCATCCTATGAATTCGGTTTATCCGTTGTAAAGGCGATAGAGAAGGGGTATTGTTCTGAATCTCGCAAGGGCTCCGGGGTTGAAACGGCAAAAACGGCACAAAGCGTCAAGCCCTCGGTTGACTACTATATAGCAGAGATATCTGTGCAGAAGCCGTTGTGCCTTATTTTTCCGCCCTGTGTACTTATGAAAACCAGCTTGTTGTTCTGCCGGATCTTTCGAGTGCCCATTGGTCGGTCATCCCACACATTTCATAGGCGCGTTTCTAGGCTAGTGTGGGATGGAATCACCTGATGTCGAATCCGATGGTCTTGTCAGATTTCACCTTAATGGCAAACCTTTTTTTTGTTCCTGTTGTGTGCTTTTTTGTTTGTTTCGGCGGACATTGTGCCATGTGAACAACATTTTTGTGTTTTTTTTTTGCAGTAGTATTCCTGTCCTTCGTCCTTAGGTGATGTGCTCTGTGTATAACCTTGCCATCTATATAGAATTGTCAAATTAGACTTTGTATATCGGTGAATTTTTTCTTTCAATGTGCGCGTGAGACAGACTGACAACAGCCAGTGGTTGGTGCTGTGCGTGAGAAAGTGTTCAGTCTGGTGTGCTGCAGTGCTCCGAACAGTACTTCGTGCAAAAGTTTTGTTTTCATGAAAACAAAAACTTCTCGAAGGGGGGGGGGGCATATTTGTGATGCCACAAGCGCCCTGCAGGACTAGCGGCGGCCTGATGCTCGCTTGGAAAAAGAGAAGAAAAGATGAGACACGGGGCATGGCGCGAACGGCGCGAGGAGACGAGCTCCGGCAGCGAACAGGCGAGGTCACGGCTGAACGGCTTTTTGAACCCGGGTGACCAGGCCTGGGGAAGCTGTCCTTGCCTAATCAAGGGTACGACAGAATCCTGTCTGGCGAGGGAGAGGCATTGTGGTAAATTAAAACATACACTCGCCAAAAGATGGATTATAAAAAACTTGACGTTTCGGGACCCGTACGGGTCCCTTATTCACAATGAATGATGGGCGGAATGGGCCGCTTCTTATATGCGCACTTGACAACGCAGCGAGTGGGCGTAGTTATCCGCGACATTACCCTTCGTCCTGTTAATGACATGATTCGTGGTCTGTAATTTACAGACCACGGATGATGCCATTAACAGGACGAAGGGTAATATACAGAGGATTTCACAATCGCCCGTACGAGCACACACAAAGTGATTAACAAAACAATGCAACTAGTGCAAAGTTACACTTGAGAGAGATTGCAATGCAAATGAGTTATTGCAACTAAAGTGCAGTATCCTAAGAGAGGCCAAGAAACCAAACACATTTCTTCACCGGCCACTGTGACAGCCCGACGGCCACAGGTTCACGACAAAGCCGTCCCGCAGCCTGGCACGCGCTGCCTCGTTCGACCGTGGTTGCACGAGTGGTGTTGTCGTGGGAGTCAAGCGTGCACGCTTCTCTGAGGCTGAAACGCTGCTGGGGCTGACCGACAGCTATCAAGCCGTTCATATATAGGCGTGGTCCACGTGTGCTGGCTCTTCGCGCCAAGAAGAGGCATGGACATACACACAGTATAGGCTGTGCAATCTTTCTCCTTCTCGTGCCGGCACGCGTCCCCATTGGTCATGCTCTCAGATTGGCTTCGAGATTCTTCGAGATCTTTGTGGTGCGGCGCCGCCGGCTACGCGCGAGTGAAGAGGGAGGGGCATCACTTAGTACACTGAATGCTGCGTCCTCTCTGTCAGCATCGAGTAGAAACGACTCCGACATTCTGTAAGGTTCGACGTCATAGGTTTACGCCATTCCTTGGAACTGCGCCGTCGAGCGATGGTGGCGAGGGCAGCCACACACACACTGCTATATACAGGGTGTGCACGCTAACTTTAGCCAAGGGTTAAAAAATAAAATATTTGAGGTAAGCAAGGGAAACCACTTACATACATCTACAAACCGGCGTGGGCATCATAGGCAATTTTGTGTTGGGCAATTAATTAGCAATTAAGATAATTTTTCTAAATGCGTAAATATTGACTTAGACAGCAAATGTGAATAGCAAAGTGGGAAAGTAGCTTCAGAAACCCCCATTCCATTTATTTGCGACATAATAAACCTCACGTGTATCTTTTTTACGAGCTCCGAAGAAAACCCGCGAAATACAAAAAAAAAACACCTGACTAGCGCATTCGCGCCCCACGATTGTGCTGCTCTCAACCGTGGCTTGAGTGAACGGAAACAGCTGGTGGCAACGCGCGACGACCCCAATGCGCCGGCAGGCCGATATGTGAACGGTGGTTGCGGCGCCCGCGCGAGCCAGTCTGCAATCGTGGCAGTGCAAGTTGCTGTGAACGCGCCGGGCATTGTGAGGTATGAAATGGCCAAAGGTGACAAACACATATGCGACGAGTTTTATTCGCCACTGAGAGGCAAAAGAAGGTAGTCAAGTATTAAGTAATTACTTATCTTCTTTTGCCTCTCAGTGGCGATTAAAACTCGTTGAAGTTGTGTTTGTCACCTTTCGCCATTTCCTAGCTCTCTGCCCCTTCCTTTAAGAATATTGTGCAACAATATTCACAAAACTCAAAACTCGGGCACACATGCATGCGCTCGCACACTCAATGGCGAATGCCCAAATACATTATCTCTTCAATGATGTTTTCGCGCATGTTATTCGGCAGTTGTCCGAACAATACACGCCCCCACTCGGCAACGCACTAGCACAATGTTATGATAGCGATGCATGCAAATTCAAGGCAGGCTTGCAAATATATTACTTGTGCTTCTGTAACGGGAGTGTGAGGCTGTCCACTCTGGGTTCTTGTTGCAACAGGGGTCTCTTCGATTCGGGTCTCCTTTGCTCTGTAAATGTTCGGTTCTGCCCTTTCCTCTTTGGGAAACTCCGAAATATCCCATGCATACAACAAGGATTCGGAGAGGCATGCACATGCGAACAAGATAATATACAGGTTCCAAAGCACTTGCATCAGAACGCTGAGGTTCACAATAAGGACCGCTGTGAACACTCTCTTGGTCACATGCCCGAGTTCGGCAGTGTGCAAGAAAAACAACCGAAGCAATGTGCCGATCAGCACGAGGATCATGCCCATAGTGTCACGTTGTAGTGACGGCAGTCCAGCGGTCAGGAAGACAGCAACAAAGACTTTCAAACGAAGCTCTTTATTTGGGCTGACTTGCGCCCTCAAAAGAACTGAATCACTCGGCGGCGGCGTAAGCAACAGGCGTGCTCGGCGGTCGTCGAACTACGAATGTCCGCCGCTCGCGGCATCGCTCAATTTAAACCCGGCAAGGAAACTTCCAGATAACAGGTCAAGATCATCTACGGTAATCTGGAAAAACCTAGATGCAGCCTTTCATGGCTGCGAACAATCGAGATTAGTCTGGTCGCTTCTCGCGCCATGAACAAAAGTGATAACGACCCTTTCCTGCTGCCTTGAGCGTGAACGAACAAACACTGCAATGATACGTGGCATTACCCCCCTTCCAAAGAAGCATCGTCTCGATGCTTTAAAATGAAAATAAACACGGACAATGAAAACTTCCAGTCCTTTAGCGTTCATAATATGGCTTCAGGCGTACGACATGTACAGGGTCGTCCACTCTTGGGGTGATCACCGCTCCCCGTGGCTGCGCTCCGCGGAGCGCCAGTGCGTCCGGCGCGGCCGCGCATCGAAGCAAAGCTGTGCATGCGCGGGGGGAACTAGGGGAGGTGCTTCGCGTCGTCTGCTACAGCGCTGGAGCGCGCCGCTCTTGCTTTGCTGTGAAGCGCACTTCACTGAGCTCCAGCGACTGAGGGACCGAGACGGCATCGCGGGAAAGAGCACTTTAATCGCGGCAGCGTATTGGTTTCGCCTAGAGCATGTGAACAGCCTGTTTCTTCACCGTCAGAAAGTCAATTCAATGCAGAAACTGAAACAAGCATCTCCGCAGATAAACGACTTAAGCATTGCCCCCCCCCCCCCCCCCGATTGATGAGGATAAAATGACTAAAGCGCTATTCTTTTGCGCGCTGTGCTGGTGCTATTTTTTGTTGTTGCCGCAACTGTTAGTGCCGTGTGTCTGGAGATCCTATCAGGCGCGCTTTTCTTGGTTTAGGGCGATGACGTGATGAGCATAGCGCGCAGTTTCGTGCATCGCTTGATGCTATATCGAATTTGATTAATGGGGCTAATAAAACGGCCAACACCCGTCGCTCTGCAGATGGAATCCCACACATCCGGCACGCACGAAGGCTGATCAAACTATTTGGTCACCGCTGAGGCCTCTGGTTAATATAAACCGCTCGGGGTTTATTAACGTGCGTTTCCATAGCAGAGCCACGGGCGTTATTGCATTATGTCATTAAAATTACCGAGGTCACTTAACACTGCTTGCGTGCTGTGAATGCGAAATCATTTATGGGTCATCATGAATTCTGCTGCGTGTTCTATTAAAGGTTTCCCCCACCTTTACCATAAAGGCCTTTGTCCAGAAGGTCTTTGGCCTATAATCATTTACCACAAAAAGCGTTCGACCCGAAGGCATTTAACAATCTCATAATGACTATCAGCATTTATTATGCCCTTTACCTAAAGGCCTTTTAGCTAAAGGTATTTGTCCTAAATGCCTTTGACCTAAAGGTCTTTGCCATAAAACTTTTTTCTGAAGGCCTTTATTGTTTATCATTACTGCCTTTCACCATTAATAATAATGTCCTTTACCTAAAGGTCTCTATTGCAAAGGCCTTTCACCTTAAGGACTTTGTCCTAAAGACCTTTCACTATTATCACTACTAACTATTAATACTGCTAACTATTATCCCGTACACACATCTCTGATGTCTAGGCTATATTTCAATTATGATGTCTGGCTTTCCTTGATTACGTCATCTGAGTTTTTGGACCACTTTTGCAAACAGCAACATCCGGGTTTCGTTGCCGATAAGCCATATAATGTCGCTATAAAGGTGAAATGTTATAGGGCAAAAGAAGGACGAACACAGATAGTCCATGGACAGGACAGCCGCTGCCCGCTCCTGGCCACAGGACAGCGCCTGTCCTGTCCATTGACTATCTGTGTGTTCGACCTTCTTTTTGAGTTGCAAAAGTTGACCTTTCTTCAGAATGAACCAAGCAGCCGTGGAACACGTTTTATTCTATATTGTCTCCATCGAAGTACTGCCTCCGCGGCTGCGGTTGAACCCGCAACGTTTGGATCAGGGGCAGAGCGAAAGTCACTGAGTCACGGCAGCGGGTTTCTCAATGATACGAAGCCGCACAGCACCAGCGCGAGTTCAGCTTGAATCATGTCCGAGATGTATAGGATGGCGGTCTGTGGTAGCCGAGTCATGCTACCCGCTCTTATCAGCTTACGATGCTGATACGTGGCTGCTCATGACTGCTCAACGAAGGGGCTGGCCACTCTCAAGCGAATGATTCTCGGATTGTTCGTAAAAGCGAAGGCCAGCGGACGTTTTTACTCTGACCGCAGTTCTGTCGGCTTGCATGATCATCGTGCGATCAGCTTTGGAATATGGATTGCTTTTATCTTTTGCTGCTTCCCATGCCCCTTCGGCGACAAAAACTCTTTGACAGCGCAGGCCCATTTCATTTCCCGGTGCACTTTCGAAAAGGTAGCCATGTCGCGGGTGCCAGAAAATGAAAGACGGCGCATTGTAGATCTCTGCCTTCAAAACTATTCCCAAAGAGTTATATCAGAGATGACTAATCGGCCATTTAAAACTGTGAATCGAATCATCCAGGCGTACAAAAAGGAAGGAAGAATTGCTGATGCTCCCCGTAAAGCCCGGCCCAAAGTGACCACGGAAGAGGACGACATGGCCATTGTTGCGGCGGTGGCTGACAACCCCACTTCAACTGTTCGCGAAATTAAGAATAACCTCGGGCTGGATGGCGTCTCAGACACGACTATCAAGCGTCGCCTCTACGCGGCAGGTCTGAAAAGCAGAACGGCGGCGCAAAAGCCAATAGTGAGCGCGGCCAACAAAGTAAAGCGCGTAAATTTCGCCCTTCAGCATGAGCAGTGGACCGAAAACGAATGGAGAAAAGTCGTCTTCACAGATGAGTCCACCTTTACAACAAGATGGGACCAGAGGCAGCGAGTTTGGCGCCCCGAGAACTGCCGGTAAGCATAATTAGCGTGAGCTCTCATGTCTTGCAAGTGCGGAGGAACTTTGCACAGATATGGAAACGAAGATGTTGATAGCTTGTTACTCTATTCAAAAAATTTCAATGATAGCATGTGTTCAAATTATAATTCATGTTGCGCTTTTTCTTCCGTGTTTTAAAGGAAATATTGAGCTAATAAATGTCATCTCGCAAGCCATATTTTCAGCGCAACGATTTTTGGGTTTCATCCCAGATTATATATACGTTTCTGTATCCCGTATTTACTTCCTGCCAAAGAGTTTAGAAAATTTTGAAACCAAAGACAATCTCCGATTTACTAGCGTTGTGCTGGACCCACGAGCGAAGAAATGTTTGCCTGAAGCTGGGCATAAATCGTGATCTATGTTGGTGCTTGTATTTTAGATTTAACGTCTTATGTCACATAGGCTATGTGAGACGCCATAGAACAGCGCGCTAAAAGAACCTTGACCGTCTAAGCGGTCTTTAAAATGTTATGATATCGCATACATCAAATGCGTTTTACATTTCGACCGCTCCTAACACGGCCGCCGCGGCCAGGTTTCGTTCCCGCGAGTTGGGATCGGTAGCCTGCGCCATATTGTAATGAGATCAAAAATGACAAAATGTGCGGCCACCGGGGTCTTTGTTCATTCCTTTCGTATTATATTCCGTGATAACCACTGGAATGACAGGAAAGGCACGGTGGCTGTATATTTGACTCTGGGGACGAGTTCAATTGCGTTTCAGCCTGTTAGTGCCTAGCCAAAATCTTAAGAGGTCAGAACATTTCGGTATTCATTACTCTCAGTCCAGACTCTGCATCTGCTTGTTTAAAAAAGGAAATACAATTTTTTTTTATAGATACATGCCGGAGTTTATCCAGCGGGTCGCAGCTAGCGGCCGCTCTGCTGTGAGCGTCTGGGGCGTAATGACTGCTGAAGGACTTGGACCTCTTGTTCAAATCCAGGGCCGCTTCAATGCGGACTCATACTGTTCAATCCTGGACGACGTGCTGCTGCCGTATCTAGTCGGAGGACCATTTCCGGACAATGAATTTATCCTGCAGCACGACAACTCTCCGATTCACAAGGCAAGAAAGGTCGGTGCCTACCTGGACGACCGTGGCGTGGCAGTTCTGGACTGGCCACCACAATCACCCGACATCAACGTCATCGAGAATGTTTGGGGCAGAATGAAATTTTCTATGGCACGCCGACAACTCCACAGCCTCTCAGCGGACGCGCTTTGGACAGCTGTGGAAGAGGAGTGGGATCGCCTTAGGTCCAACACTAGCTTTTGTCGTTCGCTGTACAGCTCCATGCCAAGCAGAATGCGAGCTGTCATTGACGGTGGTGGCGAAGCCACTCGCTACTGAACAGAGTAGAGTTTTAAGAAAGAACTGCTCTGCAATGACGCCAACAGCGATTAGAGCGAAGATATGGGCCCAGGAGAAAACAGACCAAAAAAAAAGGCACACCAGTAAGCAAGAAACGCTCACATATCCATACCAAAGTATCGCACGAGCCCCATCGCTTGTCTTCTCCTTTCAACTTGGGTTATGCATTTTCCCCCACCCCGACCACTTTTTCTGAGGTGAAGGGCACCCTCACAAGTACCGTCTTCAAGAGAGATGGTGACTCACTTCGTTTGTTTTCAGGCAGAAATAGTTGTGCCTCTTACGTCTAAAGTGTCATGTCTTTTACTCAACGTCTTTTCCGTGTCTAACTGTGCAGAAAATGTTTTTGTAAATATATGTCACTCATTTCTTTACTCTTTCACTTGACTTCTCTGTGTTGCTTCTTTCTCACAGAATACAGCTTAATTGTAAGCTAGAAAACAGACACGTCTCTCATAGCTTTTCCCCTCCAACCGCCTATTCAAAACGAACACAAACAGCATTCTCAGACAGTGTGCATTGATCCCAGAGACTCAAAAAAGAAAAAAGAAACGTCAGTGCTACCTGCCTTACAACAGCTTATGAATGTAATAATCAAAGAATTGATTTGCGATTAATCTACGTTAGAATGCGACTTCCCGCGTCAGGTATCCCACAACGAACCGGAACTGCTTCGGCGATTTTACATCAAGTGATGGTAATCAAAATAATTTGTTAGTTGGTTTGTTTATCGGGTTTAACGACATTAAGCGACTCAGGATATGTGGGACGCCATAGTGGAGGGCTCCGGAGAATTTCGACCACCTGGGGTTCTTTAACGTGCAATGACATCGCACAGTACAAAGGCGCCTTGCGTTTCGTCTTCATCGAAACGCGGCCGGGATCGAACCCGCACCCTCGGGATCAGCAATCGGAAGCCCTAACCACTGAGCCACCGCGGCTTCACATGACGTAAATAAGTTGTATTTTTTATCGGATCTAGAAATATGACTATGGGGCGTAAGGTTGCGACCCTTTGATCGCAGAAATCAGTTGCTATGCCGGACAGCGCAGTGTCGCACATCCCGTAAAGCGATCCACGAACACCTACGAGCGACATTAACACAACAATAAAATAGCCGCGGAGAAGCTGAGATCACTGATTAGCTTCTGTCAAAGTACTGTTTTTATTGCCCGGCTTAATGGTAGAAGAAATGACAAGCAAATGAACAAAATATATATACGAGTGAACAATCGCTCAATTTTTTTTTCCTGATTTTACACGGATGTTGGCCATTTTATTAGCCCCATTAATCAAATTCGATATAGCATCAAGCGATGCACGAAACTGCGCGCTATGCTCATCACGTCATCGCCCTAAACCAAGAAAAGCGCGCCTGATAGGATCTCCAGACACACGGCACTAACAGTTGCGGCAACAACAAAAAATAGCACCAGCACAGCGCGCAAAAGAATAGCGCTTTAGTCATTTTATCCTCATCAATCGGGGGGGGGGGGGCAATGCTTAAGTCGTTTATCTGCGGAGATGCTTGTTTCAGTTTCTGCATTGAATTGACTTTCTGACGGTGAAGAAACAGGCTGTTCACATGCTCTAGGCGAAACCAATACGCTGCCGCGATTAAAGTGCTCTTTCCCGCGATGCCGTCTCGGTCCCTCAGTCGCTGGAGCTCAGTGAAGTGCGCTTCACAGCAAAGCAAGAGCGGCGCGCTCCAGCGCTGTAGCAGACGACGCGAAGCACCTCCCCTAGTTCCCCCCCGCGCATGCACAGCTTTGCTTCGATGCGCGGCCGCGCCGGACGCACTGGCGCTCCGCGGAGCGCAGCCACGGGGAGCGGTGATCACCCCAAGAGTGGACGACCCTGTACAACTTCCGGGCGTGCGCGGCGTCGCTGAGATGCTGCCGTGCCGTCGGGGATGACTTCGTAGTCGAGGTCACCGATGCGACGGAGAACCTTGTACGGACCAAAGTAGCGTCGCAGCAACTTTTCACTCAATCCACGGCGGCGAACTGGCGTCCATATCCAAACACGATCACCTGGCTTGTAATGCGTGTCTCGTCGGCGCAGATTGTAGCGTCGGGCGTTGGTGTGCTGCTGGTCTTGAATGCGAAGCCGCGCAAGTCTTCGGGCTTCCTCGGCGCGATGAAGGTAGGCGGCGACGTCGAGGTTGTCTTCGTCAGAAACGTGCGGGAGCATTGCGTCGAGTGTTGTCGTGGGCTTCCTGCCGTATACCAGCTGGAATGGGGTAAACCTGGTTGTCTCCCGGACGGCAGTATTATAAGCGAAGATCACGTAGGGCAGAATGGAGTCCCACGTCTTGTGTTCGGCGTCGATGTACATGGAGAGCATGTCTGCGATGGTCTTGTTCAGACGCTCTGTGAGTCCGTTGGTTTGTGGATGATAGGCAGTGGTCCTCCGATGGCTTGTCTGGCTGTAGTTTAAAATGACTTGCGTCAGCTCCGCTGTAAACGCCGTTCCTCTGTCTGTGATGAGCACTTCCGGGGCGCCGTGTCGCAGCAGAATTTGTTCGACAAAAAATTTTGCGACTTCTGTTGCGGTACCACTAGGCAACGCTTTTGCTTCGGCGTAGCGGGTCATGTAGTCGGTGGCCACGATGATCCACTTGTTTCCTGATGAAGAGGTCGGAAAGGGGCCGAGGAGGTTCATCCCTATTTGCTGAAAAAGCTTAGTTGGCGGTGGTATGGGGTTCAGGAGTCCGGCTGGTCTAGTCGGAGGCGTTTTGCGTCGCTGACACTCACGGCACGTTTTCACGTAATGGGAAACGTCGGTAGCTAGCCGTGGCCAATAGTACTTCTCCTGGATGCGGTGCAACGTGCGAGCAATCCCGAGATGCCCTGCAGTCGGCTCATCATGACATGCCTGCATAATTTCTTGCCTAAGATTCTTGGGCACGACAAGAAGATGTACTGTCCTGTTGGGCGCGAAGTTCTTCTTCAGGAGGACATTATTGTTAAGGACGAAGGACGACAGTTGGCGCTTGAACCCCCGGGGAGGCGAGGTGGTCTTGCCTTTCAAATAATCAACTAGGCTTTGCAACTCAGGATCCGAGCGCTGCTGCTGCGCGAAACTGCTGGCGCTTACCGGTCCTAGGAAAGCATCGTCGTCTTCCTCTTCCGGTGCTGCGTCTACGGGGGCTCGCGATAGGCAGTCAGCATCGGAATGTTTGCGGCCAGATTTGTAGACTACAGTTATGTCAAATTCTTGAAGACGCAGGCTCCAACGAGCAAGGCGGCCGGAGGGATCTTTCAAATTGGCCAGCCAGCACAGAGCATGGTGATCGCTCACAACCTTGAATGGTCGTCCGTATAGGTAGGGGCGAAATTTGGACGTGGCCCAAATAATGGCGAGACATTCTTTCTCTGTCGTCGAATAGTTGGCTTCGGCTCTCGACAGTGAACGGCTAGCGTGCGCGATAACTTTCTCCTGTCTGCCGTTTTTCTGAACGAGGACCGCTCCTAAGCACACCCCGCTTGCATCGGTATGAACTTCGGTTTCGGCGTTTTCATCAAAGTGCCCGAGCACAGGAGGGGACTGTAAGCGGCGCTTCAGCTCGTTGAAAGCTTCCTCTTGTGGCCTTTCCCATATAAAAGGCACGTCAGCCTTGGTAAGTTGAGTCAAAGGTTCAGCGATGCGCGAAAAGTTCTTGACGAATCGTCGGTAATAAGCGCACAATCCAAGGAATCTGCGTATAGCCTTCTTGTCATTAGGCTGTGGAAACTCTGCGATCGCAGCCGTCTTCTGGGGGTCGGGGCGAACTCCATCCTTGCTTACGACGTGACCAAGGAACAGCAGCTCCTCGTAGGCGAAGTGGCACTTCTCTGGTTTCAGTGTCAGGCCTGAAGACTTGATTGTTTCCAGCACTATCCAAAGCCTTCTGAGGTGGTCTTCAAAGCTTGAGGAGAAGACAACAACGTCATCTAAGTAGACTAGGCAAATCTGCCACTTCAAGCCTGCGAGCACCGTATCCATTACTCGCTTGAACGTCGCTGGGGCAGAGCAGAGGCCGAATGGCATCACCTTGAACTCGAAGAGTCCGTCTGGCGTGATGAACGCAGTCTTTTCGCGATCTCTTTCGTCGACTTCAATTTGCCAGTAGCCGCTCTTCAGGTCCATCGATGAGAAGTACTTAGCGTTGCACAGCCGGTCCAATGTATCGTCGATGCGGGGGAGGGAGTAGACATCCTTCTTCGTAATGCTGTTCAAGCGGCGGTAATCGACGCAAAAGCGAAGGGTGCCGTCTTTCTTTTTCACTAGGACGACTGGTGCTGCCCAGGGGCTCCTTGATGGCTGCATAACGTCGTCACGAAGCATTTCCTCAACTTGCTTACGGATAGCTTGGCGTTCTAGCGGCGATACGCGGTAGGGCTCTGTCGCAGTGGTCGGGCGTGTTCGTCTGTGACAATTCGGTGCTTGGCAAGCCTCGTTCGTCGCACATTCGATGCTGATGAGAAGCAATCGCTGTACTCTTGAAGAAGACTGCGTATTTGGTCTTGTCTGCTCCGTGGTAATGCTGGGTTGATATCGAACGTTGGTTGATGGCGTTGGTCAGATGGTTCTACAGGTTGGTCGGGTAGGGCAAATATGTCTCTGATGTCTGCCAGCTCGTCGAGGAAAGCGATCGTCGTACCTTTGTTTAGGTGCCGGTATTCTTCGGTGAAGTTGGTTAGCAAGACCTGGGCTTGGCCATTTCGGATTTGGGCGACTCCCCTTGCGACGGCCAGTCCTCGATCCAGGAGTAGCTGGGTGTTCCCCTCGATGACGCCTTCGGCAGTTTCGATGTCTCCAGTACCTATGCAGGCGACGACACTTGATCGGGGCGGCACGCTCAATGCGTCGTCGAGGACGTTCAAGGCAACGGGATGAGTCGCTGTCGTCGCTGCAGATATGGCTTTGTCCGTGGAAAGCTTGATCGACTTAGATCGAAGGTCGATGATCGCTCGATGTTCATTCAGGAAGTCCATTCCCAAAATCGCGTCTCGCGAGCATTGCTGTAGGATCAGGAAGGTTGTCGCATAGGTTCTCCCGTTTACACTAACTCTCGCGGTGCAGCGTCCTGACGGCGTAATCAGGTTGCCACCTGCGGTGCGGATCAGCGGGCCATCCCAAGTTGTTGTTACCTTCCTGAGTCGGACAGCGAGTGGGCCACTCATGACAGAGTAGTCAGCTCCAGTGTCGACCAAGGCAGTAACCGCGTGACCGTCGACCGTAACTTCAAGGTCACCAGTTCGCGTTCTCGTATTGTACGTTGTCTTCGGTGTCCGATCTCGGCTTCGTCGAGTAGTAAGGCTGCGGTGGGCGTACTCCGACGTTACTTCACTGGGCAGCGGTAAAAGTTTCAAGTCTGGCCGCGTTGTCGTCGTCGTCGTTGTCGGTGCTGTCGTCGTTGTTGTCGGCGTTGTTGTCGTCGGTGTTGTCGTCGGTGTTGTCGTCGGTGTTGTCGTCGTAATTGTCGTCGTAATTGTCGTCGTAGTTGTCGTCGTAGTTGTCGTCGTAGTTGTCGTCGTAGTTGAGGCATGGACTTGGGTTTTCGTCGATGGAGGATCTTTGTGCTTGCGCTCGGAAGCAACCTCACCTCCAGAGGCTGCTTTATTCAGTTTAACCTTCGGGGGCTGGGGGAGCGTCCACGCACTGCGTAGCCTCGGCTAGGAGATACAAAGTGCGGAGACGAAGGCGACGGGGAACGTGATAGGCGGCTGGGCGGTGAGCATTCTTTCCGGCGCAAAAACTCCTCGATTTCGGCTGGTCGCTGCCCGGGTCGGGGTCGTGGAGCGTCGTAAAAGAACCCTCGGATGCCCAGTCGTCTGTATGGGCAGTGCCGGAGGACGTGACCGGCTTCGCCACAGTGGAAGCATAGTGGGCGGCGCTGGTCGGGAGTTCTCCACTCGTCGCATTTCCTCGGCTGCGCGCGTCGCTTGTAGGACGGGCGGGTTGGGGCGAGTGGGCGGCGGTCCAACGCAGCTGGCTGAGGGCGATAGGGGCTTGGGTCCTGGCGTCGAGGGGCAGGGCGGCGCACAGCTGCGGCGTAAGTCATGGCTGGGGGCTGCAGTGGCTGCGTGGGTGTCGGCGTCACACCCAAGGCCTGTTGAACCTCGTCCCGGATGACGTCAGTGAGCGATGAAAGTTGCGGCTGCGTTCCCGTTGGCAGCAATCGTTGGAGCTCTTCTCGCACAACTTGACGGATAACCTCCCGCAAGTTATCCTTGTTAACGGTGTCCAGGCAGTTTGCTGAGAAGACGCGCTGCTGGCGGTCATATTGGCGGGCTCGGTCGTCAAGGGTTTTTTCCATTGTGGATGCCTCTTCTACGAATTCCGCGACGGTTTTCGGTGGGTTGCGGACGAGGCCGGCAAAGAGTTGCTCTTTAACTCCTCGCATAAGCAACTTCACCTTCTCTTCTTCCTTCATGTTCATGTCGGCACGCCGGAAGAGACGCTTCATCTCCTTAGTATACACTGCAACGGTCTCGTTTGGATGTTGTATGCGAGACTGTAGCAGCTGCTGGGCTCTCTCTCCTTTCGCACGACGTTTGTGAAGGTCTTCAGAAGCTGTTCCTTGAAGGTTTCCCAGTTGGCAAGGCTGGCTTCCTCATTCTCGAACCAGACTCTTGCTGGTCCCTCCAGGGCGAAGAAGACGTACCTAAATTTCATGGCATCGTCCCAGTTGTTGAAGACAGCCACACGATCGAACTGCTCCAGCCATTCCTCGGGGTCGGCGCCAGGCGAAGCGTCGAAGGTTGGTGGCACCCGGGGCTGCTGCAGAATGATTGGAGTGGTCGTCTGGGGCAAGGTCATGATGGACGTTGGTACTTGCTTTCGCTTCCGGGTAGGGTCCGGCAGGGTGCCGAAGTCAGGTGCGTCCCCTTTTAGGCGTCGGCTTGCGCGGTGGACTGGACTCAGGTCCTGCGGTAGATGACTCAGAGGGCTGGCGTCACGACTTGTTGGGGGTGTCCGGAACATGAAAGGCTACCCAGCACCTCCACCAGATGTCACGTTGTAGTGACGGCAGTCCAGCGGTCAGGAAGACAGCAACAAGGACTTTCAAACGAAGCTCTTTGTTTGGGCTGACTTGCGCCCTCAAAAGAACTGAATCACTCGGCGGCGGCGTAAGCAACAGGCGTGCTCGGCGATCGTCGAACTACGAATGTCCGCGCTCGCGGCATCGCTCAATTTAAACCCGGCAAGGAAACTTCCAGATAACAGGTCAAGATCATCTACGGTAATCTGGAAAAACCTAGATGCAGCCTTTCATGGCTGCGAACAATCGAGATTAGTCTGGTCGCTTCTCGCGTCATGAACAAAAGTGATAACGACCCTTTCCTGCTGCCTTGAGCGTGAACGAACAAATACTGCAATGATACGTGGCAATAGTGTGCCTTGCGCTAAGTTCAGCAGAACTTCAGGTACTTCAATAAAATATCAAGTTTGAGGACTTGTTCTTGAGTCTCTGTGCTTAGTGAAGGCTGAAACGCAGGGTCACGTGGCGTTGCCCCACAAAGGGGAGCTGGTCGGTGGGTAGTAAACGTAGCAGGCAACGGCTTCAAAACGCAAACTGTTTATTGTGCTTATGCCCAGGAAAAGAAAGAAGAATCGAGGCGGCGAGAGCAACAAGCGCCTCTGGCACTTATTCGAACCAGAACAACCGAAACTATTGGCCGCGCTCTAGTTACATAAAGCAGCAGAAATTTTGTAGACAGCAAGGGCGCCGTTTTTCTAGGACATCCTTGAGAGTGTGCTTCAGTCGCGTTCACTGGGGATGAAGCAAGCAGATTTGCGATAATAAATGACTAGTTAAATTCTCCATATGCAGTAAGCTACAAGGATCTATTATCCATTTTGTTTTGATGATCCATTTTGTCCTCTGCATCAGGTCATTATGGTTCGATGACGTAGCCGTGCCGTTCAAACATCTGTGAGAAGCCACCTGACTATTGACTTATTGGCGACCGGGCCTCACTATTGGATGCACCTTGCAGCCGATATTGAACCGGAGCACGCAACGAAGGGCGAAGTCTACTGTCAACGCGAGTATCCGCTGCCTTTCATTTCTGTGACTGGCCGACTGCTGCTTTCTTCTGATGATTCCGTCAGCTTACGTCACGTGAAATGGAGTGAAAAATGGACAACGGTTTCTTATAAAATACAGCCCGAGGAAAAGCAAATTCCTGGAAATGCACGGGCCTAGTGAACCACGCGATGACCTTCTGCGCTAGCATACATGTTTCAAGCAGCGCGCACAAGCTGTAGACCACCGAAAATGCCAGTAAAGCCATCTTTCAGCAGGTTAAAATAATAGGTTCAGATGTTTGCCCCACCGGTGTGTCAAGCCGCACCCGAGGGAAGCATCAGGTGATCCACCGGTGGGTCCCGACGCACAGAGATCAACACTATGATGAGGGGCTACGCAGCGAAAGCGTTAAGCGGAAGGCACTGGTTTGGTTTCAGGCCGCTATGAAGATGCGAGACGCAAGCTTGACCGTGCGCAATACACATCCGACCTTTATAGTGAGGATATGGAGAAGCGAAAGGTAATGAGTGATGGCGGCTGAGTTATTTATACTATAGTGTTTGATTTCAGCTGTTCTGTGCACACTCTTTTTTTTTTAGCTGTCACGACCGAGTCACTACTTAGCGATGACTCCACCTAGGAATTTTCCAATACCATCCTCTAGCAAAAGCAAGTATATTGCATAGGGCAACTCTGCAGCTGTCTCACATGCGTGCATTGAACTTTCAGCAAACGACAAAGCTGTAAAATTACCTGACGATGAAGGTAATAATTCGTAAAGTAGCATTAACCACAAAAGCTTAACATCTTTTGCTGAACTTTCAGATCTAAGCCACGAGCTGCCCGCGGAGACTGATACTAGCGAGTATTCACTCAGTAGAAACTGCATTGCTAATTTATATGCATATTTCATGCGGCATGCTGCACAGCTTTTTTTTGCAGGAGTTATGTGGTAATGAAAGGGGAATGCAAACCATTTTCTCTTTTTCCTATATACTGCAGCTGTAGAGGTTACAAGCAAGTTGGTGAAGTCTGATCTTGTGATGACAAGACACAGAAAGCTTTATGTGTCAAATAACCAACAGACCTGGCCATTAAGCTTTACAGGGCAGGAAAATGCTAAATTGGTTTTTGAGGAAAAGAAAATGGCGAAGTATCTGCCTCCCATATCTCGGCGGACCCTTAAGGGAACGGGAAGGTGGGGGTGAAAGAAGAAAGACAGAAGGAGGTGCGGTAGAGGAGGAATAATTTCGACCATCTGGGGATCTTTACCATACACTGACATCGCACAGCACACGGGTCCCTTTTGCGTTCCTTTTACGTTCCGCCTCCATAAAAACGCGGCCGCCGCAGTCGTGTTTGAACCCGGGTACTCCAAGCGCCTAAACCACGGAGCTACCTCGGCGGGTAACTTAAAAACAAAATTTAGTTTTTCAGCTAAAGGCCTCATAAAGACTGAATAGAATGGTCTATTTTGAAAAGCTCACATGAAATGAATGTGGTGCAATTAACTTTCAATTTTGGAAATATTTTTTTACTTGTAGATTCAAGCTAAGTTATTTTGATGCTTTTGTTTTGCGAATTTTCATGCGTCGTTTGAATTAGTGCAATTTAGTATTTTTTACTTGTGGATTCAAGTTATCTTGTTTTTATGCTTTTGTTTTGCGAAGTTTTATGCTTCGTGTTACATAAATAAGCATTGGTCCGTATGTGACGTTCACCAGCTCCCAGTAATAATCTCTAATTTAATGTGCCATATGCTTTCAGCTCAATTGCCCCCAAAAAATGTGACTGTTGCATTAAAATGTACTGAGCCACGTGAGGCCTACAATAATTTCGTATGATCTGTGCTTCATTGCTTTAATTCAATGTGTAGCTTTTGCTAACTAGCTTCAAGAGTTGAAATGAATGCCAATAACAGATTTCGCGTTCCTCTCACGGCATGTGACTTCTCTTTTACACCACAGCCACTTTCAAGCATTAAAGTTGAAACAACATGAGACGAAATTTGAATGCTAAATTATTTGCTAGCCCTTTAGTGTAGTCTGTGTGGCACTCAACATGTAGATATGACCTTTAGATGATTGGAAGAAAATATACACTACAGAACTGTTTGCCCTTGCACCACTAACACAGCAGTCGAAATTCCACCATCTCTGAGTCAAGCTAAATATCGCAGTTCTCTTGTATCCTACTGCATAGGATTCTTTACTCTGGTCCAAAGGCATAGTGGTGTTTGTGTTGTACGTTTTGTGATTGTTTTAACACGCACACCCATCATTTATACAGGCCTGCCGTCAACTGCAGGCCAGGATGTAGTGAATTATTGGTCACGGCGAAAGCTGATGCCCCCTGAAGGTGACTGAAGATGAAAAGAAAACTTCAAATTTGTCTGCACTTCTCACATTCGACCTGTTACATATGCCTATGTGCTTTTACTCTATCATGCATATAGGTGAGAGTTCATAGAGCAGGCATGAAGGTTCAATAAATATACAGACTACTCTGCCTTAAGCTTCTGCACGCGAGCAGTTGTGCACGATTTATGTTTTCACACTACTTGACAGTTTCGTTCTGCATGGTTTATGTTAGTGGACATTTGTTGCCTCGTTTTAATTATTTTTGAAACTGCTGTGGTGTGGCCCGGATAACAATCGAATATTTGACAGTTTTCAATAGTTTGCTTGTCTTGCAGTCTTGCTTATTTACCTTCTCGTCTCATTTACCTACACTGAATTCCAGAGTTCCCGTGTCAGGTACTGAGCACGCTTTCTCTCTTGAGGATTGCCCAGCAGCCTCATGGCGAACTGCTTATTCCAATGGTTCGCAAACAGTCGAAGGACCTCGTTTCCCCAGAACAGAAAACGTCCATTACTTCTCCCTTTAAACACTACGCGGCATTGAAATAGTTTGATATGGCTTTACATGGATCAGAGAGAGATTGAACTGCAATCTCCGTGTCGGTGCATTATTGCAGTTTTCACCTAAATCTGTGCGTGTAATATAACACTTATAAAATTTTTATACCGGTAACAACGAGAATTGTCAAGTTGTAGTGCCTACACTAATGTAAATTTCTTAATACTGTTTTCCTAAGAGGCAGCCTTCGGCTATGCTTTAGATATGAGACTTTAGTGTGACTTTAAATTTTGTAAATTCACTTAAATTTGCCTAGATTCAAGAACTTTCTGTAAAAGTGGGAGGAAATGTGACGTCATTTACTAGACAGCTGCTGCGATGCTTGCTGGAAGACGGCCTTGAATGCCATGTTTCATGGTTGGGCAAGAAAGGGAAACATGCTTTGAATGTCCTCTGGCTGTGCTCATGACTAATAAGTAAATACTTTTTGATGGAGGCCAAACTTTCATGCCAAACTTGAGCGTTTCTTGTGGTTGATATCTATCAAGAAAATGTTCGCATGCTTAACAGCCTTTGTGAATTTTACTGCAATGAATACTTCCCCTGACTATTTTACTAAATGCTTTATGATTGTTGTTTAAGTTTTGTAAGCTTTAAGAAATTCAGAATAAAACTTGTGGCTGTAAATCTAGAGAGGAAAAATTATATGGAAGAAATTTTTCTCATAGGTGCCGTTTAGAGGAGCCATGAATTCAGTTAATACATCGTTCAAGCAGCCATCCGTGAATGGCTACGCCATGCTCCTGCCCGGCACCGTAGCGCCACAGTGAAGGTAATGCAGCTCTTTTTCTTGCGAAAACTTTCCAGTTTAAATAAGTTATGACGCAGTTTTTGGCTGTCCAAAACTTCTACATTTCGAATGTAACTTGCATGTTCATTTCTCATTTAGTATAGCTGTTTTTCGTTAAGATGTTCATGCGTTTCTAGTGTTTTTGTAGCTTTGCAATGAAGTATGGCACTTGTGCGTGTCTATAAATTACCAGCACTAAAATGAGCTACTTGTGGATTGACAAACATTCCAATGACTCACTAAATAGCCCTGCACAGTAAAAAGTGAATCCCACTTGGCTATAGAGTGCTCGGACGGTGTGCTGCGGAGCAAATAAACTGAAATATTTTGGCAGATGCTTTGCTAGCAGTAAGGCGCTGTTGCCTGTGCGTTCATGTCCCTATTCAGCTGCTCCCGAGCGCAAGCATTAATAATGGAAGCCAATTCCTGCTCCATAGTTTCTCTGCATTCCACCCGACCGGCACCTTTCTAGCACTCTAGAACTGTGACCGGCTCTGTACACATTTGGACTGTACATGTGCATAGACGTGCTTGCAGATGTTTTTTAAACACAACTAAAGCCTGAATTATTTTAGTGCCTGGAAGTGCAGCCTGGCAAATGGGTGCAGTGACTCACGCTGGAGGGTTCAGAGTACATTACTCAGTTTAAGGTTTGAAGGTTTGAAGGTTTATTTCCGCAACTAGGTGTTGCGAGGACAGCCAGGGAAAAAGCTGTGTAGACAGCTTGAGAGGTCCTTGCTGCCTCTTACAGTGCAGCATTAACGGCGGCGGAATAGGACATCAAACAAATTGTAAGAAAAAACTCGTATGTTCTGTACATAGAATGACACATGTACTTTCAGTAAGCAGTACATTCTGCTTGTAAAAGAAAAAAGAACTATATTAGGTCAAAGAGACTATAAAGGCAAACACAGGGAGGAGAAAATAAAGGACAGCAGAACTGACAGGTGCACTCAAAATGGTAATAGCAAGAAAAAAAAAAAAGCTACACGAATATTTGGGGCAATTCTTTCAGAGAAATATTGGAGACATCAAGATTCTTGTGGCAGTACAACTGGTTCAGAAGTGTCGGTAAGGTATGCTGCAACATTTGTTTGCCGTAGTTTGTACGGCATTTCTTAACATTCCAGGGCTCTGCTGCGCGGGTATCATACACAGTTCTGCTTTGCTCTAACCTAGCAAGTGTAAGTAAGAAGTCATCATTTTTCATTATGGCGAGTTTATATTTATAGCAAAGCCTATAGTTATACATGGATTTCATTGGAATAACGTTGTGTCGGTGGAAAAGGCTCATGATGGTATGCTTAGCCTGCCAGCAAATGAAGCTTTTCCATGGTTTGCATGTTGCAAAACCTTCATGCGCGTCACCACATTTGTTTATCTCCTAGTTATCCCCACGACAGAAGAGAAAGACGCAGTGTTCGAGAACACAAGATACGTTTTGGGTGCATGTATCAGCATTATTAGCATGCGGATTGGTTTTCAGCGTAGGCTTTAGTCAAATGTGGCTGCCTTGGCCATGAGCCACCTGGATGAATACAAATGCTTTCATGGATAAACAGTTCCCTTGCACACATTTGCTTTGGTTTATAGGGACCTGTTCCTTATTTACAGCAAGTCTGGCATCAGTAACACAAGTTCCGTTCTCCAAGCTGCAGGCCAATGCTGCAACACTCAATACCACATTGGCTGTTATACACACTGGCTTGTTCCATACGACTCCACACCTCAAGGTGGATATGTACAGTACCTCATCTACTTCTATGATTCCTACCCTTGGACCATGTGCTAGACTGTTGACTTACGACACGCACTTTCATTGTCACAATGGATGTGCAAGTGCGATGAGCTCACTGCTCCATGCATCTGAGGTGTCAAATGTCTTAGCAGCCACTGTAGACTTTATCGAAGCGGTTGTGCATTGAGCGCTACTCCACTTCAAATCATCTTAAGGCTCAGTTACACATATGACACCTCCGCAATGGCAGCCTGTACAATATTTATTTGTATTATTTGTTTCATTTCTTGTCAAGGATATGCACACTCTGATGTGCTTTGACTTGTTTTGTTATCTTTGCCTAAGAGTTCAAAGAGTTTAGAGCCTTTCTCTGCAACGCTACAGGTCGTAATGCTTTGAGATGCTGTGGGAGTAGCTGCTTTAACCAGCATATTTTGCGTCGTCATTACATTGTTCCGACCAACATGTATCACTCTTAATGTTCTGAATGCTGCAGGGATGAGAATTATGTTTATAATGTGGGCAAGTGCCTTACTCCTTGTATCCGAGACAGATTTGGAATGGCGGTCATTTTAGACGTTTCTGCAGTTGAGGTGCTATATCTCGTCTGATTTCATTTTTATTTGTGTTAAGTGCGCTGCTTCCTTACAGTAGCCTCTTTGTGTTTTATTTCGACCAACTTCCGCTTTTCGTGGGCTCACTCATGTACGGAGTTTTACTTTCCGAGCAAGTGGAAATGCTGTTTTCATTTAAAACAACCCAGCAAACCACAAACCTCCCATAGATGTCCAGATTAAGTCTGAACGTCTATGTACCAAAGCAAAATCTCTGACCCGTCTTATCTACCAACCTTTTTTCGTGGAAAAGCTGGAGACGTACCCACGACATTATATCTGCCTTAACCTAGGCTCCTCGTAGATATTACTTGTCACCTCCTGGGTATGTAAGTGAGATATATAATTTAAGAATTCCATATTTTTCAACAGTTCTATATTTCGTGTTGCCTTACTGCATGTAATGTTGGAAATCGCTGTTGACTACAAATCGGAGGCATGACCAGCGCTGCCTGTGTTTTAGTGTTTTTTCGTGCTCGCTTCACGGCAACATTTTCCTACCTAGAAAGAAGAAAAATACGGGAAGTAGTAAAGACAAATCTGAATGTACACGCATTAAGTTTCTGACTCAACTGTACGCAGTTGGTTTGAAATGCCAGTCACTTTGGTCAGGCTTCGCATTGTTATTTCATTACTATTCTTGCATTCAATTTATTCCTTGTGCTACAGCCTGCAAGCTATCTCAAGCATACTGAAAAGTGACGACACACTAAAAAACTTTCTTGTTATTTAGCAGCCAGGTATATATAATAACCATTTTTTATCATTAAGCATGTGTTATTCAACTTATTCAACTATTTAAAGTACAAAAATTGGTTCAGTTCAATTTTTGGGAGTTAAATTTTCTAAAAAATGTGTTAAATCCGCTAATCTCGCTAGCAATGATAACTAACCATTGGAATGTTGAACTGAGGAAAGCTTAGGCATTTGTGTAGCTGAATGTGTGGCCTCGTATTACATGAGAATAAACTTCTTGAGTCCCGCTTTTTTTCATCATGCCAACACTGTAATCACGTCCACTGCAGGCCAAAAGTTTCTCCAGTTAACCCTGTGCCAGCAGCGGCCCCCTTATCCCAGCAAACTTCCGAACCTCATCTGCCCACCTGCACTGATCCTCTCTGCTGTGCTTGCATTCTCTCTGAATCCAGCCCGTTATCCTAATGATAATTGGTTATCTTGCCTTCATGCTACATGCGCTGCCGATATGCCTGTTCTGGGCCGCGGACAGGTGTCGGCGGGGAAAGCGCGATGAATTGTCTACGCCGCCATCGCGTTGTAGTTCGTATCGTATTTTATCATTAATAGCGCAAACTGCGCAGGGTGATTGCAGCTGCAAAAAAGTAATATGCTACAATTTCAAAATTATTAACTTATTTTTCGTGCCACAGCAAGCCTGCTACTAAGTACAAAAAAGAGACGATACAAAATACGAGGGGATGCTGAAAAGTTCCTGGCTTTGCCCCCTTTCATGTCGAACTGAAAAATTAGTTGGGTATCATAAAAAAGCATGATATCTTTTTATGTAATTGTGCGAGTATCAGATGTTTCTTGTTTTTATAACTATTTTTAATTTCTGGTAGAACGTGAGATGGCAGAGGCACAAGCAAGTTTCACGCCTGTGGAGTGACGGGTCGTGATGAAGTTTTTGTTTCTATAGAGAAAGTCTGCAAAGGACATTCACAGTGAGATGTCACAAACACTAGGGGAGAAGTGTCCCTCCTACAGCACTGTCAAAACCTGCCCTGCTCGTTTCAAGACTGGACATTTCACTGTTGAAGATGAGCCCGGTAGTGGGGGCCCCACAACCTCAACAGAGCCGGCAACAAATGATTCTCTCCGTAAGCTGATTCTTGAGACTTGGCGAATATCCGCCAAAGAGATAGCCCAGATACTGGACATCTCCCGGGAGCGAGTTGGGTTTATTATTACGGATATCCTAGACATGTGCATGCTTTCAGCGAAGTGGGTGTCGAAATGTTTGAACAGTGAACAGAAGGAGGCTCCAGTTGAGGCATCCAGTGCTGTTTTGACTCATTTTGATACTACAAAAGACTTTTTGAATAGATTACTGGCGGAGGATGAAACATGGCTCCACATTTATGATCCCAAAACTAAGGAACAGTCAGAGGAATGGCGCCACAGTGGGTCCCCGCGACCGAAGAAATTCTGCGCCCAAAAATCGGCAAAAAAGTCATGGCCTCCAAATTTTTGGGCCAACGATGGAGTTCTATTGGTAGACGACCTACCTCAAGGCTGTAGTATATGCGGAGAATATTACGCCGGCCTCCTCGACAAGCTGAAAGGGGCAATTAGGAAGAAAAACGCTGGACAAAGCTCAGCAATGGAATCCTTTTGCTGCAGGACAATGCATCTGCGCATTTGTTCAAAGTTGTGACTGGCAAACTGAGGGCCCTGGATTTCCAATTGGTCCACCATCCCCTGTATTCATTTCACCATGGCCCCTTCTGACTACCATCTGTTTCCGAACTTGAAGAAACATCTGAAGGGTCGTCATTTCGACGACATTGCTGACGTCAAACTTGCTGCTGAAGGCTGGTTTGACGACCTGTCACATAATTTTTTTGAAATGGACTAGAAAAGTAGAAACAACAATGCAATAATTGCATCAGACTCAGGAGAGAATATGTTGAATAAATAGGCACTTTCAAAACTCTGGCTACATTCTTTCTGTGCAAAGCCAGGAACTTCTCAGCACCCCCTCGTATGTGTCAGTTTCGCACACTCCGCACGAGGCTAGGTTCAGCCATGGTGGAAGTGGTAGAGCGCACGGCGTGTGCGATTTCTCATCGTGTTCCGTGGGAACGTTGTGTTTGAAGAACCTCGACAAGAATTAATTATTGCCTTATTATTGTTGGCGAGATTGTTCAACCGTTCTTTCCTTGATGGAGCTAAAGGAAGACGGTTTGCTTGCTTTTACTACTCGGCGAAGTGGACCAGTCAGTACGAATTAGGACAACAAGTCTTTTTCACCGGCAGGAATCGTGACCTTTCCTGGTGTGTACTCAGTCTCAGTGTACTCATTGAACTGTATTTTATGCTTTTTTGTGTTGGTAATGAAAAAAATTCTAACGCATTTATCGGCACGTTATATTTTTACGCTCACTTGTTTAGTGTTTTGCCAAACTCGCTGTGTATTGAAACAAAGGCTGGTGATGTATGCAACTGGCCTCTACTACCGAAATGTGGGCATGCGTTCGGATGGTGTGCCGAAGTGCGTGTGCAAGCACACTCCGCTCAGCACGACTGCCTCTTAGTGCTGCAAGGGCAACCTTTGACGCTTCATAGACTTGCGTCGTTAAAAGTGGCGTAAATTACTGGGTTTGTTTGTTGTGGTTGCTGTGCTATTCTCTTGTCACCTATAAAGGTGAACAATTATGCTTTCTTTTGCAGCAACCCTGACTTATCGGGCTGGGCAGAAGAGTATTGATGCCACCGCAGCTGTAAACCTGACGATTATGCCCAACGAGAAGATTCAGTGAAAGCGCCGAGCGCAAGAAAACACTGACTCATTCGGAAGTCATCAGCAGTATTTTGTACTCCCGTGTGAGCTAGCTGGAATGCTTGGACGTCCCGACGACTCCATAGGGAAGTCTGTGGCTGGGATGCAGTAGGTCTCCGTTCCATCTGGAATTGTAAGAGGGGTCAGCTGCATGTCGTTCCAGTCCCAACTGGTTTAAGGAACAAATTTCCAGTTGCAGCAACTGGAAATGTGTCCCTTAAAACAGTTACACTGGAACCAGTTAGAAATTTTCACCTGGGTATTGATCTATGTATAGTCATATTCTCTTTATATAGACGTCTATATAGACATTATGATTTTGGGTATACGAAGACGCTTTTGATATATCAATAAATGTTGTTCCAAAATGTTTCCAAAATAAAAACGTTGTGTTCTTTCAGTATGTCAATAATTCATGTCAGCTGGACAGAGGCAAGGGCCTCCACGCGACGATTTTCAGCGAAGACGAGACCGACGACCAACTGACCCAACGAGCCCACCGACAGAGCCAGCGATTGGCTTGTACTGAAATCCCAGTAACCGCCGATAATTGGGAAATAACAGCACTGGTGGATACCGGCGCTGACTTTTCTGCGATAAGCAGCCGGCTAGCCACGACCCTCAGAAAGGTTTTGACACCTTGGACTGGGCCGCAGAACCTCACAGCCGGCGGCCATGTTGTGACGCCGACCGGCATCTGCAGCGTGCAAATTCAGATCCGCAACGTCACTTTCCCCGGCTGCTTTGCTGTGCTTCCTGTGTGCTCTAAAGATCTGATGCTCGGTTTAGATTTTCTCCGAGAATATGGGGCAGTCATCGACTTAAAGGAGCTGATTCTCTCGTTTGCTTCACACCGCACTGTTGTCGATGAACCCCAGCAACGCAGGACTAAGTTGCGGGTGTGCGATGATGACGTGGCGATTCCGTCGATAACCAGAATGTTAGTAACTGTGCAGTGCGATGACAGCGCCGGCACTCCTGGAATCGCTGAAGCCAACATCTCGCTGCTCCTGGGTTGGAAAGTGTGTGTAGCTCGCGGTACTATAGAATTGAACAATAAGCGAGCCGAGCTTTTGATAAATTTCGGTTGTGAACCCCAACGTTTAGCGGCCAACACAACGATTGCTTATTTTGAAGAACTCGGGGAATTCGCCGGAGAGTACGTGTTGACCGGGACTACGAAATCAGTAGAATGAACGAATGCTCCGGTTAAACTGGACGTGAACCCGAATCTCCTGCCTAGGCAAAAGTGCAAGCTGCAGACTGTCATTGACTCTTTCCGAGACTGTTTTGCCTCAACTTGCAGAGCTAGAGAAACGCCGATAAGAAAACATCGAATATTAGTTGACGAAAGCCAGAGACCATTACGCCTGTCGCCGTAGCGGATATCTTCAAAGGAACGAGATGCAATTCGAAGGTACATTCAAGAAATGCTCCAGGACGACATGATACAGCCATCGAAGAGCCCGTCGTCTTCGCCTGTGCTCCTAGTTTCAAAGAAATATGGGACCCTACGGTTTTATGTTGATTACTGGCGTCTCATCAAAGTAATTAAGGAAGATGTTCATCCTTTGCCGCGCATTGATCACTCCCTAGACCGGCTGCGCCACGCTAAATACTTTTCATCTCTCGGTTTACGCAGTGGCTACTGGCAAATAGAGGTGGACGAACGTGACCGACAGAAGACCGCGTTTACTATCCCGGACGGTTCGTACGAATTCCGGGTACTCCCCTTCGGTCTATGCTCAGCTCTGGCAACTTTCCAACGGGTGAAGGACACTGTGCTTTCTGACCTCAAATGGAAGTCCTGCCTCGTGTACCTGGATGATGTTGTCATCTTCTCCGATACTTTCGAAGAACACCTCAGCGCGATGTTTTCGAAGCGGTCCGTTCAGCCAGTCTCTCCCTCAAGCAAGAAAAATGTCACTTCGCTTTCGAGGAGCTGAAGTATTTGGGCCACATTGTGAGCGCCAAGGGCGTCAGCCCAGACCCCTACCAGACTGCCTCCGTTCCTTCTTTTCCCACTCCTGCACACAAGCGAAGTGTGCGCCGTTTTCTGGGTCTTTGCGCCTATTATCGGCGTTCTGAGAACTTCTCCTGCATAGCTGAGCCTCTTACCCGCCTCACCAAAATAACGCCCCGTTCTTCTGGGGTCGGGAGCAACAACGTGCTTTCGAAGAGCTACGCACGGGTCTTCAAAGCACACCCATAATTGGGCACGTAGATGAGGCAGCTGACACAGAACTGCACACAGACGCGAGTAACGTTGGCCTTGGCGCGGTCCTTGTACAGTGGCAGAATGGTGTCGAACGTGTAATCGCTTACGCAAGCCGCATGTTATCACGATCTGAGGTGAACTATTCCATCACCGAAAAAGAATGCCTAGGTATTGTGCGCGCAGTAACGAAATTCCGAGCCTATTTGTATGGCCGCCATTTCCGAGTGATTAGCGACCACCACTCGCTGTATTGGTTGTATTGCGACTCGCACGCTGAAGCCTCCGACTGCAAGAATTTGATGTCACCATCGTGCCTAAATCAGGGCAAGAACACAGTGATGCAGATTGTTTGTCACGTGCCCCACTTCCAACCAACTGCGCGGACCTTGACGACGATTCCCTTTTTCTTGGGGCCATCTGCGCGTCCGGCCTGGCTCAACGCCAACGAGACGACATTTATTTACGGTTCTGATTGACTATCTTGAACGAAGCGCTCAGACTCCGCCGTGCATCTTTTCACGCGGCCTGTCATCATTCTGTTTACGAGACGGCATCCTGTACAAAAAAAAACAAAACACTGTGGGCCGATGGAGGCTGTCTATCTGCTCGTTGTACCTAATGCCTTTCGCGATGAAGTCTTGCACGCGTGTCACGATGACCCTTCCTCTGGTCACTTTGGTTCCTCCCGAACGTTGGCACGCAAACGGCATAAGTTTTACTGGCCCAAGCTCGCGGAGGTTGTGAAATGCTACGTCAGAAGTTGCCGTGAGTGTCCACGCCGCAAGACGTCCTCGAATAAGTCGGCCGGACTACTGCAGCCTATTGATCCACCACAAATTCCTTCTTACAGGTCGGCATGACTTGCTCGGGCCCTTTCCGGAGTCTTCGCTGCGTAACCGGTACATTGTGATCGCCACCCACTACCTAAGTCGATACTGTAAGACGAAAGCTCTTGCCCGTGGAACAGCTGCGGAAATTGCCACCTTCTTCATGCACAACATCGTGCTTCGTCATGGCGCACCCACAGACGTTATAACTGACAGAGGAACGGCCTTTACCTCGGCGCTGACACAGGAAGTTAGGCGACTCAGCGTTACCAGTCACGGACGAACAACAGCTTATCACCCGCAAACTAATGGACTGACTGAGCGATTAAATAAGACGATCGCCGACATGATTTTCATGTATGTCGACGAGGACCACCGCAACTGGGATGCAGTACTCCCTTATGTTACCACGCCCTCTAGCAGCTCACTCTTCTCTAGCCTCTCTTTCTTTACTAAGGTCTTCAGCGTGCGCACCCGTCGCGATGGTGATCGGCCAGAACTGCCTCATGGAATTCGGCAACGTCGATGTCCATCCCACACTCGCCGTGCTGTCCGACCACAACACGCTGCGGCTTGAAAACTTCATCGGACAGAGTCCCCACGCCTCGGTGTCGGGAACGCTCAACGACCGCGTGCTCCTCAAACTGGAAGTAGCCAATGTCCAGACGACTGAGAGCGTAAAGTTGCTGGCTTTCTCCATCCTGACCGCCCATATTGTCCAGCTGTCCGCTTATAAGATGATTGTGTTAGTGCCTCTCCCTCCTCGCGTACGAGATCAAGACGACCGACAAGGCTGATTTCGCGCCCCTCCCCGATAACTGCTTTATGCACCAGGACTACTGCGCCTCAGAACGGGCCCTCCATGAACAGCAGGTGTTCATGCCTCAAAATCTCGCGCCCGGGAACGCGGCTGTCGGCCCGCACGACCTGCCGCGCCGAGGGCGGCGCTTTCCTGAGGGGGGAGGGGGAGCAATGCCACATTCCTGTGCATTCTCGTGGCGCCGCCTCCCGGCCGAACTGCCTTAACTGCTATTCTGGCTAGCCTTACCCATGGTGGCGGGCAGGGGGGTAAAGCTGATTCAGCAAAGCGGTCCACGCATGGAGGAAGGAAAGAACTAAGGAGAGGCCCTGATGTCACTTTTGTTGAAGCCGCCCCGCAACCGGAAGTTGGATCGGCTCTCCTCACTATCTTCTTTCTCCACCGAGCTACGGGGCGGGGTACGCGGCTCGCAAGCGCTTCGTAAAAGGAAGGAATAAAAAAAACCGCGCCGCTCGCCGCTACACTCCTCCACCTCCCTCCCCGCAAACACGCACCTAGACACAGACCGGCGCACAGGTGCGGTGAACCTTTTCCGACGCCAGGCGAAGAAAGACGACATTGCGCGCCGCTTATAGCTCAGCTCACCATCCTCCTCGGGCTACCGTACACCCGCCGTGTGGCCTTCGACACACAGCTCAGCATCGCCGAGAGCGGCTTCATGTTTCTGTGCTGTTTGGTGAGGTGCGAAAGTTCGCTGATCAAAACAATCTACGCTTCTTCGCGTGTCGAAGCGCGGTTCCGGATTGCCACCTTTTCGCGAGATTCATTTCAATGCATCGATCGCTCCGCGTAACGACACCAAGTTTGACGAACAAAATATCAAATTAGCGTTTATTTGCTGCATTTAAAAGCAGTATTAGATGCGTGCGTAACCTCACGACACCAGGCATGTAGACTTTAACACGCAAGGCCGAACCCACCGAGCCGTAAGCCCGTCCACCGCCACCGAGAAACACTCGGGCCCCTAGCAACAACGACGCTAACGACGCCGTACGCCGTTGCTAGTGGCCCGAGTTTTCTTAGCAACAACGACAACGTTGCTAGTGGCCCGACTTTTTAAGCCTAAATTTTGACGTCACTTCCGCCACATTCTCGCCAATGCATTGGGAATACGAAGGGCCTCTCCTTAGTTTTCCTTCCTCCATGGGTCCACGCATGTAAGTCGCCATCTTGGACGCCATCTTACAGCACATTAATGTGGCCAGCATAGTTTTTCTCGCGAAATCAAGGATGGGTGAAGTTCGAACTTGAATTCGGAAAACTACGGCAGAGAAAATAATTTTATGTCACTCATACGCATATTTTCAATGTTTTAAATACGTTTTGTAATCTGTAGCATACTGACTGTCGTCATTTCTTTTAATATCGGACGATTGCGAACATGTTCACGAGTAAACTGAGAACACGCTCTCGGAGTTTCGGTTTTAAACTTCTGCTTTTGAATCTGATTTCAAGTTGCTTAACTATGGGGAGCTGCATACGACAAGGCACTCGCGCTCTCGTGCACCGCGATGCCACCTTCGTGCGTTGCTGCATGTCAAAAGCTCCAAAAGAATCGGTCATTTCGCATCATTTTGTGAGTAAACGTGGGAAGTGGTACATATGCACAGTTAGCGACAACAGCGTACTGCAAAGGGTGTGGACGAAAATCTCCCGTTCTCGGAATTTCCCTTTAAAGGCCGATGACACGAAGCGAATCAACTTTGCTGCCGTTTACTTTTTCACGGTATTCGGCTTTCTTAACGCCATTGCCTACATCTGCTTGACAGAGTACACATTGGTGCTACTTATAAAGGATGTAGGCGTTCTGGTTTAAATGCATTTTTATTACGTTGTTCAGCACTAATGCATGCGGTAATTAAAGGTAACACTGTTGAAATGAACGGCCCCGCAACGACAACGGCACAAGAAGAAGGACAACACATACGCACTCTACCAACTGTTTATTAGACGGAAAAGAGGCACACTAATGATCCTGAGCTCAAGCATGTGACACAGCTCATTATCGCTCCGAACAAAGCCAGTGACAGGAAATCGGCATGAAAACAAGACAGCATACATGTAATCGCAGGACTCTTTTGTATCCCGTGCGTTTAAAGCACTAGCGGCACTAGCTTCTCATAAAAAGGTTCTTAAACCAAACAGAGGAATAAAAAAAAATCGCAGCAAAAAAGTAGTGTCATACATTAGAAGCAAAAGCACAAAACACAAAAACACCACAACAACCAACCAAGCACTCACAATTTAGTGTGCACAATGCTACACATCGAACGAAAGTTTCCCGAGCGGTACATGCTGTTTCATATATTTCTGCCTCCACCTTGTTTCAGTCATTCGTGATCAAGCTCTCGGCGTTGCTGCGTACGAAAAAAACCCATTATGAGCTCGTCCCGCGCGAGTAAAGACACGGCGCATTCTCGCTCGGCGAAGGATAAAAAGAATGCGAGAGGCCCGCGGTAGTTTAACAAACCTTCGACATTTAATATAACAAAACGCTGAACATTCAAAAGAAACCAGGCAGAGCAGTTGCTCCATTTACCTTGGGCATACGTTTCCTTTGCGAATTGTGTTCGTCCTTTTGGGGCCAAAGCAAATTTCCGACGTGTATTTGCACTCGCCAACAGAGGACATGCAAAATCCCGCGCGCTCTACGGACGAAATACAATCCAAGCGCGTCACAATCGCGGTAATTGCCTTCAAATAACAATTCAGTACACACAAGCCACTTACATGACACTGCAGTCGGTATTCGACACTGCATACAATTGGAAATGGTCTAAACGCGGCGATTTTCCCGTTGTTTACAGCAGTTTAGAGTAGTCGATAGCTACTCTGCATACCGCCATCTTCCCACGGTCTACGTTGCCAGGTTCCAACTCCGTTCTTTGTCCAGATTTAGAGAGTGTCTAAGCAGCTGGCAACATACACAAACCGCTGGATCATGGCGGCTTTCATGCGTTGCCCACTGGTATGCATGGGCTGAATGGCCAGCTTTCCCTCTAGAGTTGGTTATATTAACTCTATGGTGGGGGCAGTGCTTTCTTCTTCGTCGGCTCTTCTTTGTGTTCAGCTAGGGAGTTCGGTGCTGCCTGGGGCATCCCAGTAAAACGTGTTCTGGGTGTCCCGACTCTCTAGCCGTGAGAATATCATATCAATATTTTTGAATGCCCTTGGCAAAACTAAATGGTAATATTCATACTTACCTTTACAACAACATTCCACACTGAAAAGCAACATCTCCACTATGTTCCAATAGGTCTACATGGGCTACACAAAGAAGTTCCACGGCATATCCCTAACGTCCTCCTGCAACCTCTATAGTACGTCCTTGTTACCAGATCTGGAGGGGCATTTTGCAGTTGTGGGGACATTGTTTCTAAGTCAGCCAGATATATATGGATGTCTGATGGAGATTAATCATGTCCAGACGGTACATGTAATAGACATCTATAAAGTGTATGTGGTTTACTGGGTACAAGCCCTCTTTTCCTTGCTTATTTTGCGTCGCGTGCAACAAACAGCATTCGGATGCGCAATAAAAAGTCTTTTACCGATACATATCACAATAGTAATATCTGCTGATAACGTGTCGAAGCGACACATGGGCTATAAAAGACGCCGTATTAGAGGACTCAAGATCAACGTAGACCAGCTGGTGTTCGTGAACGTCCTCTCACATCGCACAACACACGCGGATTGTTCATTTCGCCGTCATCAAAATGCGGCCCTGCGGCCGGGATCGAACCCGCGACCTTAGATTAAGCAACTGGCCACCTCAGCCACTGAGAGATTGTGAGGAGTCTAACCAAATATCAGGTGTCGGAGACGAGTGCCTTCGAAAGTAAATGTTGGACAACGTGATGGGTATTTGCACCTGTTTCATATATTCATCGCACGTGACACAAAGAAAGGGAGGCTATTCTCTCTAGGTGGTTTTTTAGTTAGAGCAGTGCCAGCCATTCGATTAAAATAGTACGTAAACAGCGAAAGTGAGAGACCCTTATGAACCCAAGATTTCACATGAATCTGTTTCATGTTTCATGCGCAATCATGAAACAGTTGCCAGAAAGAATTCTCCAACTTCCGCGCGCGATTGCCGCTTCTTTGCATCTTCTTGAAGTTTACTGTCTGGCTCAGGCTTAGAAGTCGAGACATTGTAGTGATAGAGGGAGTTTATTTGCTCTCCTCCGAAGGTAGTTCAGAGCTCCTTTAGTTTGCAAAACGAAGTGCAGGAAGCTGCCAACCAAGGTTGTTCTGCTTTGTCACCCTTAAAACATTTACTCATAAACCAAGTATGTTGACACTTGATCTCCGCTTGAAAGATATAACATTAGAACGTTAATGGATTAACGCTCATAAATACAGAAATGGTCACGCTCTGCATTCAGAGATAGCTGGGAGCATTTACAAAACTCCAGGCGCAGTGGTGCTGCGGTTAAGCGATGTGCCACTATAGTGCGATGGTTGGTCCTGCCACCGGTGGGGGTTGTGAGACCCAGGTTGGCCACTGCCCACTGTCGCAGAGCGCAGTTCACAATCAGGTGCGCAGGTTGTGATGACGCCTCAAGGACACGTGCCCTACGTCGGCCGTTATTATTATATTATTTAAATTTAAAATGTGCTAATCATCATCACTGCTGTAAATACCGGCAGCGCGGCGGCAGCGCTGCGATCGACAGCGAAGAGGAGCGAAGGCAAAGACTCAGCATGCCAACACTGCGCAAAGATAGCGGCTGTCGGAAACACGCGTGTGCGAGGTGTTAATTCATCTACAGTCTACAGTAGCAGTTTTGAAGCGACCGCTACACCGCGCCAGGTTTCAAACCGTCAAGGTGGCTGCGCTTCAGCCGTGTCGGTGCCAGAGAGCATAGCCGTTGTCATGGCAACCGCTGCAGCTGGGATGGGGCCTCGCCTTGCCTGGCACTTGGTGGTGTTAGCGTGGCTGCGGCGGGCGTGTCTGTGCCGGCGCTCCGGCTACTGAGCATGCGCGTGACGTCACGACACACCACTCGCCTCACGCAGTGCTTCGCGCGGTTAGCATGGCTGCGGCGGACGTGTCGAAACCGTCGCTCCGCAGTGGAGCGGAGAGGAGGCGAGGCGGTTGTATACAAGAGGCGTTTGGCGGTCCAGCCCTGGCTAGAGATGGACGAGTCAGTTCTGCTGGAGGAAGCCAGAGACCGCTGTTGGAATGAAGCCATCCGTCGGTGGCGTGCAGAAGAGATCGAAGATGAAGTTATCCCTTTTTACCAGGTTTAACCATGCTAAACCATCAGCCCATTTTTCCACATGACGCAATCTCTGATGCCCTTATTGTTCTCCAAGCTACGGTACTCCGACTAACTTGGAAAAAAAGAGTAATCAGGCAAATGCGATAGCCCTTCCTCGCAAATTTCCCATTAACTGGTGAATTTTGGCTGACTAAATCGATATGTATGTCTGGAGTTCGTCCTGCCGGAAATGCATACTCATTACGGCACGGCAGGAGACTATTGGCACGTAGTGCTTACTGCAGTCCGGCGTGTAGAAGACTGCGGCAGTGGCTTCCAAGCGAAACACCATTTCGCTGACTTGCGCCCTTAAGAACTAAATGACTCGGCGGCGCCGCCGCAGCAAGCGTCTTCTGCGGTCATCAGAAAGAATGCCTGCCACTTTCAGCCATGCGCAGTTTAAAGCTCAACTAAACTTGAAGCGTACAAAATGACCACAACAGTTTGGAACAATGTTGAATCACTTCAGCCTGGCTTCGATACTACGACATATATACAGTTGCACCTTGCATCACCAATTTATCTATTATGCGCGTGCCGGCGGCGTTAAACACTAACATATGAGCATTAAAAAGCTGTGCTGCATTATGTTAAGAGATTTAGCAAAAGCGATATATCAGCTAATCTACAGTAGCAGGTATTTCACTTGCGCACCCTGTGATGCACTTGGTTTTCTGCGAGCCTTTCACTAGCCGCCGCCGACCAGGGGCCAAATTACGAACCACCCGAAATGTCGCTCTCTGTTTTGAGAGCGTGATCTTCAAATGACGTCGCGAGGCTAGCGTTTTGCTCCAAACAAGCGGTGCTTAAAATGAACAAGGTGTTATTTTGCTAACAAAATCTGTTTCGAAGACAAGAACTCTAGGCAAAACAAGAAGCCTTGGCAGGTTTGCAATTGAGTTCGCTCTTCAGTGACTTTTGCTGCCGCGAGGGTACGCTAACCGTAAAGAAGTGTAGGCTACGTAGCGCAAGCTGCCGCCCGATTCAAAGGATTCAGCCATGTCCATCCGCCCATTTATCGATCCATCCATCAGGAACATGGCAGCAAGAAAAAGAAAAGCTCATTCCATGCCTCTCCTGCTTTTTACGCGTCGTCTAGAGCGCGCCTGCGGATTTAAGTGCGCGGAGAATTCTGTTTGAAGGTGGCGATTGCTACGGATGTGCCGAGATCAACTTGCAAGGACATCTCAAAAATCGACGAAGAAAAATTTAGCCAATGTCTTCGGTCGGCGCCTACTCTCGATGACAAATGTGTTTTCAGGGTAACGTGCACTTTTTAATTTTTGTTTAAAAATACCACAAGACAATGAATCAGACTGCACCAGCTGCCGACATACGGAAGCAGAGAGGCGCAGCTGCTAGGAGCACTGCACTGAGAGCCCGGCCACTGGAAACAATCACACTTCCTCGTAACGAACACATGGGTATAACCACTTGATGTTCCGTATGTGTTCTGGCTGTCCCGCTCGGCGAAATTCCCTCTGCGAGATGCTGAAATTGTGATGTTTACCCCACATATATTTAGTTTGGAGAGAGGCAAAATTGGTTAGGGAACTCTACTATTGTTACCGTGGAGGGAAAGAGCTTGTTCCATCAAGGTCATTTGCTGATCTCACTCATCAGGGGTTAAACAAAGGAAGAAGTGGGTTGCTTGTATGGCTTGTGTAACGACTAACAGGACAGCAAGCTGAGCAAGTTGTGCGTTCGCTGGCACGCAGCACCTGATTTTTGTACAGTTAATGTGTAGAGGCAGTGTTTACATTTGCGTATGATCCTTGGAAATGAAGCAGAGCATGATGGTAGTGAATTTTTATGGCCCGGGGGCATCTGCCGCCAAGGAGCACCATGGCACAAGGGTATTTTTTGTTTGCTCAAGGTAGGGTGAAAGACCCATTTCTCAAGCAAATCGTGCTAAATAAGCCGAGCACCAGGCAAGGGTAGACGCGAGGTAAAGCAGAGGCAATCGAAGTAGGACGTGGCAGTGGTGTGCAATATGTTGCATTTTGCAGGTCAGACGGAGCAATCGTATTGGAATCGCTGGGTGTGGTGAGGAGAGTGTTTGAAGGATTTTACATGCTTCTCCAAGCTGCTAACATGCACTTCATTTCAGCTCAAAAGAACACGTTTTATTGTTTCTTTAAATCTTGGTCTATCTTAGCTCAGGCAGGCTGTATATAGGCCATTCCAGAAGGAAAGGTAGCCTTCAGTTTATACAAAATACTAATGACTCAAGTTGTAAACGATTGGGATAACAAATTCAAACAGGAAAATTTGCTTGAAAACAACTACACTTCTCACACACTATGTAGATTAAAAAACTTCTCGAGCCGTTTGGCAATGTGACTATCTCGGGTCATCATGGACAAGACTGCATAGCCTTGTTCGATCACAAACCAAGCTAGGTGTCAGTTATGGGGCAATCACTGAGTGCTCAAGATTCCCGTAATTTATCTGCCTGTATATCCTTGAGCTGCTAAACATTCCCAGTAAGGTGTTGCACATTTTGTTACTTTAAAATAACTTCTACTCGCGCACTATCTCCTCAATGATGTATCTAATTTTTACACATCCTTGTCTACCAGTAAGGATTGTTTAGTCAATCAGCAGCCACTGCGGCCACTGCATCTTACAAAATTTATTATGCTTTTGTTTACAGCATTCTCCTTGCTGTACTTACAGCTATTTAGCACCCAGGGAAACCCCTAGTCACATATTGTCAGGTTGATTGTTTATCTCTGATATTTACGCATTTTGTAAGTGCTAAAACGTTTCCTAATACTGAAAATGCATTACTTATAATCTGCCAAGCATTACTCTAGCACAGTGTACACAGGCAGTCTCTGTATAAAAGAAAGTAGGCATTTTTAACTCAACTTTTTTCTCAACTGCAGTTCGAAATGCAATATGGTTATTGTATGTCAAAATTAAAGCATGCTTGTATGTACACTGCCTTTTTGCAACAGAAGCGCTCTTTTGAAATTCTTTTCCTAAAAAAATAAACAGGCTTACTCAGTGTATGCTGCACTAAAAAAAGCGCCACAAATATTTAGTGCCTCATTCCGGCACTACACTTTTGCCTTATGCATGTTCATCACACGAATAATGACCGCAGCTGGAAAGTAATAGCAGGAAAGGGGCAGGTGGGTTCACGTAAGCATTGGCAAAAGAGAGTGCACAATAATGCTTTTCACACATCTGGCGCGCTGTTTCAAGATGTATTCCGTGTTGGGAAAGAGGTCGTGCAACACGGTGCTGACGGGCTGGCAGAGTTTCAGGGGAAAGACTGCAGGATAAATTTACCACGCGTAAAAAGTAAAAGAAATCAACGAGGGCCTGTAGAGGAAGGAAGGAGGAGTTGAAAGGAAACAACAAAAAACGAGAACGGAAAAACAAAACATTCTCGATAGGTGAAGGGCAGAGCTCAAAAAAAGGAATGCTGCAATCAAGTTTTTCGTGTCCGAGTGATGAGTGTGGCGGGTAGTTGGTGCGTCGAGCGAGGACATGTGGCGGGGCGTCGGCAAAGTCAGTAGGCTCAGGTCGATGCCCTAACGTAGACGTGGTGCTGACGGCAGTCTCCCCGGGGCCAGCGTCAGCGCCACAGCGTTGGCGTACGGTTGACGCCGATCTCCCGGCGGGTCTCAACGCTGGCGCAGGAAGCCGTCACATCTGTGTGTTCCGGGCTCCAGGTACGGCAGCCGGGTAAGCAGTGGGGGTGACGGTGTTCAGAGGCTGCCTGACAGGAAGGGAACAGCGGCGCCAGGGTCTAGTGGGTCAGGCTCTTGATGACGGCTGTCCAGGTCTGGTAGCCGGGGCGTCTGCGGCTGAGGCCCAAGCCGGCGAAATTGGGAAGCCAGCAAATATGGTCCACGTCCGTCGCCGACCGCGTTCTTCCTGTTCTGCCTCGCACGCTCTCTTCGCCAAGTTCCACTTCCGCCTTTTTTCTTCGTCCGCCACCTCGTGCGCCTTCTCTGGCTGCAGTGAGGCGCTGGCTCCTTACAGAGGTATACTGCCGAACGCACTGTCAATGGAGTGGCAGCTGGTGGGGGTACTTCTTTTGTCACTGCAGGCTTCTCGCCACACACACACTGGCCAAGGACACAAAATCACACAGTTGCTCACACTCTTGCAGATGCGTGCTGTGCACCGACACGCGGCAATCACTGCCGCTGCACCATCATTAGGTACGCCTGCCTCTGGAGCCGGGTCGCCCTAAGGAGGCCGGGAATACCGTAGCACATTGCTCTCCCAAGGAGGTAGGTGAGAAGGGAAGCAGTCTACTAGGCTGCCAGCATTTAGTGGCGGCCCATAATTTTGGTCAGTGGCAGGTCACCTGCACCCTCTGATAACATGGGCGCATCCAAAATGAGGTTGTGAAGTGCGTTACGCGCGATGTTTATTCACACTGCGCACACCCACTGACAGTGGTGTGTCCGGTGCCTTCGCAAGCACCAGAAGCAGCTCTGCGGCGCACCGACGTAGCGTCAACGACAAATTGCGTGAAAGCTTTTGGAATGTGGTACAGGCCATCTGCTGGGTCGGGTATGTGGTGCCACGCCACTGGCGCAAGCAACCATGGCTCCAGTGGGCAGACATTGTCTCCTGCATAACAAAAAATTACGCTGTTACGTATGCCCTTCCTCGGTGATCTAAAAAGCCTTGCGGGACGCTCCCCTATAAAATGGACGACTCGTGCTAAGTAGCCCACTGCCAGACAATGTATGATTGAGATGCACGACTGAGCACTGCTGTAAGGACAACTTTTACCATCATACTGAGAAAAATGATGCGCTATGATTCTCTATACAACACAAGTGCCGTCAGGTACATTTTGTTTTGGTTTCTTAGACAAGAAATTCCATGTATTTCAACAATGTTATATGCTTCCTGTGCTTCTGCTACAATTATAAATAATGTAAAGGGTGGCAATACACTACCATACTGTAATCAGTCTGCTTTGGTGTAACGTAGCTGTAAGCAGATCCGGGCCAATTCATAGTGATGAAGCTCTCTATATGCAATTTAGGTCGCCCGACGGTTGACAGGGGTTTTTTACTGCTTACAATGAAAAAATCTCCGTCGTGTAGCTGGCCTTCCGCCATCGCGGAATGCCGCGAGACGAACTCGTCTTTGAAGGATACGGGTAGCGCGGGCCCATGGCCAGAGTGCGCATGGTAGCGCCACAGATGCTAGAAGAAAACGTGCACAGCACAATGTTACCCCTGAAGGTTTGTTGCCAAGGTACCGGATTTAACCGAATTCATGTGATCAAAAACAGAAGCTAAGGTCTACTCACTATCATGACGTCCGCAGCGTAGAACCCCTTGCAGCATGTCTGCAGGAGAGCCCCGGGGCGTTTTGCTGGCGATGAGTATGCCATCGAGCCACCCGATGCGATGTCTTGTCTTCGAGTCTCGCCGGAAGGCGCGCACCTTCTGCCATCCAACGTTGACAATGCGCAAACACTTTGTCCAAGTCGGTTGGGCAACGCCGACGCGTGCTTCACTTTCTACGGTGCCTTGAACACTGGTGTGAAGAAGCGCAGCGCGCACAGCACTTGCCGCTCCAATGAGAACGCTGTGACAAGCACACCTCCCAGTTCATCGGCGAGTACGTCGCACAGACACTGTGCAGTCTCCTTCCTATGTCGAAGCCTCGAAACAACTGAAAAACTCGTGTGCGCTTCAAAACAATCTTCATGCAACCTCCTACACTGTTGCTCGCGGGGACACCCGTGATATAAACAGCCGCCATTCTCGGTCTCAAACACATCCACACAACTTTCTTCGCTGTCAAAAAAATTTTTAATCAGCTCGCATAATTAGGTAATCAACATCCGGCACGTTTACGATGTCAGCCGCTAACGCAAAAATCAATATGGCTGCCGGTCACGGCTGACCAGAACGGTGCAGTGACAACGTTTTTGATAATGTTTTTGAGTAAGAGCGATCCGTAATACGGTCCCTGGACCATCGAGTCATCACCCCCGACTCGAGAGGGGCCTGCAGAACTATTGAATAGGGGTACATTCCTTACTTTGCTTATCACATCCTTTAAAATAGCGACTACCTCGGAGCCTCCCCGTCTCGAGCGATCGTGTGGGCTCCTGCTCAAGTGGGCCTCGAAGGCAATGAAACGGTAGATGCCATCACCCACGCTCTCACTCTCCGGGAAACACCTTCAGAACCTTCCGAAACGGATCTCCAACCCATTCATGCCCTCAATTTATGAGAAATTATTCAGTTATAACAATTCGGTCCGGAAATTTATTCTAATCCCTGTAAGGGCCTTACAAAGGTAGACGGACGCACTCTGCTCCGCCTTTACATAAACACTGCTGTGCACGGAAGTTTTATAACACTGATCCTGCATGTACAGGACATTGCCTGCATTGAGGGGAGAAATCTTCGGAGACTGCATGTACAGGACATTGCCCGCACTATGCGGGGAGGTCATCGGACACCTTCAACATGATGTGTACATGTCAATCAACCCCGAACCTCGCCCCAAAACACAAGCCCAGCCAGGAGGACTGCGAGGCAGCCTTCATCGGCTGCTCCGACCTGGTGAGCCAGAAGGCCTGGGTCGGCCAAGCCCGATCCGCGGAGGTGACCAATGGGCTACTAGAACAAGCAGCGCACCTAATGATTGTGAGGGGTGGCGCTTTCCGGGTTGCGTTCGTCTTGCCAGTAGTGCACAAAGATAAGAGTGAGGCTACGGAGGAGTATACGTATATTAACTGTTGGAGAAGTATCTGTAGCTTTTGTACCAGCTACATTGTCCACAGATTCCCCGTTTCGCGTAACTCGAACAGGTGCAGTTCTGCGCATGCGCGAGGAGCTGAGTGACGTGACAGTGCGCAGTCGGCGCGCGCCTCACCTCCCGCCTCGTCGCCGCTCCGATCGCATCGTTTCGCCAGCTGTGCGCATGCGCGAGGAGTCGAGTGAAGTCATTACGCGCGCCGGCCCCTAGCCAGATGTGATCATGCAGGGCGCGCGCTACTGCGCATGCGCAGGGAAGCTGCGTCGCCGTATAAATGCAGGGTGACACCGCCGCGGTTTATAGCAATTTGCATATGGAATAACGAGAGTCTGGCGCTGCCAAGCGGCGCTGGAGACTGGAGAATCTCAACTCTCCGACTCCCTAGGTTGCGGCCTGGCGGCTGGCTGCCGAGAACAGGAACAATGAACCGCGCGCGGCCAAGCCAGAGGCTGAGATGCCGGAGCAGAGAGAGAGCGCCTGGCCTGGAGATACATCGCGACGCGGAGCGGCGTGCCCTGGCCTAGCCGGAAGGTGATGCGGCGATGGAAGACGACGTGAAGGTCCGCCGTGTATCCGATCACGTGATTTTATCACGCAACTCGGGGGAGAAACCAAAGCTATCTGAAAAGGTGTAACCAAGATAAATTTGTACCTCTCGCTACGTATATCCTGGCATAGGTTAACTAAGCCACTGCCAATTTTTTCGCGTGAATCACTGTCACGAGAGAAAAAGAAAACGATAGACCTATGAAAAGGCATGTTAATTGGCACGTAACACTTGAGAGAAATAGAAGGGCGAAGAAAGGAGAGTGCCGTGGTATTTTTAAGGACATGGAGAAGAAGACCACGAATCCGAAAACGAGGCAGAAGAAGAAGAAAATGAAGAGGTATAAAAGGAGGAGTTGCGAGGTGGACAGGAGGAGGAACGTTCCAGGTGCGGAGGACGCTGGCGCACGGCCGCCGATCGGCTTGCCCGGCAGTACGGCCGCTGCGAACCGCAATGAACCTGTGGAAAATTATGCAGCTTGCCTCTTGTGCCATCAGATGGAGCCAGAACATTGCATTGAGAGTTTTACAGCCAGCTGATGAGGGCCTGCCAGCCAGTAATGGTCAAAGGGCATGCACGGGCGGGAGCGCTGCCGGCAATTGCATTTGCCGGCAACATCTTTTAGTTTTATTGTACACCAGTACGGCGTAGCAAACAGGTATTCTCATGGATTCATATATGGAGGGGGGCAGAGTCTGCTCGCAAGTTTTAGGTGCACTTGCACAGTGTGGGAGATAGGGTGAGCACTTACTACCACTGCCACGGCTAGCAGCAGGGTTCAGCCGTTCATGAAATATGGGCTACAGGGATCATTTCCAGACTTGTACAGAGTGTGTCTAAGGCACGAGAGATACGATAGAACCAAATTGGCGTCACTCCAGTGTATGGCTGGCAACCGTTATAAAAATGAGCTTTGTTTTTCTGTTCACGCAATGTTGAGCATGTGTTCAGCCAACAGAAATTTAACTGAAATTTAACTTTAGTTATGTTTACACAACACTCACTCAACAGAAGGTATGTGCCCCAAAACTCAACAAATATGGTGCATAATTCTGCTGTTTTTTCTTTGAGAAATATATTTGACAATACGTGGTTTGCAACCATCCGTGACACTGTGTGCGACTCTATGAGCTGTTCCGACAGGAGAATGTAATACTACTTTAGAAATATTCTTCTACCCTTAGCAAAAACTAATACGTTTGAAATATACGGCGGGCTATTTAGATTGCATTTTAGACATATTTTGTATTCATGAATGCACTAAGAATATGTAGGAAATACTTTCCTGGAATTTCATGCTTGGTATTCGAAATATATATTCTTAAAATATGCCAAATATACCTCCCTTAAAGCATACTTCGAGCACTTTTCAAATATGTGAAAAAATATGTACGCAGCATTAGCATCATGTCAGTGTATTAAAAGTGTAATTTCAGAAAGATGAAATTAATTTATCCAAAGTATACTCCAATTCTAAAAAACGGGCAGTCCTTGGAAGCGTATATGTATGCAGTTTTAGCATCTTGTCAATGTATTAAAAGTGTAGTTTCGTAAATATGAAGTTAATTCATCCGTAGTATACTTGAATTCTAACAAACGGACAGCCCTTTTAAACGTATTTGCAGCACACCTCTAGCTGCTGTTGAACAGTCGAGTGCTCGAAATCGCGTTTCGGGAAATGGCATTTGCGTGTTGTCAACGTATTTGAAGTGGACTTCCGTAAATACGCAACTAATTCGTCCAAAGAATACTTAAATTCTAGCAAATTGGCAGTGCGCCTTAGCATATTTGCAGCACACTTCAAGCTGCCGTTGAATAACCGAATGCTCGAAACCGAGTTTCGGGAAATTGCATTCTTATGTTGGCAATGTTTCTAAAGTAAATACGCAGTTAGTCTGTCCAGGTAGTTAATTTCTAACAAATCGGTAGTCCACGTAAAAATATTTGCATTACACTTCAAGCTACCGTGGAACAATCTAGAGCTCGAAATGACATTTTAGGAAACAGTGAAAACTCCCCCTTTTCTGTCGTCCTTTCGTTGCAATACAGTAATCATATCGCGGGAACATCGCAGGACAAAGACGAGACGTGACGAGAACGCCTGCGTTGTTCCCGTGCTATGGTTACAGTCTTGCGATGAATTACCAACCTGCCCAAGGCTTTTCTGTTCTAAGTCCAGTAGTTTATCGTAACTTCTAGCAGGATCGTAATCACCACTTATTTACACTACGTGCGGAGAACGTGATAACATGATACCGACAAAGACGCCTTGGGAATTTCCGGGCCTGAATATGCCAGCGAAAAGGACCACAATTGACAAGGCCGACCGGCTCACTTAGATGCCCGTGTATCTATTGGTTGACAGTTCGTCTCCTGACCTATATCTGACGCAAGTTTCGACTAGCAATTCTGTTCTACATCGCCTCCCGATTTGAACGCGACCAGTAGGGCACACCTGGGATAATGTTTGTGCCCAGTCTTTGCGCAAATAACGCCTCACCGGGCAAGTTAGTGCATCGCTCTCGGTGGCTATATATAAAACAAGCCAAGTATGGCGATTGTTGGAGGATTTGTTGTTTCCTATCTTTGCCGTTCCCATGCCATCTCGTGACCTAATGCGCTTGTAACTGCGCTTGTCCGATTTGTCCTGCAGTTGAAGCATTAACCCTTCTCATTCTGTGAAGACCTTTTTGAAGTCGAAGTGAATATAATTTTAATGTATTAAATGTATATTTTTAGTGCATTTCTAGTGTTATCTAATGTATTTATTGTATATCTTTAGTATATTTTTAATGCATTATAAATATGCCAAGCGGGCAAAAATGCACTTTTCACGTATATTAAAGAAAGTTCAAAATATTATTTGCAGTATGCTTAGAAAGCATTTAGTTTAAGCATAGGAACAAAAAAATGCGAAATAAATATGAAATTAATACAATACGTTTGAAATGAATTTTAAGCACATCCTCTTTTTCGCTAAGGGTACTCTTGAATCATGCAAAAAGAAAACTGCGCGAAATACGGGGAGAAGACAGAAACATACACGACAGTACCAGCGCCAGGCGTAGCGCCGGTACTGTATGATCATCATCATCAACATCATCAGCCTAACTACACCCACTGCAGGGCAAAGTCGTCTTCCATGTCTCTCCAATTAACCCTGTCCTTTGCCAGTTGCGGCCACTCTATCCCCGCAAACTTCTTAACCTCATCCACGCACCGAACTTCCTGCCGTCCCCTGCTACGTTTGCCTTCTTAAGGAATCTACTCCGTTGTTCTTAAGGACCAGCGGTTATCTTGCCTTCGCATTACATACCCGGCCCAGGCCAACTTCATCCTATTGATTTCGACTAGGATGTGATTAACCCGCGTTTGTTCCCCGAGCCACTCCGCCCTCTTCTAATCTCGTAACGTTACACCTACCAATTTTTCTTTCCATAGGTCGCTCCGTTGTCCTTAACTTAAGCTGAACCCTCTTTGTTAGCTTCCACGTTTCTGCACCATAGGTGAGTACCGGTAAGATGCAGCTGTTGTATACTTTTCTGTTCAGGGATATTGGTAAACTACCATTCATGATCTGAGAGCACCTGCCATATGCGCTACACCCAATTCTTATTCTTCTAGCTATTTCCCTCTCATGATCCGGATCAGAGGTCACTATGAGCCCTAAGTAGTCATATTCTCTTACTACTCCCAGCAGCTCGCTACCAACTGCGAACTGCTGTTCCCTTGCTAGGCTGCTGAACATTACTTTGGCTTTGTGCATGTTAATTCTTAGCCCCACCGTTCTGCTCTGCCTGTCTAACTCATCGATCATGTTTTGCAGTTAATGTCCTGAGTGGCTTAGCAAGGCAATGTTATCGGCGAATCGCAAATTACTCAGGTATTCTACATTGACTCTTATCCCCAACTCTTGCCATTTCAGACCCCGGAATAGCTCCTGTAAGCAAGCGGTTAATAGCATTGTCGAGATTGTTTCTCCCTGCCTGACACCTTTCTGTATTGGAATTTTACTGCTGATTTTATGGAGAACTATAGTAGCTGTGCAATCGTTACAAATATTTTCCAATATTTTCGCATAACACTGTGCCGCACCATGACTCCCCAATGCCTGCATGAAAGCTGAGGTTTCCACTGAGTCAAATGCTTTCTCGTAATCAATAAAGGCTATATATAGGGATTTGTTATATTCTGCGGATTTCTTTGTCATCTGACTTATAGCATGAATGTGGTCTATTGTAAACTATCCTTTACGAAAGCCTGCTGATTATTTGGTTGACTGAAGTCTAAGGCTCTCCTGACTGTTAGCGATTACATTAGTAAACACTTTGTAGGCAACGGACAGTAAGCTGATAGGTCTAATTTTTCAAGTCCTTGACTTCTCCTTTAATATGAATTAAGATAATGTTAGCGTTCTTGCAAGCTTCTGGTATAAGCAATTGATTGCGTATACAAGTTGGCAAGTTTTTCTAAAACAATGTCTCTTCCGTACTTCAAAAAATCTGCTGTTACCTGATCCTCACCAGCTGCTTTCCCCCTTCGCATTGATCCTAAGGCTTCCTTTTCTTCCCCTTTCGTTACTGCTGGGATATCTCATTGCTGTGCTCGACTGCATCTCTCAGTAGCTTGATGATCACATTCGCTACTGTATGCATTTGTGTACAACTCTTCGGCTGCTGTATAACATTTTACATATTAAGAACGCATGCAGCACCTGTTAAAATTCTCGTAAACCGCTCAGTCATTTTCTGGCATAGAAAAAAGTGCTTGTAGTGCAATATGCTCTATCAGGCATACAAACATAGGAGGATTCGTATGTGCGCTCATAAAAAAGGCGATATTTTTTAGTGGTTCATTTCAGTTGTTTATGCATGAATCAAGGCCTCCAACTAACAGATCAATGCATGTGAACTCGATTACTTCTACTACATGAAAAGAAATATTAATAGTAATAATTTACATAACTTTGCTGATCGGCAGGGCGCTACCTGCGCAGATCCGGACGCCGGTGGGCAGGACTATATAAGGGTTGAACCGAGATTGCGCTTATGATTGAAAAGTTATGAACTTTTATTTCATGCCATAGCCTAGTGTGAAATACTGTTCCATGCAGTTTATCTGATGGATGTGTATTTATATGTATGCACAAGTATGTTTGTGCGTATATCTGGAGCACTACACGAGTGGGGAGCTCAGCGTCACGTTAACGAAAAATGGCAGCAAAAATGTGAATATACCGCCGGGAATTGCATCGGTCGTCAGTCCATCTGCACAATGCGAATGTATTAATAGGATTTCTTTATTTTGTTTTGTGTTAATTTAGCGCATACTCAAGAGAAATTCATGTGCCAGTTATCAACATGCGCTCCACATGCTGTACACACTGCATCACCGAAATCTCTCCACGTTTTCAACATACTTTCAACAGGGTGTGTTGCGGGCTGCTGTAGTTTCAACATAAAGTCAACCATGCATTTTCGTAACAGAAGTATGATTCGCGGGCGAGCAGCAAGTGTCCTCGATACTCTGGCATGCGATCAGTGAGCTTTTATTCTTACGCAGATTTAAACTTGTATACCGAATAGGTGCGGAGATTATGTTCCGACCATACCTCAACCTTTGGCCGCGAGCCGCTGTTGGGTACCGTGTTGAGTAGGGCCTCAAGCTGAAAGCAAAAACCGCATGGAACTTGAGGCAAACACTATAGTAAGGCACACAACTACAAAGATACAATAGGTAAGACTTTTTATTTATTTATTCAAGTTACTCACAGGCTCCTTTACATTGGAGCATTGTGTGAGTGGGGCAGTACATTGAAGTTAGAGAACAGTGCAAAAAAAAACACAAAAGAACAAAAAAAACCGACAGAAGAAAAACGTTATACAATAGTTAGCAGGAGGCACTCAGTAGAATACAAATAAAGTAATACAACACACAATAATTACAAGTTTCAAAATGTTGCAACATGGAAATGGAACACGATTTGACAGTGAGGCTAAAAAGTGCACAAGTTAGTTCACACTAAGCAGCAATAAAACATTTTTCGCAAGAATACAGAGAACTGAGACACTAGGCGAGGATTGCGGTTATTTTATCACGAAATGTAGCAGGATTTCTGGTATTAGTAGCATCGTCAGGAAGGCTGTTCCAATAGTTTATGGCACGTGGGAGAG